>NC_091168.1:44719805-45032659 GCF_040958095.1 Procambarus clarkii | reverse complement strand
AGACTGTAATCTTTTATTGAATTATCTGCATGTCTCTTGCAAATTGTCTATACAGTATACCTAAGTCATAAAAGTATTTGTGTGTACGTCTGATACCATACTACTTGTGTAAAGGAGGAAATGTATACGTTCATCTCTCAGAATGTTCGGCAATATGTTTGTGATGTGTTTGTATATATGTATGAACACGATGTACTGAACGGGGTGAGAATAGCTTGAGCTACCTCATTCTTTGTGTGTATTTTACCTCAATAAACTTATTTAAATTTCAATTGCAATTTCAATCCATTATAAACAACATTATTAATACAAAGAGCAAGAGTTTCAGAGTCTCATTTGTATGGATACCATCTCACATAGGTGTTGTCCAGCATGATGACACAGACAAGGCAGCTAAACTGCATGTGATAAGCCTGAAATTGAGTTGAATATGGTCATTCCCATAAACAATAAGACTAGTTGTTTAGTCTGTTGATTTGTTTTTGTATTGAGGCAGGTATTTGTTCCCATGATTCCATATATGACTAACCATTATGTGAGATGGGAATATTAGATGAACTTATAGCTTGTTTTTTTTATCTACACTGTGTCATCTTTCATACAGAATAGAGTAGCAGCACATTATTATGTATACCTAAGCTTGTTAATACAACAACAAAATCTAAAAAAAAGCGTCCTAGTTAATATTTTTAATTTTCTTTATTAGATAAATTTATCGAGGTGAACTATTTTAAACTTACATCAAATGAGTAACGTTTCACAAAATTTCTATTATGACCTAAGATTTGTTAAGAAAAAATACTCTTGCTAAGAAACAATTTTTTATAGATTTTAATATTAGGAATAAAATAACATAGAATAATGATATTTTAAAAGTTAAATTTATATATTACATAGAAAACAAGGTACAATTTAAAAAATGTATTAAAAAATATTTATATAAAAATGACGTCGTCGTCATTTACTACTTATAACTGAGTAAAAATTTCCTCTGTTTATTTTTGAGGCATTGAATGCCCTTAAATTTATTTCAAATTATAGCAGGTGGCAATGTGGGATAGACAGTATATGAACACAGATCATAAGTGTGAGACTCAATAACTGGCTTAGGCACCACACATGCAGAATTAGCTACTCTATAATTTGCCACTAACGCACTGAAGAACAGTGGTGGAGTAATTTTCTGTGATTCAAAGTCAGCTCTTCAGGCCCTTTAGAACCCAACATGCAAAATAGATACTAAGAATGTTGTAACATCCATTATAAACCACATTATTAATGCAAAGAGCAAGAGTTTCAGTCTCATTTGTATGGATACCATCTCACACAGGTGTCACCATCCTGGTCTCTTAAAAATAACGTCGCTTTTCGCTCGTATGCGCGCTATGGTCAAAAGTGAACGTAATTTGAAATGAAATCGACTCACAAAAGTGTACTTCCCGTTTTCTGTTTGAGTCCGGCTTATTCGGTAAGGTTAGAAGAAGAAACTTTCAATTAACGTTTTGAAACTTTATGAGAATTTCCTGCCCACCTAACCTACCAGAGGACCCTTAACTTACTGTTGTTGAAAAAATCCCAAATTTATTTTCATTTTTTTTCATTTTCAAGTATGGTCACTTTCAGCCATACGGGCAAACGGCCAAAAGCGACGTTATTTTTAAGAGGACAGGTTGGTGACACAGACAAGGCCGCTACAACTGCATGTGATAAGCCCTGAAATTGAGTTGGATATGGTCATTCCAATCTCTGCTGTAAAAGCCGTAATATTTCAGGCAATTAGGGAAGACAGAAGAGCAGTTACTGACACTCAAAAGCCAGAAAGCACGAGTATAAAGAGCTATGACATGTTTAGAACCGAGAATTATGTGTACGGGCAACATAAAACATCCACTAGACAGTGTGACATTATAATTGCCAGAATTAGGCTGGGATATCGATATCTATAACAGGTGGCTGCAGGTAATGAATCCCCAATGGTGAACATTCCAATTGTAAACTATGATGAACAAGAGCTGGGACATGCTCTCCAACACTATATCTGTGATTGCCCTGTTATAAGTAAATAAATAAATAAATAAATAAATGTTTATTCAGGTAAGGCACATACATACAAGAGATTTTACAAAAATTGATATTTATAGATAGAGCTAGCACATACAATGCCTAAAGCCACTATTACGCAAAGGGTTTCGGGCAGGAAAAACATTAAAAGACTAAAACTTACTTCTTAAGTAAGTAAACTTTTTAAGTAAAAACTTATTTAAGTGACTTCATACCAAATAGTATGAGGAACTTTGAGTTCTGTAATTACAAAATACAAATACAAATATTTATTCAGGCAAAGTACATACATACAAAATGAGATACAAAAGTTGATGGATTTATAGATAGAGCTAGTACATACAATTTTTTTTTTTATTATTATTATTTTCTAGTCTAGTAACTGATTACTATTTTCTAGTCTGATCTTCTAGTTTTTGTTTATTATTTTCTAATTTCCTGAAATATTGCGGCTTTTACAGCAGATATTGGAATGCCAATATCCAACTCAATTTCAGGCTTATCACATGCAGTTTAGCTGCCTTGTCTGTGTCATCATGCTGGACAACACCTATGTGAGATGGTATCCCTAGAAATGAGACTGAAACTCTTGCTCTTTGCATTAATAATGTTGTTTATAATGGATGTTACAACATTCCTCATGTCTATTTCGCATGTTGGTATTTTAAGGCCGAAGAGCTGACTTTGAATCACAGAATCTCCACACATGGACCTAATTCTGCATGTGTGGAGCTAAGCCAGTTATTGAGTCTCACAATTGTGGTCTGTGTACATATGGTGTCTTTGTGTATTCTACAGGATGCTGCAGTGCGACCTGTTGGCATTTGTAATAAATTTAATGGCATATATTGCCTCAAAAATAAAATTGAGTCATGGATACCAAGACATGCACAAAGAAAGCCATAAATGTGTGTTAATTATATAATTATATGTAATGCATTTTTTAAATTTAAATTGTATAGAATTTTCTATGTAGAATATAAATTCAATTTTTAAAATATCATTATTTTTCTTCTTTGTTTTATAAGCATTTATGTATTAAGCAAAAAATGTTTCTCAATAAGTTTATGCTTTCAACAAAACTTAGAATATAATAGAACATTTGTGAAACATTTTTTATTTGATGTAAGTTTAAAATAGTCTCACTGGTTTATTTTTCTAATAAAGAAAATGAGAAATATTAACTGCGAAGCTATCTTTTTATTTATGTTTTTATAAACAAGCTAAAGTATACACACCAATGTGCACCCTCTTCTATATGACAGATTACACAGTGTAGATAAAAAAACTAGCAATAAGTTCATCTAATATTCCCATCTCATAGAATGGTTAGTCATATATGGAATCAGGGGAGCAAATATCTGCCTCAATACACAAACAAATTAACTCTGACTAAACTACTACCTATATGTTCATCTATTTTCAGATATCCTAAGCGATTCGCATAGCCGGAGGCAGGAAGACCTTTAAATTTATAGATATGCCGTCTGGGAGGCTTGACGGCTGAGTGGACAGTACTCGGGTTTTATAATTCTAAGGGTCTGGGTTCGATCCCCGGCGGAAGCAGGTAGTAATTTATTACTACCTCTTCTCTACCCAGATGGTAGAGAAGAGATCGTGAGTGTTCCGTGGTTGTCTAAGAGTGTGTAAGAGAGGGTCAATGTGTTGTTCGTGATAAGAGAGTAGTCCTGTCAAGTTGTTTGTCTAATAAAGTTTTCCAGTAGACATTGATGGCAGGAATGTTGGTACTATCATGAAGACTTTCGCTGGTATTGACATGGTCTCGTCGAGTGTTGAGTGCCCATCTAAGTGTTCTGTTCTGTATTCTCTGAAGTTATAGTTTATTAGTGAGTGCGGCTAAGGAAAGAGCTATTGGAGCATATGTTAGGAGAGGTCTAATGAGTGCTTTATAAAGGTGCATTTTAGTATCAGGTTTTGCAAATTTTAGTCTGTACAATTTGTTCATGGCATGGAGAGCTATTGCATGTTTCTGTGTAATGTGTGTGAAAGAGTAGTTGTCGGTCAAGTGTGAGGCCAAGAACTGTGGTGGAAGGAGATACAGAGATGTTAGTAGGATTAAGAGAGAGTGAATAGAGTTGAACAGGAATAGGGCTTATAGTTCTTTCACAGAAAAAGTAGGTGATTTTTTATTTGTTGGAGTTGATTTTAATGCGCCAGTCATACTCCCATTCCGTTACAATATCGAGTTCTGCTTGTGCTCTGCGTGATAGTGTGTCAATGGTGTTGAGACATCATTAGCGTAGCAGATAATAGTGTGATAAATAGGATCAGGAATGATGTTGATGTATAGGATGTAGAGTGTCGGGGCAAGAATAGAGCCTTGGGGAACACTTTCGTGTAAGTTGAAGTAGTCAGAGTGTTGTCGGAGGAACTTGATTCTAATTGTCCTAAGAAGTAAGAAGTTTGGTGGTGATAAGGGGATGATTAAAGTTGTTGCATAGTTTGAATTTTAGGCCGTCATGCCAAAGAGTGTCAAAGGCTTTCTCAACGTCCTTAGTGATGAGTACAGTCTTGAGTCTTCGGTGCTGATTAATGCTGATGTAATTGGTCATGATATTTAAGGCGTCGTGTGTGGACCGGTGAGGCCGGAATCCAAACTGTTTGTTAGTGAGTAAGTCATTGTCTTCTAGGTGCGTTCTGAGTCTCATGTTGACCATCCTTTCAAAGACTTTGCCAAGTGTCTCCAGAAGGCTGATGGATCTATAGTTTTTTGGGTCAGTGTGAAGTTTCCCAGGTTTTGGAATAAGAACAGCAGTGGCAGATTTGAAGGTGAGAAGAAAATATCCAGAGGCAAGAGAGGCGTTGAATAAGTTAGTGATAGAAGCAATGATAGAAACAGGAAGTTGTCGAAGGAGGGTATGTCCAATGCCAGACGCACCAGGGGCTCTGTGACGAGTGACCATGACAGCTGTCTTGACATCAGCTGGAGTCTGGGGAGTCTGTAGTTCAGTGCGTGAGTTGAGGTTGTCAAGGTGGATGAGATCGACAGGTGTAGTTTCATGTCTGTTTTGGTGTACACAGTCTTCAACTACTTCAGTGTTGGGAAGAGCAGTTGGTTCAGAAGGATGTAGATGAAAAATGCGTCCCCAATTGTGTTTAAAATTGATAATTACTTCATCACGTGTTAGTGGCAAGTTGTAGTGCAGCTAATTCTGCATCTGTGGAGCTAAGCCAATTATTGAGTCTCACAATTGTGGTGTGTGTGTACATATGTTGTCTTTGTATATTCTACAGGATGGTGCATTGCAACCTGTTAGCCTTTGAAATAAATTCAAGTACATGTAATGCCTAAAAAATAAAATTTGCTTGCAGATAATTTAAAGCTAGATATAAAAATTGTAATGTCTCCAATCTCCGTGGTGTAGTGGTAAGACATTGTTCTAGTGTTCCGAGACAACTTTGTCCTGGGTTCGTATCATAGCCGTGGAGGATTTACTGGGCGCAAATCCTTAAATGTAGCCTTTGTTTAACTCAACAGTAAAATGTGTACATGGTTGTAACAACGATTCTTAGGTGCGGGGATCGTATTCCAGGGAACAAAGAGTTAAGATCTTGCCCGAAACGCTAAGCGTACTGGCTGCACAAGAATCTAACAACTCTTGTATATATCTCAAAAAAATGTATTTTTATATAAATATTTTTAAAGGTATTTTTGAAATTGTAAAGTGCTTACTATGTAAGATTTGTAACGTACGATTATGATACGTGGATGAGTAGGTTAGATACACGGTGTTCAGTGGGTTTTCATATTTATTTATTAGTCTTGGATACGCTAGTAGTGTCGTAGACGTTGAGACGGAGCTTGGAGCAGAGCAGAGAGCCTAGTGTGGCCGGAGTCGCAGAGCTCTATGTGGGAGAGCATATGTTGTCTTTATATATTCAACAGGATGCTTACAGTATTTGAAATAAATTTTTGGGCATATAATGACTCAAAAATAAGTTATAATGATCAACTCTGACTAAAAAATCAGGAGAGAACATAAAATGCAAGTCTGATCTATTGGCCTCCACTAGCAAAATCTAGGCACAGCACAAGAATATCTTCCACTATTCCTGAGTGTATGAAGTAATTTCAGAGCTCAAAGTACCTCATACCATTTGGTCTGATATCACTGATAACAGGGCAATCACAGATATGGTGTTGGAGAGTGTGTCCCAGCTCTTGTTCACATTGTTTACAATGGGAATGTTCACCATTGGGGGATTCCTTACCTGCAACAACCTGCCATAGATACCGATATCGCAGCCTAATTCAGACACTTACAATGTCACAATGTCTAGTGAATGTTTTATTCTGCCTGTACATAAAATTATCGGTTCTAAACATGCCATAGCTCTTTATGGCCTTTGAGTGTCAGTAACTGCTCTCCTGTCTTCCTAATTTCCTGAAATATTGCGGCTTTTACAGCAGCGTAAAATGCCCATATACAACTCAATTTCAGGCTTATCACATGCAGTTTTGCTGCCTTGTTTGTGTCATCAACCTGTCCTCTTGAAAATAACATCGCTTTTGACCGTTTGCCTGTATGGCTGAAAGTGACCGTAATTTGAAAATGAAAATAAATTTGGGATTTTTTTCAACAACAGTAAGTTAAGGGTCCTCTGGTAGGTTAGGTGGGCAGGAAATTCTCATAAAGTTTCAAAGCGTTATGAAAAACGTTAATTGAAAGTTTCTTCTTCTAACCTTACCGAATAAGCCGGACGACTCAAACAGAAAACGGGACAGTACCTCACTTTTGTGAGTCGATTTCATTTCAAATTACGTTCACTTTTGGCCATAGTGCGCATACGAGCGAAAAGCGACGCTATTTTTAAGAGACCAGGTTGGTAACACCTGTGTGAGATGGTATCCATACAAATCAGACTGAAACTCTTGCTCTTTGCATTAATAATGTGGTTAAAAATGGATGTTACAACATTCTTAGTATCTATTTTGCATGTTGGGTTCTTATTAAGGGCCTGAAGAGCTGACTTTGAATCACAGAAAATTACTCCACCACTGTTCTTCAGTGCGTTAGTGGCAAATTATAGAGTAGCTAATTCTGCATGTGTGGTGCTAAGCCAGTTATTGAGTCTCACACTTGTGATCTGTGTTCATATACTGTCTATCCCACATTGCCACCTGGTATAATATGAAATAAATACAAGGGCATTCAATGCCTCAAAAATAGAAAAACAAGAAATTATATTTCTTAGCAAGATCCCAAATGATGTTGACGTCATTTTTATATAAATATTTTTTAATATATTTTTAAAATTGTATCTTGTTTTCTATGTAAGATATAAATTAAATTTTTAAAATATCATTATTCTATGTTATTTTCTTCCTAATATTTAAATCTCTAAAAAACTGTTTCTTAGAAAGAGTATTTTTTTTTAACAAATCTTAGGTCATAATAGAAATTTTATGAAACGTTACTCATTTGATGTAAGTTTAAAATAGTTCACCTCGATAAATTTGTCTATTAAAGAAAATTAATAATATTAACTAGGACGCTTTTTTTAGATTTTGTTGTTGTATTAACAAGCTTAGGTATACATAACAATGTGCTGCTACTCTATTCTGTATGAAAGATGACACAGTGTAGATAAAAAAAACCAAGCTATAAGTTCATCTAATATTCCCATCTCACATAATGGTTAGTCATATATGGAATCATGGGAACAAATACCTGCCTCAATACAAAAACAAATCAACAGACTAAACAACTAGTCTTATTGTTTATGGGAATGCCCATATCAACTCAATTTCACTCTTATCACATGCAGTTTAGCTGCCTTGTCTGTGTCATCATGCTGGACAACACCTATGTGAGATGGTATCCATACAAATGATACTCTGAAACTCTTGCTCCTTGTATTAATAACGTTGTTTATAATGGATTAAAATTGCAATTGAAATTTAAATAAGTTTGTTACGGTAAAATACACACAAAGGAATGAGGTAGCTCAAGCTATTCTCACCCCGTTCAGTACAACGTGTTCAAACGTATATACAAACACATCACAAACAATAAACATATTGCCGAACATTCTGAGAGATAAACGTATACATTTCCTCCTTTACACAAGTAGTATGGTATCAGACGTACACATAAATACTTTTATGTCTTACCTATACTGTATAGACAATTTGCAAGAGACATGCAGATAATTCAATAAAAGATTACAGTCTTGGTGCAAAATTCTTATATCTCCCCAGAATATCATCAACCTTTCTGTTGTGACACATCCAGGCTATTTGTTCAAGAACAGTCCTTATCTCAGTGTTTCTATATATATTAATCAACGGACAATCAAGAACATATTGGACAAGGGTGTAAGACCTTAACATACCACATAGCTACACTTCGTGTCATTATCATGAACACCTGTCCCATATTCCCAGTAATATTTGTACCCAAGCCAGAGCCGCATGTGCACAGAGTCACTCCAAGCATTTCTCCTTTTACCACAAGTGAAATGGGTGTTTTGACTCACATAAATAATAATAAATAAATAAATAAATAAATGTTTATTCAGGTAAGGTACATACAAGAGATTTTACAAAAATTGATCGATTTATAGATAGAGCAAGTACATACAATGCCAAAAGCCACTATTACGCAAAGCGTTTCGTTTCGGACTACAACATACATGTAGTGTTGCATGGTTTGTTGTTGTTGTTACAGATTCAGCTACTCGAAACAAGTTCTAAGTAGCACGGGCTATGGTGAGCCCGTAACTTACCTGGCACAGGAGCGAGGCAAGAAGCACAGGCTATGGTTAGCCATGTATGGTTTGTTCATTTGATGCATCACGTTAGTGTGATCTCTGTGTGTAATGATGTAAGGGCGAAGAGGGAGAACGGCCTATTAACATAGCTCGGGTGCAGGGGGGGGGTGTAAAATCCTGGTTTGTGCCTCGGAGAGGCTACGGGATTCAGTAAGTTCAGTAGAACTTCGGTTTCAACCATTTTACCCTGTCGTAGTTCAGTCGATTAAGGCAGTGTCTGGGATGCTCCCGGACGCAGGTTCGAATCCTCGTCACGGCCCTTGTGGATTTGTTCTTATGGTTTGACTTCTCTCATATATTATACCTCTCCTCTCCACTTCTGCCTGTGCCTGAATATTTCTGATTTTGCTTCTTATTTGTCTCATTGTGAATTCACATTCGATGTCAACTTGTGGTTTTGATGTGGCACGTTTGGCCAAGTCATCCGCCACCTCGTTGAGCACTATTCCAACATGAGATGGAATCCACATGAATTTCACACTGTGACCTTTCAGTTGTATCTCAGTTATCCTTTACTTACAATCCTCAACTATTGATATGAAGACTGGGTTTCAACTGTTTAAGGAATCAAGTGCTCCTCAGCTATCGACAAATACAAAAACATTTTTGTCGTCATGACGCACTTCCTCCAAACAAGCCAGAATGGCCTACAGTTCAGCTTGTGTGGATGATATATAATTACTAAGTCGGAGTTCAATTATCCTGTCCACAGTTCCAAACTCAGTATATTCCCTTATTAGGACACCACACCCTGCCCTGCCATCCTCCGCCACCGACCCGTCACAATATACATGTAAACTGTAGCCTCTTGGTAACCGAGATATCATGCTTCCATACAAACACCGTAATTGTCCCGGTTCATGATGAATCTTTTTAACCCTGAGAGGTAAACAATTTCGAGGTCTATTTTCTGTACTTTCCAGGGAGCAGACCTATAACACTGGTAGGAGTTGTTGTTGTTGTTTAAGATTCGCTACTCAGAACAATAAGTTCCAGTAGCACGGGCTATGGTGAGCCCGTAAGTGGAGGCTCTTTGGAGCCATTATCTGTATCAGTGGCTGATACTAGAGATATGGCGATGGATGGGGGTCTTCATGATGGTTTTCAGCCTGGAGGGCTGGCTATACCAATTATGGAGCTGGTGGGGTTAGTGTAGACCTCTAGGTTTTCCGTTTTTTCTTTGCCTGCGACTTTGGCTGAGCAGTGCTGTCGTTAGAGTTTGGTGACGTGGCCTCCATGAGGAAGTCTTGAACCGTGTAGGTGTCGTATTTGTGATGCGACGGTGGAGTTCCTACTATGATTTCCTCGTCTGAGGAGTCCGTAGCCTCCGTAGAGGGCGTTTTTTTCTTTCGCCTCGTAGCCTTAGGTAGGCTTAGGTGTCGTTGATTGGTGGTTGTAGCTATTTCAGGAGCGCTGGTGGTGCTGTTATCGTTTGTAGACAGCACGTCTGCTAGCGCGGCTGCTGAGATAGTGATGGTAGGAGTGTTGGGAGCTGGAGAAGGAATTACCTCTGTTTGTGTCGCCCGGGTCATGGGCGGTCCTGGAGTCGGTGTTGAAGTTGACCGCATAATCGTCCTGGTGGTAGAGGAGGCAGTGAGATTTACGCTAGTGGCTATGATGGGGGCCAGGCCATTGTTTATGTATAATGCGTTTAGTTCACTGACAAAGCGCTGGTTGTCTGGTCCTGCAAGCCTTTCCGCTAGTTTAAGAAGACCAGGGATAATGCCAGCACGTGATGCAGGGGGCTGTGAAGGAGCCTGTGGGACCTTGAAGACCTTGGGTCCCCAATGAGAAGGCTGTGTCGCCTGCTGGGAGGAGCCACATGTTGGTAAGACTGGAAAGTCTTCTGGTCGACTAGTGAGAGCGAAGGTGGTGGGTTGAACGCTTGGGGCTCTGGTCGAGGAGGTAGAAGGGTTGTTTCTCTTGGCTTCAACCTGGGCCTTGATGCTTTCCTGTCTGCGGGGGCAGCGGTAGGAAATTGCGGGGTGATTGCCATCACAGAACAAGCAGCAATGGACTGTTGCCTTGCATATGGAGTAGTGATGGTCCAGTGCGCACAGGCTGCACCTCTGGACAGGGTGTTGACACTTGTTGGTCGGGTGGGAGAGCTCGTAACACTTAAAGCACTGCTGGGTCTCATGGTATCGTTCCTTTTTTATTTGGTGTGGTGGTATTTTTAGGCCGAAGCAGTAGAATCCTTGTGTGGTAGCCTGGGTGGCCGCAGCTATGGTGGTGAACGTAATCTTCATTGATGTTTTGTCGGTGTTGCAGAACTCTAGGTTGAATACCGACAGGTTTGGATTTTCGTCCTCGATATTGTCCTTGATATGATGTTGAGATCGCTCAGAGATCCACTGGCTGGTCCTGCTGATAAAAACAGTTCTTCCGGCCAGGAACTGACGTGGGAAGTGAGGATGTAGGTGGTGCTCTTTGCGAAGAATGGCATCGTTAGTGAGGAGTTTTTCTAGCTCCTCTTCACATGAAAAGAAGAGCACGATATCTTCACCTTCCTGACTAATATCAGCGGGTTCGAGGCCAGTAACGTCCTTCAGGACCTTTAAAATGTTGCTTCTCCCGAAATCATGACCGTCAAGTGGAGTCGCTCTGACCTTAAGACGTTTGGGTCGCATTGTGACCACACTGCTCCTTGTGGTGTGTGGTGAGTGGTGTCAGACTGGACCACTGCCGGACTGGACCACTGCCGGACTGGATCACCGTGCACTTGATATGCTTTTGGCTGCCTTTATTTTGTCTTGGTAGGTGAGGAGATTCTGGGTTGGGTCCAGGTGTCTTTGCTACATCCAGCTACTGGGGCATTTGATGATGTAGGGGTCGTCATTCGTGCTTGTGATGTCTTGGAGACAACAGCAGGTGTATTAATTTTGTTGCCCTGATCTGTTCGGTTGTTGTTGCCTTGTGGAGTAGTGCTTTGTTTTCTCCACTTGTTCGAGGTCCTGTTCTAGTTTAGACTGGAAGGAATTGGTGCTCTAGTCTGTTGCTGATTTTTATTTCCATTTATTCGGACTTGCCGAGGAGTGTTCCACTGGCTTTCAACTGAGCGTCTGGTAGATTGTGGTCTAGAAGTTGTGGCTTTGGGTTGCTGGGTAGATCCGCAGGTTTGTATCCTTATGACCCTCTCTAGACATCGTTTGTTCCAGGCGTGATGAGTATCTCAGCAATTTGGACATTTTGCGTTTGTTGGTTTGCCTCCTTTATGCAGATGTTTGCATATGTCGGGTGTTGTAGAGCTCGCTGCATACTCCACATCGTATGTGATAAGGGTCATGGGTCATGGGTCATGGGTCATGGATAAGCCTGTCAGGCTTATCCATTAAGCCGTCTTCTGACCTTCCCCAGGATGCGACTCACAACAGTTCTCTATCTCCTGGGTATGGGGTTATGTTTATAATAGTTCACTATCTTGGAATAATTTGTCTCTCAACGAAAATATGAAATATTAATGAGGAGATTTCTTTGATTTTATTTTTTTTTGCCCTCGACCAAACATACAGACCTTAGGATGCAAGCTTCAACAGTCTCCGTGGTACAGTGGTAAGATACTCGCCTTGAGCTTCGCCAGCGATTTGGCCTGGGTTCATATCATGGCCGGGGAGGATTGACTAGGTGCCAATCCTTAACTGTAGCCTCTGTGTTCTAGTAGTGAATGGGTACCTGATTGTTAAACAATTTGGCGGGTCGTATTCCAGGGGAAAAATAAGATTAAGGACCTGCTCGAAACGCTATGCGTGCTAGTGGCTTTATAAGAATGTTAGAACTCTTGTATATATAAACAAATAAAAAAAGTCATTTTTACCACATTTGACTACTTCCTGTAATCCTGCTAATACAGCTTGGAGTTCAGCCTGCGTTGAAGAGACATTATCAGTTAAGCGGCGTCCAATAACAGCATTTACAGTGTCAATGTCAGTGTACTCCCTGATCAAGACTCCACATCCTGCCTTCCCATCCCTAGCTACTGACCCATCAAAATATACATGTAAAGTGTTTTCTGTACGTCATTTTCTAATTATACAATCATATGTTGCCCTCAGTTCTCTTATCTCATACATACTTTGTTTTCTTTTGCAGGGGAATTATTACTACATCTACGTTACATTCCTCCCATGGTGGTGTGAATTGTCTCTTAGGCAAAGCAAGTCATTTTGGAATTACATACTTTATAACATTAGAACATAAGGTACTTATATATGATCTCTAAATATACTTTACCATAAACTGTTAGTTATGCGTGTTAGTGGCTTTGCAAGAAAGGAAAAATACCAATCTTATTTAATCTCACAAACCCTTTGTAAATAAAAAATATTATTATTATTATTATTATTATTTCTAATAACAAGCTTAGGTATACACAGCAGTGGAATGCTGCAATATTCTATATTAAAGATTACAGGAGTCGATGAAAAACTAGCTTTAAGTTCATCTAATATCCGCATCTCACAGGATGGTTAGTCATACATGGAATCAGGAAAAAATATGAAATGTAAGGGTGACTGATCTATTAGCCTCCACTCGCACACACTGGAACCTGTTCTCGCACTTGCTTATAGTCAATATCTTGCTTATGAATAAGTGCATATCAACCTGGGTACAGCACAAGAATATCTTCCAATATTCCTGAGTGTATGAAGTAATTACAGAGCATAAAATACCTCGTACCATATAGTCTGAAATCACTGATAACAGGGCATTCTCACATATAGTGTTGTAAAGTATGCCGCAGCTCATGTTCGCATCATTGGAATGTTCACCACTTGGGGATTCATTACCTGCAGCCACCTACCATAGATATCGATATCCCAGCCTATTTCTGGCAATTACAATGTCACACTGTCTAGTGGATGTTTTATGATGCCCGTACATATAGTTACAATTATAATTACATATAGTTATCAGTTCTAAACATGTCATAGCTCTTTATACTTGTGCTCTCTGGTGTTTGAGTGTCGGTAACTGCTCTTCTGTCTTCCCTAATTTCCTGAAAAATTGCGGCTTTTACAGCAGAGATTGGAATGCCCATATCCAACTCAATTTCAGGTTTATCACATGCAGTTTAGCTGCCTCGTCTGTGTCATCATGCTGGACAACACCTATGTGAGATGGTATCCATACAAATGAGACTCTGAAACTCTTGCTCTTTGCATTAATAATGTTGTTTATAAGGGATGTTACAACATTCCAAGTGTCTATTTTGCATGTTGGGTTTTTAAGGGCCTGAAGAGCTGACTTTGAATCACACAAAATTACTCCTCCACTGTTCTTCAGTGTGTTAGTGGTAAGTTATAGTGCAGCTAATTCTGCATGTGTGGAGCTAAGTCAGTTATTGAGTCTCACACTTGTGGTCTGTGTTCATACACAGTATGCATATACTACAGTGCCACCTGTTATCATTTTAAATAAATTGAAGGGCATTTAATGCCTCAAAAAATAAATTTAGAACTTACGAATAAAGTGTATGAATAAGATGAAATAGACGTTATTTTTATATTAATATTTATTAATATATTTCTAAAATTGTGTCTTATTTTCTATGTAAGATATTGATTTAGTTTTTAAAATTTTATTATGCAATGTTATTTTCTTTTCAACATTTAAATTTAAAAAAAAAATGTTTCTTAGAACGGATATTTTTTCTAACACATCTTAGATCATAATAGAAATTTTGTGAAACGTTACTCATTTGATGTAAGTTTAAAATAGGTCACCTTGATAAATTCATCCATTAAAGAAAATTAAAAATATTAACTAGGACGCCTTTTTTATATTTTGTTGTATTCAAGCTTAGGTATACATAACAATGTGCTGCTACTCTATTCTGTATGAAAGATGACACAGTGTAGATACAAAAAAACTAGCTAATGGTTCATCTAATATTCCCATCTCACATAATGGTTAGTCATATATGGAATCATGGGAACAAATACCTGCCTCAATACAAAAACAAATCAACTCAGACTAAACAACTAGCTATAAGTTCATCTTTTTTCTTTTTTAAATATCCTGAACGATTCCTATAGCCGGGGACAGGAAGACTTTTAGGTTTGTAGAGATGCCCTCACGGGGGCCTGATGGGTAAGTAGACAGCGCTCGGAGTTTGTAGTCGTAAGGGTCCGGGTTCGATCCCCGGCGGAGGCGGAAAAAATAGGCAGTTTCTTTCACCCTGATGTATCTGTTCACCTAGCAGTATACATGTAATTGAGAGTTAGACAGCTGCTGCCTGGGTATGTGTGTGTGTGAAAATTAATATTAAGGACTTGCCTGTACCGCTATGCGTGTAATGGCTGTACAACAATGTAAGAACTATTATGTATGTCAATAAAAAGATATATAAATAAAGATCCTCCTAGACCAGTTATACCAACCTTCCTCAGGATGCAAGCCACAACAACAACAAACAGACTGCTGTAACCAAGACTATACTAAATAAATATATTACGAAAAGCCAGGCGATTGTCTCACTTCATAACGAGTACCGCTTAAAAAAAAAATCTTAACAAGCTGAACGTGTACACTTGAGAAGAAGTATTAATTGTAATTAGTGGATTAAGTAGAATTAACAGACCCATTTCATTATCTTAGCCCATCCTCCTGTTTTAGAAGTACTTATAGTAAGGATGAGGACCATAGTATATATATACCGACGTACAACGTAATTAGAAAGTGGAAACCAGTACCACTGAGTTTGTAACGTACGATTATGTTACGTTGTTGGGTAGATTAGATACACGGTGTTAGTGGGTTTTCATATTTATTTGGTAGTCTTGCATACAGCAGTGTCGTAGACGTTGAGACGGAGCTTGGAGTAGAGCAGAGAGCTGAGTGTGGTCGGAGCCGTGGAGCTCTATGTGGGAGAGCGTTGTAGCTGGATGAGGTCCTAGTCTGCTGCCTGTTCTGTGTCGAAGCTGTAGTGTCTTGGGGTCGTTTTGAACTGCATATGCCGAGTGCTACATTCTTGACTGGAAATTGTACCGTCCGCTATTCACATATCGCTTGCTTATATTCGGTAACTACACCTCAACTCCCTCCAATAAGATAGGAGGATGGCTGAACTGTTACCTGTAAATAGGGATAGGGTTATAGCTTGTGTAGTTAGTGCTAATTAGTTATGCCATTAGGATGATGAGATAATGGAGCGAGTATAAGGTTTACTCGCTACAGGACTCCCCCTGCCAGGGAATGGAAGAAAAGCATTACAACAAAAAATACGAGGCTACTGTTCCCTGGGTCGCTGTGGAACATGTTGTCCGGTACCAAAAGATGCACGTAGTGTGTGGACAAGCTCGGAGAGAAGAATGTGCATGATTGTTGCGTCCTTGGGTCGCTGGTGGAGGATTTAGATCCGGGGCGGATGGGCTCGGGCACCATGACCATAGGAGGTAATGTAGACACGTAGGGAATCACTGTTAAAGCTAAATTGTCCTGGAAGCAACGATCAAGAGTCGGAAACGCAAGCTGTTGGTCCTGTACTGCGCAAGAAAAGTGCTTGAGTCGGCATCATACCAGAATGCAGTGAACGTGTAGATGAATCTGATGAAAGAGCAGCTGTCGTGGGAGTCCCTGAAGGACAAGCAGTGGCAGCGACGGAGAGTCTGCAGGCCAGGCTGTAGATCCTACATGATGTAGTTACTGATGAAGCTGTCAGATGAGTGAGTAACGATCGTGGTGTAGCAAGCTGTTGCAGATAAAAATACAGAGATGATCGCTATGAAAATCATAGCTGAGGTGAGGGTGTCGGCAGCGTTCCATGACAGGTGGCTGCGGTCCACAGTAAGCTGCAACAGCGGTAGAGGTCCAGTGAGAACCCATGTTGAAGTCCGTCGTGGCTGGGTATCGTCGAAACTCTCTGGGATCATCAATGTGATAAGTCCTAAGTGTCTGTACTGTAGCTCACTGAATCACTGTGGAAATTGTACTGTTGGCTATTCTTGTTGTTTTAGATTCAGCTACTCGGAACAAAAAGTTTGGCTATTCTCATATCGCTGGCTTATATTTGGTGACTACACCTCAGCTTCCTCCAATAAGATAGAAGGGTGGAAGAACTGTTACCTGTAATTATTGAAAAGATTATAGCTTCTGTAATTAGTGTTAATTAGTTATGCCATTAAGATAATGAGAGAGTGGAGGTTTACTCTCTACAAGGCTTATCCTGTACCATTAGGCCGCCTACTGCCCTTTCCCCAGAATGCGACCCACAACAGTTGCCTAACTCCTGGGTACGGGGTTATGTTTATAATAGTTCACTATCGAGGAATAATAATAATAATAATAATAATAATAATAATAATAATTTTTATTTAGGCAAAGGTACATACATAAAGAGATTTTACAAAGTTTGTTGGCTTTATAGATAAGAGCTAGTACATACAATGCCTAAAGCCACTATTACGCAAAGCGTTTCGGGCAGAAACGTTGTCTCTGTTGTCTCAGAATAAGTTGTCTCTCAAGGAAAATGTGAAATATTAATGAGCAGACTTTTTTGTTTTTATTTTTTTCCCCTCGACCAAATATACAGACCTCAGGATGCAAGCCACAACAGTCTCCATGGCACAGTGGTAAGACACTCTCCCGGTGCTTCGCGAGCGATTTGGCCATGGTTCATATCCCGGCCAGGGAGGATTGACTAGGCATCAATCCTTAAATGTAGCCTTTGTTCATCCAGTCGGTACCAGGGAATGGGTACCAGGTTGTTAAATGATTTGGCGGGTCGTATTCCAGGGAAAAAATAAGATTGAGAACCTGCCCGAAACGCTATGCGTGCTAGTGGCTTTACAAGCATGTTAAAATTCTTGTGTATATAAACAAATAAAAAAAGACATTTTTACCACATTTGACTGTTTCCAGTAATCCTGCTAATACAGCTTGGAGTTCAGCCTGCGTTGAATAGACATTGTCAATTAAGCGGCGTCCAATAACAGTATCTACAGTGCCGATGTCAGTGACTCCTCATCCTGCCTTTCCATCCCTAGCTACTGTTCCATCACAGTATACATGTAGAGTGTTTTCTGTACGTCATTTTCTAATTATACAATCATATCTCAGCTCTCTATCTCGTACATACTTTTTTCTTTTGCCTGGGAATAATTACTACATCTACGTTACACTCCTCCCATGGTGGTGTGAATTGTCTCTTAGGCAAAGCAATACATTTTGGAATAACATCATACTTTATAACATTAGAACATAAGGTACTCATATATGATCTCTTATTATACTTTAAAATAAATTATTCGCTATGCATGTTAGTGGCTTTACAAAAAAAGGAAAAATAGCAATCATATGTAATCTCACAAACCCATTGTACCTACTTGTAAATTAAAAATATTATTATTATTTATAAACAAGCTTAGGTATACACAGCAGTGTGCTGCTGACCTATTCTATATAAAAGATTACAGAGTGTAGCTACAAAAAAACTAAAAAAGCTAAAAAACTAGCTTTCAGTTCATCTAATATCCCTGTCTCACAGGATGGTTAGTCCTACATGAAATCAGAAGAGAACATGAAATATAAGGGTGACTGATCTATTTGCCTTCACTAGCACATACTAGGTTCAGCACAAGAATATCTTTCAATATTCTTGAGTGCATAAAGTAATTACATATCGTAAATTACCTCATACCATTTGGTCTGAAATCACTAATAACAGGGCAATAATCACAGATATAGTGTTGGAGAGTATGTCCCAGCTCTTGTTCACATTGTTTACAATTGGAATGTTCACCATTTGGGGATTCATTACCTGCAGCCACCTACTATATATATGAATATCCCAGCCTAATTCTGGCAATTACAATGTCACACTGTCTAGTGGATGTTTTATGTTGCCCGTACATATAATTCTCGGTTTTAAACATGGCATAGCTCTTCTTACTCGTGCTTTCTGGCCTTTGAGTGTAAGTAACTGATCTTCTGTTTTCCCTAATTTCCTGAAATATTGCGGCTTTTACAGCAGATATTGGAATGCCAATATCCAACTCAATTTCAGGCTTATCACATGCAGTTTTAGCTGCCTTGTCTGTGTCATCATGCTGGACAACACCTATGTGAGATGGTATCCATACAAATGAGACTCTGAAACTCTTGCTCTTTGCATTAAAAATGTTATTTATAATGGATGTTACAACATTCCTAATGTCTATTTTGCGTGTTGGGTTTTTAAGGCCGAAGAGCTGACTTTGAATCACAGAATCTCCACACATGCACCTAATTCTGCATGTGTGGAGCTAAGCCAGTTATTGAGTCTCACAATTGTGGTCTGTGTACATATGGTGTCTCTGTGTATTCTACAGGATGCTGCAGTACGACCTGTTGGGATTTGTAATAATTTCAATGGCATATATTGCTACAAAAATAAAACTGACCAATAAAAGAAGAATAGATTGTCATGTAATGTACGTATAATTATATTATTATATGTAACGTATTTTTTAAATTTAAATTGTCTTGAAGTTTCTATGTAAGATTTAAATTAAAATTTAAAATATCATTATTTTTCTTTTTTGTTTTATAAGCATTTATGTATTAAGCAAAAAGTTTTTCTCAATAAATGTATGCTTATAACAAAACTTAGAATATAATAGAACATTTGTGAAACATTTTTCATTTGATAAGTTTAAAATAGTCTCACTGGTTTATTTTTCTAATAAAGAAAATGAGAAGTATTAACTGGGAAGCTATCTTTTTATTTATGTTTTTATAAACAAGCTAAAGTATAGACACCAATGTGCTGCTACCCTCTTCTATATGACAGATTACACAGTGTAGATAAAAAACTAGCAATAAGTTCATCTAAGGCATAGGTTATGTTGGGTGTTTAGGTTCTGTTGGCGATTATTTGTATTTGTAGTACGTGGGTGAAGCAAATATCTGCCTCAATACACAAACAAATTAACTCTGACTAAACTACTACCTATATGTTCATCTATTTTCAGATATCCTAAGCGATTCGCATAGCCGGAGGCAGGAAGACCTTTAAATTTATAGATATGCCGTCAGGGGGGCTTGACGGCTGAGTGAACAGCACTCGGGTTTCATAATTCTAAGGGTCTGGGTTCGATCCCCGGCGGAAGCAGGTAGTAATTTATTACTACCTCTTCTCTACCCAGATGGTAGAGAAGAGGTCGTGGGTGTTCCGTGGTTGTCTAAAAGTGTGTAAGAGAGAGTCAATGTGTTGTTCGTGATAAGAGAGTAGTTTGTCAAGTTGTTTGTCTAATAAAGTTTTCCAGTAGACATTGATGGCAGGAATGTTGGTACTATCATGAAGACTTTCGCTGGTATTGAAATCGTCCCATCGAGTGTTGAGTACCCATCTAAGTGTTCTGTTCTGTATTCTCTGAAGTTTTAGTTTATTAGTGAGTGCGGCTAAGGAAAGAGTTATTGGAGCATATGTTAGGAGAGGTCTAATGAGTGCTTTATAAAGGTGCATTTCAATATCAGGTTTTGCAAATTTTAGTCTGTACAATTTGTTCATGGCATGGAGAGCTGTTGTATGTTTCTGTGTAATGTGTGTGAAAGAGTAGTTGTCGATCAAGAATTGTGGTAGAAGGACATACAGAGATGTTAGTAGGATTGAGAGAGTGAATAGAGTTGAACAGGAATAGGGCTTATAGTTCCTTCACAGGAAAAGTAGGTGATTTTTTATTTGTTGGAGTTAGTTTTAATGCGCCAGTCATACTCCCATTCTGTTACAGTATCGAGTTCTGCTTGTGCTCTGCGTGATAGTGTGTCAATGGTGTTGAGACATCATTAGCGTAACAGATAGATAATAGTGTGATAAATAGGCTCAGGAATGATGTTGATGAATAGGATGTAGAGTGTCGGGGCAGGAATAGAGCCTTGGGGAACACTTTCGTGTAAGTTGAAGTAGTCAGCGTGTTGTTGGAGGAACTTGATTCTAATTGTCCTAAGAAGTAAGAAGTTTGGTGGTGATAAGGGGATGATTAAAGTTATTGCATAGTTTGAATTTGAGTCCGTCATGCCAAAGAGTGTCAAAGGCTTTCTCAACGTCTTTAGTGATGAGTGCAGTCTTGAGTCTTTGGTGCTGATTGATGCTGATGTAATTGGTCATGATATTTAAGGCGTCGTGTGTGGACAGGTGAGGCCGGAATCCAAACTGTTTGTTAGTGAGTAAGTTATTGTCTTCTAGGTGCGTTCTGAGTCTCATGTTGACCAGCCTTTCAAAGACTTTGCCAAATGTCTTTAGACGGCTGATGGGACTATAGATTTTTGGATCAATGTGAAGTCTCCCAGGTTTTGGAATAAGAACAGCAGTGACAGATATGAAGGTGAGAGGGAAATATCCAGAGGCAAGAGAGGCGTTGAATAAGTTAGTGATAGCAGCAGTGATAGAAACAGGGAGTTGTCTAAGGAGGGTATGTTCAATGCCAGATGCACCAGGGGCTCTGTGACGAGTGCCCATGACAGCTGTCTTGACATCAGCTGGAGTCTGGGGAGTCTGTAGTTCAGTGCGGGAGTTGAGGTTGTCAAGGTGGATGAGGTCGTCAGGTGTAGTTCCATGTCTGTTTTGGTGTACCCATTCTTCAACTACTTCAGTGTTGGGAAGAGCAGTTGGTTCAGAAGGATGTGGATGAAAAATGCGTCCCCAATTGTGGTTAAAAATTTTAATTGCATCATCTGGTTCAGGGTGCCTACACAGATTTTGTTGTTGTTATGTAGGAGTTATTTAACACTTTGATGCACACGGCACCCGCGAAAAAACTCGGTGCATTGTGCACGCGGCGTTTTTTTCTCATGAGCGTAAACACCAAACAGTGTGTAATCTTTTCACTCTCCTGACACCAATTCTCGAGCTACATATTTCCTTTTGGTATCAATGTGTTGTCAATAAAAGTATCTACAAGATCATATGTATAAAATGTAACCAAAGCATTAGCTATTCCATCACGAAATAAATAAAAACGTAGATCACTAGTCATCTCGTTGTACGCCCAAACAGCTACAAAATGTTCATACTCTTTTGTTTGTTGTCAGCTCCATATTAGTCCTACAGCGTTAAATTTTATATCACTGATCTCGCAATAAAATTCTCTACACAGACATATGCATATAAATGTAGAATCATGATCGCGGCCAACACAAGAGTGTGTGGAGTGGGCGATTACCCTCGTTGTGTCACCAATTCAATAGCCTCTCCTCTAAGTTACAATACAATGCCGTTTTCTCAAATAGGCACTGTGCCTATTAGAGAAAACGAAACTTTAATGGCAAACATATTCATACAAACCCCAAGTCGATTGAGTAGTATATACCCACAATAACACGGACCGTAAATGTACGTCGTGATCGCACAACCCATTTCGGGCCGTAAATCCAAGTGAAGATGGCACGAAAGTGTTAAATGGTGTGTGAGTTGATCCCTGTAAGCGTTTGATTTGTTTCCAAAATTCCTGAGTGTCAGTTTTCTGTGTTGTTCTGCTTGTGCTATGAGGTGTCTCAAGTGTTTTGTGTGGTCTTCATCTGGGCTGTTGAGGATGTGTCTTTTAGTGTTGTGAGGTCCCAGAGTACTTGTCTATAGCGATGTATGTTGTGTAAGAATCGAGAATGATAACAAGCTAAGAGGCGTTTTGTGCAAATGGAAGTGGTGAAAGTGAATTGTGGATTGTGTAATGTTTTAGGAATGGAGATGTTTGCAGCATGGATGATGGTGTCTTGTATGTTGCGTGCTTGTGTGTCAATGTCAGTGTGATGTTTGTCATTGTGTTCATAAGTGAGATCAGTGTCATCAATGTGTTGTTTGAACACGTCACAATTATGGTATGGTATGAGAACTGAGAAGTGCTGGGGATGAGAATAGGATTGTTGGCAACTATGAGAATTAAGGGAATATGATCAGAGCCCGTAATGGGTCCTGGTGAAATGTAGTGTTGTAGGTTGTTGCCAAGTATGTAGGTGCATGTAAGATCAGGTCTGCCAGAACCTGCATGACTGAAAAAAATAGCGAAATCTGGGCCAAGGAAGAATAGATGTTGTTGAAGATATAGTTGATGAAACTGTTGTCCATGGTGATTTGAGGTATTGTGGTGGAATGTAGGGTGCACTGAGGTCTGCAAGCAGAAAAACAGGCAAATGAGTGTGGTTGAAGAGGGTGGTGATGTCTTGCATGGGAATGCCGGTGTTAGGACGGATGTAGGTGGTGCAGATGATGAGTGGGCCTATTTGGATGTGGAATTTGATAGCTAAGAAATGTTTGTGAAGTCAAGAAGTGTGTAAATGTTCGTGTTTGTTTGTAGAACGTTTGAGTATTGCAACTCCTTCATGTTCTTCATCAGGTGACTGGTAAGAGGAGTGGCCATAATGTTTGATTATATGTGAGTTTGTAATGTGTGTGATATTGAATAATAACACATCAGGTCTCTCAAGCTCAGCAAAATCTTATATTAGGTGTCTAATAATTGAATTGGATAATCTTTATGACTGTTGAGAGTAGGATGAGGTGCTGGTGGGATTTTGTGCGTGTACATGATGAACATGAGGATGGCGTGAGTCACTTTCTGCGGCATGCATTGAGAAGGGTGTGTTGGGAAGATGGGAGGGACGAGTAATGGGAGTTTTACAACGGGAAGTGGGAGTTAGACAACGAGATGTTGAACGGCCTCGGCGCGAGACACAAACAGTTACTGTCAAGTCCGGGAAACTATAGTATTCTCCACAGCTGAAGTAGTGGTGTTTTGTGGAGTGTGGACTGTAACTGAGAATGGAGTAGAGCGCAAGAGCTTAGGAGGAGGGACAGAGATACTGGGAAGACCGTTGTGAGTGAGAAAAATAGGAAGATAGTCAGCAAAGTCACGACCATCATCCTTGGCCCTTCAGATAAGCAACTTGTACACAGGCAGTGACTCCTTCGAAAGAGAGGTTCTAAAGAGAAGAATAAGGTGGAGGTGGTGAGTGAAGGAAGAGAGGTAGAGAGGACTGAGTTTGTTGTGCAGTAGAAGGGTGGTGATGTTGCTGGTGAGGGGAAGCATGAAGGACACTGGCATGGGACATGGTGTTGGCTGTTGCTGTTTGGTGATGGGATGGGGTTTGGGAGGTTGAGGAAGAATGAGGTTGTGCATGAGTGCGAGGCTGGTTAGTACGAAGAGTTTTCAAAGTTTGTTTTCTCAGAGGACAAGATTTATCTACTGCTGAATGAGCATCTTGGCAATTAGTGCATTTTAGGGTGGGGGCAGAGCACTGAGTGTAAAAATTACCTTCTTCAGAGCATTTAGAGCAAATTTGTGATCTTTTGAATTTGCGTGTTCCCTGACTGTACTTGTTGCATTTGAAGCATTGCAGCAAAGAAAGATATTCAACTGGACTGATGTGGTAGGGTGGAGTGCTGGTGTTGAGGATTTTAATACTTTGATGCAAGAGTTTTTGAGCATCTGCAGGGGAGGAACACTGGATCTTGATGTGTTTGGTATTAAACACTGGGTATATCTCCATTACATTAATAGTATTCCTGTCTGAAATGTCCTGAGAGAGAGAGAGATTTATATTTTTAGGAGCTGAAAGATCAGTGCTGTCGACATTTCGTACAAGAACAGAGCATTTAGTTTTTTGTTCAATCGTGAGTACAGGAGTCAGAGAAGCTTGGGCGAGTTTACTAAAAACAGGTTTCCTAAAACAGGTGAAAAGGTGGTTTTCAGAGGTAATGAGGTTTTTGATGCTGTTGGTGTTAGCATATTTGTCATGATAAGTGACAGGTGCACCAGTGGCAGTGAAGAAAGTAGTGATGCAGTTAACAGTGTCTATGGCTGTAGTGCCAGTGTAGTTCATCCACAGACAGTGAGCCATTGTGACTCACTGTCTACAGACAGTCCCGTGTTTGTGTCAATCACTGCGAATCCATAAAGCTCAGTGTGGGTCAGTGTGTAGGCCAGGTCTAGGCCAGGTCTAGGACCTGGCCTGAGGGTCTCACCACGAACAAACACCGGGTCCAGGAAGGTTGCAACCCCCAGTTATGGTGGGCTCGCATGATCACCGGAGTCCACAACTGCTCGGCACTGTCAGAAACGGAAGAATTTTAGGAGAAGAGAAGAATAATGCACCTATGCCATGCCGCAGCTGCAAAAGGTGAACTGCCGACTTCTCACCTGGGCCTGTTCTGGCTCGAAGTGGGGTTGTTCTCCTAAATGCAGTCCAACCTCGACACAAGCACATTAGACAATACACAAAAGATGCTGCGATAAAGATGTCACTGCTTAGGACGAGATGTGTTGACTGGGAAGCGCCTGGGTCTGCTCCAATACTTTTGTTGGCTGGAAAAGTTGTGGCTTGCACCGAAGTGCTCGTCGAGGCTGGAGAGTTCACAGCTGCTGTAGAACAGCGAGACGAGGCTGGCTTGCTTTATGGCCGGCGAGCTCAAGATCGACTAAGTACAATACAATACAATACAATTTTATTTAGGTAAGGTACATACATACAATAAATTTTTACAAGGATTGGTTGACTTATAGGTAGAGCTAGTACATACAATGCCTAAAGCCACTATTACGCAAAGCGTTTCGGGCATGATAAACTTAAATGACAAACTTAATACTAATTGAGCATAATGAGTAGAATGAAAACAAGAAATGAAAACATAGATGAAAAAGCAGCACAAATACAATTATGTCGACAAACAGCGCTCTTTAAAGAAAAACAGACATTGGTTGACAATAGAAGGGTAAGGTAGGTTACAGGGAATTTATTAGGTATAGCTTCGTTTTTAACTTAAACTGGTTGAGAGAGGTACAGTCTTTAACATGGTTGGGAAGGTCATTCCACATTCTGGGCCCCTTGATTTGTAGAGCATTTCTAGTTTGATTAAGTCGTACTCTAGGAATATCAAAGCTGTGTTTATTTCTGGTGTGGTGCTCATGGGTTCTGTTACAACCTTCTATGAAGCTTTTGAGATCAGGATTGGCATTATAGTTTAGCGTTTTATATATGTATAATACACATGAGAGAATGTGCAGTGACTTAATGTCTAACATATTCAGAGATTTGAGTAGGGGTACCGAGTGATGTCTGGGGCCAGTATTAACACGAGACAGAACACGAAACAATGGGTATAATTTGGGTAAGTTTTAGATTTAGGAAAAAGACCTGGGTAAATACTGGTTCGGTAACAGGGCTTAACCTATTTATTATGTTCATCATGAAATCTTAGCTAGAAAATGATCTAAGAAAATGGAAAACAGTATGAAAATACCTCATTAAGGAAAACGTGTTTATTATGGATGACGTCATTGTACATTAGGCTCGACAGAAGGCTGCCTTTTATTCTCCGCCCACCCCCATCCCCTTTGGAAATAAATATCGAAAATGGGAATAAATATATCATAATAAAAATTGTATATGATGGGAGGAAGCAGTTAGAGAAATGACAGGAAAAAGATCTGAAAATACCCCTGCTACAATGACCGCCCTTGAGGAAAAGCAAAACGGTCGTTCATTGTAGCAAAGGCGGGTATCCATCCCCCCCCCCCCATAGGCCGGTCATTGTAGCAGGGGTATTTTCAGATTTTTTTCCTATCAGTTCTCTAACTGCTTCCTTCCATCATATATAATTTTGTAAACTGGGAATACAAAGGTTCGCTCCTAAGTCCTGCCATTTTCTCTCAAGGGAATTAAACGGCCGCCTCCAGTCAACCCAAAATTTCGTCCGTTTTTAAGACCGTTTTTCTGTTATGAAATATTTATTCCCATTAATGTCAAGGGGGCTAAAAGGCCGCCTTCCATCGCACTTCAATTTCATTACCTTGGTGACCTGCACAGACATCGCTAGTGGTCAATGGCATCAGTCAGTCTTCATCTCCCCTGAATAAGTCCGTTTTCTATTATGGCATATTTATTTCCATTTTCTATATTTATCTCAAGGGGGAACTACGTGGCAGTGTGTAATGTCTGGTAACTGTCTTTCTTCTGCTGGAGACCGACATAAGGGAGACCTCCTTTGGGCATAATGTGTGTGGTTTTAACACCCGACGCTAACCACCGACACACAGGTGGCTCACCTGTCAGGTAGTCACAGACGTTCTACGTCCTCAACTTCACTGCTACTGCACATGTATGGTGTTTTCTGTGACATTTTCTAATTATACAATCATATGTTGCCCTCAGCTCACCTATTGCATATATACTTTGTTTTCTTTTGCAGGGGAATAATTACTACATCTACGTTACAATTGTCCCATGGTGGTGTGAATTGTCTCTTAGGCAAAGCAATGCATTTTGGAATAACATACTCAATAACATTAGAACACAAGGTACTCATATATGATCTCTTATTATACATTAACATAAATTGTTCACTATGTGTGTCAGTGACTTTGCAAGAAAGGAAAAATACCAATCTCACGTAATCTCACAAACCCATTGTACCTTCTTGTAAATTACAAATATTTTTATTATTATTATTATTCATAAACAAGCTTAGGTATACACAGCAGCGTGCTGCTGTCCAATTCTATACAAAAGATTACAGACAGTATATGAAAAACTAGCTATAAGTTCATCAAATATCCGCATCTCACAGGATGGGTTAGTGATACATGGAATCAGGAGAGAACATGATATATAAGGGTGACTGATCTATTAGCCTCCACTAGCACACACTGGGTACAGCACAAGAATATCTTCCAGTATTCCTGAGTACATGAAGTAATTACAGAGCGAAAAGTATCTCATACCATTTGGTCTGAAGTCACTTATAACGTTGCAATCACAGATATAGTGTTGGAGAGTATGTCCCAGCTCTTGTTCACATTGTTTACAATAATAATAATAATAATAATAATAATTTTTATTTAGGCAAAGGTACATACATAAAGAGATTTTACAAAGTTTGTTGGCTCTATAGATAAGAGCTAGTACATACAATGCCTAAAGCCACTATTACGCAAAGCGTTTCGGGCAGGAAAAAAAAACACTACTGACTAAAGCTTAAAACTAATGGGTAAAAAGAAAAAAATGCGTTGAGTACAAATAAAAATAGAGGTAAAAGAGGGGGGAACATTGTTGAAAAAACAGCACAAATACAATTACAAATTATTACAGAAAATTACATTAAAACAGCGTTGATTTGAAAAAAAAAAAAAAAAAAAAAACATACATGGGTTGACAATAGAGGGGTAAGGTAGGTTACAGGGAATTTATTAGGTATAGCTTCGTTTTTAACTTAAACTGGTTGAGAGAGGTACTGTCTTTAACATGGTTGGGAAGGTCATTCCACATTCTGGGCCCCTTGATTTGTAGAGCATTTCTGGTTTGATTAAGTCGTACTCTAGGAATATCAAAACTGTATTTATTTCTGGTGTGGTGCTCATGGGTTCTGTTACAACCTTCTATGAAGCTTTTGAGATCAGGATTGGCATTACAGTTTAGCGTTTTGTATATGTATAGTACACATGAGAGAATGTGCAGTGACTTAATGTCTAACATATTCAGGGATTTGAGTAGGGGTACCGAGTGATGTCTGGGGCCAGAATTGGATATTGTCCTAATAGCAGCTTTGTGTTGAGTAATTAGAGGACGTAAGTGATTTTGGGTAGTAGAGCCCCAAGCACAAATACCATAGTTGAGATATGGATAGATAAGGGAGTAATAGAGAGTCACCAGGGCAGGGCGTGGTACATAACTGTTACTGTTATTACAATTGGAATGTTCACCATTGGGAGATTCATTACCAGTAGCCACCTGCCATAGATACCGATATCACAGTCTAATTCAGACAATTACAATGTCACAATGTCTAGTGGATGTTTAATGCTGCCCGTACATAAAATTTTCGATTCTAAACATGTCCTAGCTCTTTATATTCGTTCTCTCTGGCCTTTGAGTGTCAGAAACTGCTCTTCTATCTTCCCTAATTTCCGGAAATATTGCGGCTTCTACAACAGAGATTGGAGTGCCCATATCCAACTCAATTTCAGGCTTATCACATGCAGTTTAGCTGCCTTGTCGGTGTCATCATGCTGGACAAGACTATGTGATATGGTATCCATACAAATGATACTCTGAAACTCTTGCTCTTTGCATTAATGATGTTGTTTATAATGGATGTTACAACATTCATAATGTCTATTTTGTATTTGGGGTTTTTAAGGGCCTGAAGAGCTGACTTTGAATCACAGAAAATTACTCCTCCACTGTTCTTCAGTGTGTTAGTGGCAAGTTGTAGTGCAGGTAATTCTGCATGTGGAGCTAAGCCAGTTGTTCAGTCTCACAATTGTGGTCCTTGAGCACGCGTTATTTGTATATTCTAAAGGATGTAACACTGTCACCTGTTACAATTTAAAATACATTCAAGGGCAAATAATGCCGTTAAAAATACAAATTTTGAGAAAGGAATATAATGGAACCTAATTTTTAATTGCAATGTCATTTTTATATAATTTTTTTTAAATATATTTATGAAGTTCTGCTGGACTTACTATGTAAGATTAAAATAATTTGTTAAAATATCATTATAATATGTTATTTACTTTTTACTACTTTATCCTTAAATAAAGATTGTTTCTCAATAAGAGTATTTTTTTAACGAAACTAAGAAAATAATAGAAAATTTGTAAAACGTTACGCATTTGATGTAAGTTTAAAATAGTTATCTGGATAAATTTATGTATTAAAGAAAATTAAAAATATTTACTAGGACGCTCTTTTTTTTAGATTTTGCTGTTGTATTAACAAGCTTAGGTATACATAGCAATGTGCTGCTACCCTATTCTGTATGAAAGATTACACAGTTCAGTATATGTACACAGTACGGTATATGTTCAGAGGGACATGACCAGAGACGAGATAGTAAGGGCAGCAGATGCAAGGAAAAGGCGCAAGGAGAGGGAAGAGAGCCAGGGAACCTCAGCCTCCAACCCAGCAATCCCAGAGGGGAGTGGGGAACCCCAATCCAGCAACCCAGGAACCCCAGGGGGGAATGCAACACCCCAGTCCACCACCCAATAGGGCCCTCTCTACCCCCCAGCACAAACCCTTCCTTGCCCCTGCATAATGCCCATCATGAAACCCAAATCCTCCCCCTCCCCTTACCCCAAGTAGCTCCTGCTTTCCCAACCCCTGGTCTTCTCCCTGCCCCAAGCAGGCCTGAGCAAGACCAAAGCCCTCTATCCCCCACTCCACCTCCCTCCAAACCCCTGTCAACTACACCGCAGGAGGGCGTGCCCTCTCCCCAAGCAATTCCTGCTCCCTCACCCCCAGGACTTCTTCCTGACCCAAGCAGGCCTGAGGAAGACCTAAGCCCTCCACCCCCCACCCCACCTCCCCCTGAACCCCTGGCAACTACCTCACAGGAGGAGGAGCCTACCCAAGTAGCAAGGACCATAGAACAACCTCCTACACTTGTAGGGAGTGTGGGTGAAATTGGATATAAGAAAGTGAGCTTCAAGGTAATGTACTCAAACATTGATGGGATTACCAATAAAGCAAGTGAACTGGCAGAAAGGGTGCAAGAAGAAAACCCTGATGTAATAGGACTAACGGAAACAAAATTGTCAGGAGTCATAACAGATGCTGTGTTTCCAAAGGACTACTATATAGTAAGGAAAGAGAGGGAAGGGAGAGGAGGTGGAGGAGTGGCCCTGCTGATAAGGAAGGACTGGAGTTTTGATGAGATGGAAATTCCGGGCTGTGACGGATTCAGAGATTACATAACAGGAACTATAACAATGGGTGGACCTAAGATAATAGTGACAGTCATTTACAACCCTCCCCTAAATGACAGAAGACCTAGACAGGAGTTTGATAGGAACAACATGGCAACCATTAATATAATAGAGAGAGCAGTTTCAGTTGCCTGCAGGAATGGCTCAAGACTCTTAATCATGGGTGATTTCAACCATGGAAAGATAGACTGGGAGAATGGGGACCCACATGGTGGTGCAGATACGTGGCGAGCTAAACTCTTGGAAGTGGCAACAAGGAATTTTCTGAGCCAGCATGTCAAGGAACCCACAAGAATGAGAGGCAATGATGAACCAGCTAGACTCGACTTAATATTCACCCTAAATGAGTCAGAAATAAGGGAAGTCAAAGTTGAAGCCCCCATAGGAATGAGTGACCACAGTGTACTGACCTTTGAGTACTTGGTGGAGGTAGGGATAACCTATCCAAGGATGGGAGTGGAGGGGAAAAGACTGAATTACCGAAGAGGAAAATATGACGAGATGAGGAACTTCCTAATGGGAATACCATGGGAAACAGAACTTAGAGACAAGAATGTGCAGGTCATGATGGATATTGTCACCCAAAAGTGCCAGGAAGCTGCAGACAGGTTTATCCCCGTCCAAAAGGAGAAAAACGAAAAACAACAGAAAAACCCATGGTTCAACCAGGAATGTAAGGTAGCGAAACAACTGAGTAAAAGAACATGGAGAAACTACAGAAATAACAGAACACCAGAGAGCAGGGAGAGGTACCAGAGGGCCAGAAATGAGTACATCAGAGTGAGGAGGGAAGCAGAGAGACAGTTTGAAAATGACATCGCGAGTAAAGCCAAGACCCAACCAAAGCTGCTCCACAGCCATATCAGGAGGAAAACAGCAGTGAAGGAACAAGTGATGAAGCTGCGGAAAGGGGAGAACAGATACACAGAGAATGACAAGGAGGTGTGTGAAGAACTCAACAAGAGATTCCAGGAGGTCTTCACAATAGAACAAGGAGAAGCCCCTGCACTAAATGAGGAGGCGGCAACCTTGGAAACCTTGGAGGAATTTGACCTCACCAGTGATGAGGTCAAAAGGTGTCTGCTGGAGCTAGATGTGACAAAGGCTGTTGGGCCTGATAGAATCTCACCATGGATACTAAAGGAAGGTGCAGAAGCACTAAGTGTGCCACTCTCTATGGTATATAACAGGTCACTGGAAACAGGAGACTTACCAGAAAGTTGGAAGACAGCTAACGTGGTCCCAATATACAAAAAGGGTGACAGGCAAGAGGCACTGAATTACAGGCCAGTTTCCTTAACGTGTATACCATGCAAGGTGCTGGAGAAGATCGTGAGGAAAAGGCTCGTAGAGCATCTGGAGGGAAATAACTTTGTAACGCACCACCAACATGGGTTCAGAGATGGTAAATCGTGCCTCACAGGGTTAATAGAATTTTATGACCAGGCAACGAAAATTAGGCAGGAAAGAGAAGGGTGGGCCGACTGCATTTTCCTGGATTGCCAAAAAGCCTTCGACACAGTACCCCATAAAAGGCTGTTAAAAAAGTTGGAGCAACAGGCAGGAGTAAAAGGGAAGGTGCTCCAGTGGATAAGGGAGTACTTAAGCAACAGGAAACAGCGAGTAACGGTGAGGGGGAAGACATCAGAGTGGCGAGATGTCACCAGCGGAGTCCCACAGGGCTCAGTACTTGGACCCATCCTGTTTCTAATATATGTGAACGATCTTCCAGAGGGTATAGACTCATTCCTCTCGATGTTTGCTGATGATGCAAAAATTATGAGAAGAATCAAGACGGATGAAGATAGACAGAGACTACAGGATGACCTGGATAAACTGGAGGAATGGTCTAGAAAATGGCTGCTGAAGTTCAACTCTGGAAAGTGTAAGGTGATGAAATTAGGCGAAGGGAGCAGGAGGCTGAACACAAGATATCATCTGGGAGGGGAAATCCTGCAAGAATCAAATAGAGAGAAGGATCTGGGGGTTGATATCACACCGAACCTGTCCCCAGAGGCCCACATCAAAAGAATATCATCAGCGGCATATGCTAGACTGGCCAACATAAGAACTGCCTTCAGAAACTTGTGTAAGGAATCTTTCAGAACCCTGTATACCACTTATGTAAGACCAATCCTGGAGTATGCAGCTCCAGCCTGGAGTCCATACCTAGTTAAACACAAGACAAAGTTAGAGAAGATTCAGCGGTATGCCACCAGGCTCGTCCCGGAACTGAGAGGATTGAGCTACGAGGAAAGGCTAAAGGAGCTGAACCTCACATCCCTGGAAAACAGAAGAGTAAGGGGAGACATGATAACCACCTACAAAATTCTCAGGGGAATTGACAGGGTGGACAAAGACAAACTCTTCAGCACGGGTGGGACACGAACAAGGGGACACAGGTGGAAATTTAGTACCCAGATGAGCCACAGAGACGTTAGAAAGAATTTTTTCAGTGTCAGAGTAGTTAATAAATGGAATGCACTAGGAAGTGATGTGGTGGAGGCTGACTCCATACACAGTTTCAAATGTAGGTACGATAGAGCCCAGTAGGCTCAGGAATCTGTACACCAGTTGATTGACAGTTGAGAGGCGGGACCAAAGAGCCAAAGCTCAACCCCCGCAAGCACAATTAGGTGAGTACAATTAGGTGAGTACAGTGAAGATATAAAACTAGCTATACGTTCATCTAATATTCTCATCTCACATGATTGTTAGTCATATATGGAAACATGGGAGCAAATACCAGATTTAATACAAAAATAAATCAACCGTGACTAAACATCAGGAGATAACATGAAATGTAAGTCTGATCTATTAGCCTCCACTAGCACAATCTGGGTACAGCACAAAAATATCTTCCAATATTCCTGAGTGTATGAAGTAATTACAGACCTCAAAGTACCTCATACCATTTGGTCTGAAGTCAATTATAACAGGGCAATAATCACAGATATAGTGTTGGAGAGTATGTCCCAGCTCTTGTTCACATTGTTTACAATTGGAATGTTCACCATTTGGGGATTCATTACCTGCATCCACCTGTTATAAAAATCGATATTCCAGCCTATTTCTGGCAATTACAATGTTACACTGTCTAGTGGATGTTTCATGCTGCCCGTACACATAATTGTCGGTTCTAAACATGTCATAGCTCTTTATACTCGTGCTTTCTGGCCTTTGAGTGTCAGTAACTGCTCCTCTGTCTTCCCTAATTTCCTGAAATATTGCGGCTTTTACAGCAGAGATTGGAATGCCCATATCCAACTCAATTTGCATGAATAATGTTGTTTTATTGGATGTCACAATATTTTTTGTATCTAATTTGCATGTTGGGTTTCTAAGTGCCTGAAGAACTGATTTTGAATCACAGAAAATAACTCCTCCACTGTTCTTCAGTGTGTTAGTGGCAAGTTGTAGTGAAGCTAATTCTGCGTGTGTGGAGCTAAGCCATTTATTCAGTCTCACACTTGTGGTCTGTGTGCATATGTTGTCTTTGTATATGCTACCAGCTGTTACATTGGGACATCTGAACAGACCCATCACCGTCAGCATAGTGCTCATGACGCCGTAAGTTATTTATAAAGGAATCAATGGTTTCAAATTTTGTTGGTTTCAGAAGTGCAGGGTTTTCCTTGCTCTATTTGCTGATGGGCGAGTAAGACTTGTATAACAGGAAAATAAATATCATTACCCCGGGAAATGTATTTACCTGAGAAAGTTTGAGCCAGCTACATCATAGCTTCTCTGTAAACAAAGCCAATCTATATTGATTAACGTGAACGTAAGTCAACCTGACCTAATGGAAATGTAGCAATTATATTAAGGAGCAATATAATTAGTTGCAATATAGATAATTTGATGCGCCTCTTAATTCCTCTTTCCAGGAAGTTCTACACTAATCCTATTCGCGATAATTACAATTATTATCACTTCCAAAGTGCATAAGCTTCAATCAGACCAGGCAACAGGTAGCCTGCATAGACGTTAGTCGGTTTGACAAAGTGAGGCAACGCTTGTAATATAAGCCTCTAGAACGGAATCGTCGTTGCCCTTACCACTTACGGGCTACTCGTGCCCGTGCCACTACTTGGGCGGCTTAATCTTCATCAATCAATCGTCGTTGGTCAGTTTACAGTCCAGAACGGCAGTGGTCCAGTCTGACACCACTCATCACAAGGAGCAGTGTGGGCACAATGCGACCCAAACGTCTTAAGGTCAGAGCTACTCCACTTGACGGTCATACTATCGGGAGAAGCAATATTTTAAAGGTCCTGAAGGACGTTACTGGCCTTGAACCCGCTGATATTACTCAGGAAGGTGAAGATATCGTGCTCTTCTTTTCATGTGAAGAGGAGCTAGAAAAACTCCTGACTAACGATGCCATTCTTCGTAAAGAGCACCACCTACATCCTCACTTCCCACGTCAGTTCCTGGCCGGAAGAACTGTTTTTACCAGCAAGACCAGCCGGTGGATCTCTGAGCGATCTCAACATCATATCAAGGACAATATCGAGGACGAAAATCCAAACCTGTCGGTATTCAACCTGGAGTTCTGCAACACCGACAAAACATCAATGAAGATTACGTTCACCACCATAGCTGCGGCCACCCAGGCTGCCACACAAGGATTCTACTGCTTCGGCCTAAAAATACCACCCCACCAAATAAAAAAGGAACGATACCATGAGATCCAGCAGAGTTTTAAGTGCTACGAGCTCTCCCACCCGACCAACAAGTGTCAGCACCCTGTCCAGAGGTGCAGCCTGTGCGCACTGGACCATCACTACTCCATATGCAAGGCAACAGTCCATCACTGCTTGCTCTGTGATGGCAATCACCCCGCAATTTCCTACCGCTGCCCCCGCAAACAGGAAAGCATCAAGGCCCAGGTTGAAGCCAAGAGAAACAACCCTTCTACCTCCTCGACCAGAGCCCCAAGCGTTCAACCCACCACCTTAGCTCTCACTAGTCGACCAGAAGACTTTCCGGTCTTACCAACATGTGGCTCCTCCCCAGCAGGAGACACAGCCTTCTCATTGGGGACCCAAGGTCCCACATGCTCCTTCACAGCCCCCTGCATCCCGTGCTGGCATTATCCCTGGTCTTCTTAAACTAGCGGAAAGGCTTGCAGGACCAGACAACCAGCGCTTTGTCAGTGAACTAAACGCATTATACATAGACAAAGGCCTGGCCCCCATCATAGCCACTGGCGTAAATCTCACTGCCTCCTCTACCACTCCGGAGACTACCACCATGACGACCAGGTGGTCAACTTCAACACCGACTCCAGAACCGCCCATGACCCGGGCGACACAAACAGAGGTAATTCCTTCTCCAGCTCCCAACACTCCTACCATCACTATCTCAGCAGCCGCGCTAGCAGACGTGCTGTCTACAAACGATAACAGCACCACCAGCGCTCCTGAAATAGCTACAACCACCAATCAACGACACCTGAACCTACCTAAGGCTGCGAGGCGAAAGACAAAAACGCCCACTACGGAGGTTACGGACTCCTCAGTCGAGGAAATCATAGTAGGAGCTCCACCGCCGCATCACAAATACGACACCTACACAGTTCAAGACTTCCTCATGGAGGCCACTTCACCAAACTCCAACGACAGCACTGCTCAGCCAAAGTCGCAGGCAAAGAAAAAACGGAAAACCTAGAGGTCTACACTAACCCCACCAGCTCCATAATTGGTATAGCCAGCCCTCCAGGCTGAAAACCATCATGAAGACCCCCATCCATCGCCATATCTCTAGTATCAGCCACTGATACAGATAATGGCTCCAAAGAGCCTCCACTTACGGGCTCACCATAGCCCGTGCTACTGGAACTTATTGTTCTGAGTAGTGGATCTTAAACAACAACAACAACTCCTACCAGTGTTATAGGTCTGCTCCCTGGGAAGTACAGAAAATAGACCTCGAAATCGTTTACCCCTCAAGGTGAAAAAGATTCATCATGAACCGGGACAATTACGGTGTTTGTATGGAAGCATGATATCTGGGTTACCAAGAGGCAACAGCTTACATGTATATTGTGACAAGGTCGGTGGCGGAGGATGGCAGGGCAGGGTGTGGTGTCCTAATAAGGGAATATACGGAGTTTGGGACTGTGGACAGGATAATTGAACTCCGACTTAGTAATTATATATCATCCACACAAGCTGAATTGCAGGCCATTCTGGCGTGTTTAGAGGAAGTACGTCATGACGACAAAGATGTTTTTGTATTTGTCGATAGCCGAGGAGCACTTGATTTCTTAAATAGTCGAAACCCAGTCTTCGTGTCCATAGTTGAGGATTGTAAGAAAAGGATAACTGAGATACAGCTGAAAGGTCACAGTGTGAAATTCATGTGGATTCCATCTCATGTTGGAATAGTGCTCAACGAGGTGGCGGATGACTTGGCCAAACGTGCCACATCAAAACCACAAGTTGACATTGAATGTGAATTCACAATGAGACAAATAAGAAGCATAATCAGAAATATTCAGGCACAGGCAGAAGTGGAGAGGAGAGGTATAATATATGAGAAGTCAAACCATAAGAACAAATCCACAAGGGCCGTGACGAGGATTCGAACCTGCGTCCGGTAGCATCCCAGACACTGCCTTAATCGACGGAGCTACGACAGGGTAAAAGGGTTGAAACCGAAGTTCTACTGAACTTACTGGATCCCGTAGCCTCTCCGAGGCACAAACCAGGAATTTACACCCCCCCCTGCACCCGAGCTATGTCAATAGGCCGTTCTCCCTCTTCGCCCTTACATCATTACACACAGCGATCACACTAACGTGATGCACCAAATGAACAAACCATACATGGTTAACCATAGCCCGTGCTTCTTGCCCCGCTCCTGTGCCAGGTAAGTTACGGGCTCACCATAGCCCGTGCTACTTGGAACTTGTTCCGAGTAGCTGAATCTGTAACAACAACAACAAACCATGCAACACTACATGTATGTTGTAGTCCGAAACGAAACGCTTTGCGTAATAGTGGCTTTAGGCATTGTATGTACTAGCTCTATCTATAAATCGATCAATTTTTGCAAAATCTCTTGTATGTATGTACATTACCTGAATAAACATTTATTTAATTATTTATTATTATTATTATTATTTATGTGAGTCAAAACACCCATTTCACTTGTGGTAAAAGGAGAAATGCTTGGAGTGACTCTGTGCACATGCGGCTCAGGCTTGGGTACAAATATTACTGGGAATATGGGACAGGTGTTCATGATAATGACACGAAGTGTAAGCTATGTGGTATGTTAAGGTCTTACACCCTTGTCCATTATGTTCTTGATTGTCCCTTGATTAATGTATATAGAAACACTGTGATAAGGACTGTTCCTGAACAAATAGCCTGGATGTGTCACAACGGAAAGGTTGATGATATTAGGAGAGATATAAGAATTTTGCACCAAGACTGTAATCTTTTATTGAATTATCTGCATGTCTCTTGCAAATTGTCTATACAGTATACCTAAGTCATAAAAGTATTTGTGTGTACGTCTGATACCATACTACTTGTGTAAAGGAGGAAATGTATACGTTCATCTCTCAGAATGTTCGGCAATATGTTTGTGATGTGTTTGTATATATGTATGAACACGATGTACTGAACGGGGTGAGAATAGCTTGAGCTACCTCATTCCTTTGTGTGTATTTTACCTCAATAAACTTATTTAAATTTCAATTGCAGTTTCAATCCATTATAAACAACATTATTAATACAAAGAGCAAGAGTTTCAGAGTCTCATTTGTATGGATACCATCTCACATAGGTGTTGTCCAGCATGATGACACAGACAAGGCAGCTAAACTGCATGTGATAAGCCTGAAATTGAGTTGAATATGGTCATTCCCATAAACAATAAGACTAGTTGTTTAGTCTGTTGATTTGTTTTTGTATTGAGGCAGGTATTTGTTCCCATGATTCCATATATGACTAACCATTATGTGAGCTGGGAATATTAGATGAACTTATAGCTTGTTTTTTTTATCTACACTGTGTCATCTTTCATACAGAATAGAGTAGCAGCACATTGTTATGTATACCTAAGCTTGTTAATACAACAACAAAATCTAAAAAAAGCGTCCTAGTTAATATTTTTAATTTTCTTTATTAGATAAATTTATCGAGGTGAACTATTTTAAACTTACATCAAATGAGTAACGTTTCACAAAATTTCTATTATGACCTAAGATTTGTTAAGAAAAAATACTCGTGCTAAGAAACAATTTTTTATAGATTTTAATATTAGGAATAAAATAACATAGAATAATGATATTTTAAAAGTTAAATTTATATATTACATAGAAAACAAGGTACAATTTAAAAAATGTCTTAAAAAATATTTATATAAAAATGACGTCGTCGTCATTTACCACTTATAACTGAGTAAAAATTTCCTCTGTTTATTTTTGAGGCATTGAATGCCCTTAAATTTATTTCAAATTATAGCAGGTGGCAATGTGGGATAGACAGTATATGAACACAGATCATAAGTGTGAGACTCAATAACTGGCTTAGGCACCACACTATGCAGAATTAGCTACTCTATAATTTGCCACTAACGCACTGAAGAACAGTGGTGGAGTAATTTTCTGTGATTCAAAGTCAGCTCTTCAGGCCCTTTAGAACCCAACATGCAAAATAGATACTAAGAATGTTGTAACATCCATTATAAACCACATTATTAATGCAAAGAGCAAGAGTTTCAGTCTCATTTGTATGGATACCATCTCACACAGGTGTCACCATCCTGGTCTCTTAAAAATAACGTCGCTTTTCGCTCGTATGCGCGCTATGGTCAAAAGTGAACGTAATTTGAAATGAAATCGACTCACAAAAGTGTACTTCCCGTTTTCTGTTTGAGTCCGGCTTATTCGGTAAGGTTAGAAGAAGAAACTTTCAATTAACGTTTTGAAACTTTATGAGAATTTCCTGCCCACCTAACCTACCAGAGGACCCTTAACTTACTGTTGTTGAAAAAATCCCAAATTTATTTTCATTTTTTTTCATTTTCATAGTATGGTCACTTTCAGCCATACGGGCAAACGGCCAAAAGCGACGTTATTTTTAAGAGGACAGGTTGGTGACACAGACAAGGCCGCTACAACTGCATGTGATAAGCCCTGAAATTGAGTTGGATATGGTCATTCCAATCTCTGCTGTAAAAGCCGTAATATTTCAGGCAATTAGGGAAGACAGAAGAGCAGTTACTGACACTCAAAAGCCAGAAAGCACGAGTATAAAGAGCTATGACAATGTTTAGAACCGAGAATTATGTGTACGGGCAACATAAAACATCCACTAGACAGTGTGACATTATAATTGCCAGAATTAGGCTGGGATATCGATATCTATAACAGGTGGCTGCAGGTAATGAATCCCCAATGGTGAACATTCCAATTGTAAACTATGTGAACAAGAGCTGGGACATACTCTCCAACACTATATCTGTGATTGCCTTGTTATAAGTAAATAAATAAATAAATAAATAAATGTTTATTCAGGTAAGGTACATACATACAAGAGATTTTACAAAAATTGATATTTATAGATAGAGCTAGCACATACAATGCCTAAAGCCACTATTACGCAAATGGGTTTCGGGCAGGAAAAACATTAAAAGACTAAAACTTACTTCTTAAGTAAGTAAACTTTTTAAGTAAAAACTTATTTAAGTGACTTCATACCAAATAGTATGAGGAACTTTGAGTTCTGTAATTACAAAATACAAATACAAATATTTATTCAGGCAAAGTACATACATACAAGGTGAGATACAAAAGTTGATGGATTTATAGATAGAGCTAGTACATACAATTTTATTTTATTATTATTATTTTCTAGTCTAGTAACTGATTACTATTTTCTAGTCTGATCTTCTAGTTTTTGTTTATTATTTTCTAATTTCCTGAAATATTGCGGCTTTTACAGCAAATATTGGAATGCCAATATCCAACTCAATTTCAGGCTTATCACATGCAGTTTAGCTGCCTTGTCTGTGTCATCATGCTGGACAACACCTATGTGAGATGGTATCCCTAGAAATGAGACTGAAACTCTTGCTCTTTGCATTAATAATGTTGTTTATAATGGATGTTACAACATTCCTCATGTCTATTTTGCATGTTGGGGGTTTTAAGGCCGAAGAGCTGACTTTGAATCACAGTATCTCCACACATGGACCTAATTCTGCATGTGTGGAGCTAAGCCAGTTATTGAGTCTCACAATTGTGGTCTGTGAACATATGGTGTCTTTGTGTATTCTACAAGATGCTGCAGTGCGACCTGTTGGCATTTGTAATAAATTTAATGGCATATATTGCCTCAAAAATAAAATTGAGTCATGGATACCAAGACATGCACAAAGAAAGCCATAAAAGTTTGTTAATTATATAATTATATGTAATGCATTTTTTAAATTTAAATTGTATAGAATTTTCTATGTAGGATATAAATTCAATTTTCAAAATATCATTATTTTTCTTCTTTGTTTTATAAGCATTTATGTATTAAGCAAAAAATGTTCCTCAATAAGTTTATGCTTTCAACAAAACTTAGAATATAATAGAACATTTGTGAAACATTTTTTGTTTGATGTAAGTTTAAAATAGTCTCACTGGTTTATTTTTCTAATAAAGAAAATGAGAAATATTAACTGCGAAGCTATCTTTTTATTTATGTTTTTATAAACAAGCTAAAGTATACACACCAATGTGCACCCTCTTCTATATGACAGATTACACAGTGTAGATAAAAAACTAGCAATAAGTTCATCTAATATTCCCATCTCATAGAATGGTTAGTCATATATGGAATCAGGGGAGCAAATATCTGCCTCAATACACAAACAAATTAACTCTGACTAAATTACTACCTATATGTTCATCTATTTTCAGATATCCTAAACGATTCGCATAGCCGGAGGCAGGAAGACCTTTAAATTTATAGATATGCCGTCTGGGGGGCTTGACGGCTGAGTGGACAGTACTCGGGTTTTATAATTCTAAGGGTCTGGGTTCGATCCCCGGCGGAAGCAGGTAGTAATTTATTACTACATCTTCTCTACCCAGATGGTAGAGAAGAGATCGTGAGTGTTCCGTGGTTGTCTAAGAGTGTGTAAGAGAGGGTCAATGTGTTGTTCGTGATAAGAGAGTAGTCTGTCAAGTTGTTTGTCTAATAAAGTTTTCCAGTAGACATTGATGGCAGGAATGTTGGTACTATCATGAAGACTTTCGCTGGTATTGACATGGTCTCATCGAGTGTTGAGTGCCCATCTAAGTGTTCTGTTCTGTATTCTCTGAAGTTATAGTTTATTAGTGAGTGCGGCTAAGGAAAGAGCTATTGGAGCATATGTTAGGAGAGGTCTAATGAGTGCTTTATAAAGGTGCATTTTAGTATCAGGTTTTGCAAATTTTAGTCTGTACAATTTGTTCATGGCATGGAGAGCTATTGCATGTTTCTGTGTAATGTGTGTGAAAGAGTAGTTGTCGATCAAGTGTGAGGCCAAGAACTGTGGTGGAAGGAGATACAGAGATGTTAGTAGGATTAAGAGAGTGAATAGAGTTGAACAGGAATAGGGCTTATAGTTCTTTCACAGAAAAAGTAGGTGATTTTTTATTTGTTGGAGTTGATTTTAATGCGCCAGTCATACTCCCATTCCGTTACAATATCGAGTTCTGCTTGTGCTCTGCGTGATAGTGTGTCAATGGTGTTGAGACATCATTAGCGTAGCAGATAATAGTGTGATAAATAGGATCAGGAATGATGTTGATGTATAGGATGTAGAGTGTCGGGGCAAGAATAGAGCCTTGGGGAACACTTTCGTGTAAGTTGAAGTAGTCAGAGTGTTGTCGGAGGAACTTGATTCTAATTGTCCTAAGAAGTAAGAAGTTTGGTGGTGATAAGGGGATGATTAAAGTTGTTGCATAGTTTGAATTTTAGGCCGTCATGCCAAAGAGTGTCAAAGGCTTTCTCAACGTCCTTAGTGATGAGTACAGTCTTGAGTCTTTGGTGCTGATTGATGCTGATGTAATTGGTCATGATATTTAAGGCGTCGTGTGTGGACCGGTGAGGCCGGAATCCAAACTGTTTGTTAGTGAGTAAGTCATTGTCTTCTAGGTGCGTTCTGAGTCTCATGTTGACCATCCTTTCAAAGACTTTGCCAAGTGTCTCCAGAAGGCTGATGGATCTATAGTTTTTTGGGTCAGTGTGAAGTTTCCCAGGTTTTGGAATAAGAACAGCAGTGGCAGATATGAAGGTGAGAAGAAAATATCCAGAGGCAAGAGAGGCGTTGAATAAGTTAGTGATAGAAGCAATGATAGAAACAGGAAGTTGTCGAAGGAGGGTATGTCCAATGCCAGACGCACCAGGGGCTCTGTGACGAGTGACCATGACAGCTGTCTTGACATCAGCTGGAGTCTGGGGAGTCTGTAGTTCAGTGCGTGAGTTGAGCTTGTCAAGGTGGATGAGATCGACAGGTGTAGTTTCATGTCTGTTTTGGTGTACACAGTCTTCAACTACTTCAGTGTTGGGAAGAGCAGTTGGTTCAGAAGGATGTAGATGAAAAATGCGTCCCCAATTGTGTTTAAAATTGATAATTACTTCATCACGTGTTAGTGGCAAGTTGTAGTGCAGCTAATTATGCATCTGTGGAGCTAAGCCAATTATTGAGTCTCACAATTGTGGTGTGTGTACATATGTTGTCTTTGTATATTCTACAGGATGGTGCATTGCAACCTGTTAGCATTTGAAATAAATTCAAGTACATGTAATGCCTAAAAAATAAAATTTGCTTGTAGATAATTTAAAGCTAGATATAAAAATTGTAATGTCTCCAATCTCCGTGGTGTAGTGGTAAGACATTGTTCTAGTGTTCCGAGACAACTTTGTCCTGGGTTCGTATCATAGCCGTGGAGGATTTACTGGGCGCAAATCCTTAAATGTAGCCTTTGTTTAACTCAACAGTAAAATGTGTACATGGTTGTAACAACGATTCTTAGGTGCGGGGATCGTATTCCAGGGAACAAAGAGTTAAGAACTTGCCCGAAACGCTACGCGTACTGGCTGCACAAGAATCTAACAACTCTTGTATATATCTCAAAAAAATGTATTTTTATATAAATATTTTTAAAGGTATTTTTGAAATTGTAAAGTGCTTACTATGTAAGATTTGTAACGTACGATTATGATACGTGGATGAGTAGGTTAGATACACGGTGTTCAGTGGATTTTCATATTTATTTATTAGTCTTGGATACGCTAGTAGTGTCGTAGACGTTGAGACGGAGCTTGGAGCAGAGCAGAGAGCCTAGTTTGGCCGGAGTCGCAGAGCTCTATGTGGGAGAGCATATGTTGTCTTTATATATTCAACAGGATGCTTATAGTATTTGAAATAAATTTTTGGGCATATAATGACTCAAAAATAAGTTATAATGATCAACTCTGACTAAAAATCAGGAGAGAACATGAAATGCAAGTCTGATCTATTGGCCTCCACTAGCAAAATCTAGGTACAGCACAAGAATATCTTCCACTATTCCTGAGTGTATGAAGTCATTTCAGAGCTCAAAGTACCTCATACCATTTGGTCTGATATCACTGATAACAGGGCAATCACAGATATGGTGTTGGAGATTGTGTCCCAGCTCTTGTTCACATTGTTTACAATGGGAATGTTCACCATTGGGGGATTCCTTACCTGCAACAACCTGCCATAGATACCGATATCGCAGCCTAATTCAGACAATTACAATGTCACAATGTCTAGTGAATGTTTTATTCTGCCTGTACATAAAATTATCGGTTCTAAACATGCCATAGCTCTTTATGGCCTTTGAGTGTCAGTAACTGCTCTCCTGTCTTCCCTAATTTCCTGAAATATTGCGGCTTTTACAGCAGCGTAAAATGCCCATATACAACTCAATTTCAGGCTTATCACATGCAGTTTTGCTGCCTTGTCTGTGTCATCAACCTGTCCTCTTAAAAATAACATCGCTTTTGACCGTTTGCCTGTATGGCTGAAAGTGACCGTAATTTGAAAATGAAAAAAAATGAAATAAATTTGGGATTTTTTTCAACAACAGTAAGTTAAGGGTCCTCTGGTAGGTTAGGTGGGCAGGAAATTCTCATAAAGTTTCAAAGCGTTATGAAAAACGTTAATTGAAAGTTTCTTCTTCTAACCTTTACCGAATAAGCCGGACGACTCAAACAGAAAACGGGACAGTACCTCACTTTTGTGAGTCGATTTCATTTCAAATTACGTTCACTTTTGGCCATAGTGCGCATACGAGCGAAAAGCGACGCTATTTTTAAGAGACCAGGTTGGTAACACCTGTGTGAGATGGTATCCATACAAATAAACTGAAACTCTTGCTCTTTGCATTAATAATGTGGTTAAAAATGGATGTTACAACATTCTTAGTATCTATTTTGCATGTTGGGTTCTTATTAAGGGCCTGAAGAGCTGACTTTGAATCACAGAAAATTACTCCACCACTGTTCTTCAGTGCGTTAGTGGCAAATTATAGAGTAGCTAATTCTGCATGTGTGGTGCTAGGCCAGTAATTGAGTCTCACACTTGTGATCTGTGTTCATATACTGTCTATCCCACATTGCCACCTGGTATAATATGAAATAAATTCAAAGGCATTCAATGCCTCAAAAATAGAAAAACAAGAAATTATAATTCTTAGCAAGATCCCAAATGATGTTGACGTCATTTTTATATAAATATTTTTTAATATATTTTTAAAATTGTATCTTGTTTTCTATGTAAGATATAAATTAAATTTTTAAAACATCATTATTCTATGTTATTTTCTTCCTAATATTTAAATCTCTAAAAAACTGTTTCTTGGAAAGAGTATTTTTTTTTAACAAATCTTAGGTCATAATAGAAATTTTATGAAACGTTACTCATTTGATGTGAGTTTAAAATAGTTCACCTCGATAAATTTGTCTATTAAAGAAAATTAATAATATTAACTAGGACGCTTTTTTTAGATTTTGTTGTTGTATTAACAAGCTTAGGTATACATAACAATGTGCTGCTACTCTATTCTGTATGAACGATGACACAGTGTAGATAAAAAAACCAAGCTATAAGTTCATCTAATATTCCCATCTCACATAATGGTTAGTCATATATGGAATCATGGGAACAAATACCTGCCTCAATACAAAAACAAATCAACAGACTAAACAACTAGTCTTATTGTTTATGGGAATGCCCATATCAACTCAATTTCACTCTTATCACATGCAGTTTAGCTGCCTTGTCTGTGTCATCATGCTGGACAACACCTATGTGAGATGGTATCCATACAAATGATACTCTGAAACTCTTGCTCCTTGTATTAATAACGTTGTTTATAATGGATTAAAATTGCAATTGAAATTTAAATAAGTTTGTTACGGTAAAATACACACAAAGGAATGAGGTAGCTCAAGCTATTCTCACCCCGTTCAGTACAACGTGTTCAAACGTATATACAAACACATCACAAACAATAAACATATTGCCGAACATTCTGAGAGATAAAGGTATACATTTCCTCCTTTACACAAGTAGTATGGTATCAGACGTACACATAAATACTTTTATGTCTTACCTATACTGTATAGACAATTTGCAAGAGACATGCAGATAATTCAATAAAAGATTACAGTCTTGGTGCAAAATTCTTATATCTCCCCAGAATATCATCAACCTTTCCGTTGTGACACATCCAGGCTATTTGTTCAGGAACAGTCCTTATCTCAGTGTTTCTATATATATTAATCAACGGACAATCAAGAACATATTGGACAAGGGTGTAAGACCTTAACATACCACATAGCTTACACTTCGTGTCATTATCATGAACACCTGTCCCATATTCCCAGTAATATTTGTACCCAAGCCAGAGCCGCATGTGCACAGAGTCACTCCAAGCATTTCTCCTTTTACCACAAGTGAAATGGGTGTTTTGACTCACATAAATAATAATAAATAAATAAATAAATAAATGTTTATTCAGGTAAGGTACATACAAGAGATTTTACAAAAATTGATCGATTTATAGATAGAGCAAGTACATACAATGCCTAAAGCCACTATTACACAAAGCGTTTCGTTTCGGACTATAACATACATGTAGTGTTGCATGGTTTGTTGTTGTTGTTACAGATTCAGCTACTCGAAACAAGTTCTAAGTAGCACGGGCTATGGTGAGCCCGTAACTTACCTGGCACAGGAACGAGGCAAGAAGCACAGGCTATGGTTAGCCATGTATGGTTTGTTCATTTGATGCATCACGTTAGTGTGATCTCTGTGTGTAATGATGTAAGGGCGAAGAGGGAGAACGGCCTATTAACATAGCTCGGGTGCAGGGGGGGGGGTGTAAAATCCTGGTTTGTGCCTCGGAGAGGCTACGGGATTCAGTAAGTTCAGTAGAACTTCGGTTTCAACCCTTTTACCCTGTCGTAGTTCAGTCGATTAAGGCAGTGTCTGGGATGCTCCCGAACGCAGGTTCGAATCCTCGTCACGGCCCTTGTGGATTTGTTCTTATGGTTTGACTTCTCTCATATATTATACCTCTCCTCTCCACTTCTGCCTGTGCCTGATTATTTCTGATTTTGCTTCTTATTTGTCTCATTGTGAATTCACATTCGATGTCAACTTGTGGTTTTGATGTGGCACGTTTGGCCAAGTCATCCGCCACCTCGTTGAGCACTATTCCAACATGAGATGGAATCCACATGAATTTCACACTGTGACCTTTCAGTTGTATCTCAGTTATCCTTTACTTACAATCCTCAACTATTGATATGAAGACTGGGTTTCAACTGTTTAAGGAATCAAGTGCTCCTCGGCTATCGACAAATACAAAAACATTTTTGTCGTCATGACGCACTTCCTCCAAACAAGCCAGAATGGCCTACAGTTCAGCTTGTGTGGATGATATATAATTACTAAGTCGGAGTTCAATTATCCTGTCCACAGTTCCAAACTCAGTATATTCCCTTATTAGGACACCACACCCTGCCCTGCCATCCTCCGCCACCGACCCGTCACAATATACATGTAAACTGTAGCCTCTTGGTAACCGAGATATCATGCTTCCATACAAACACCGTAATTGTCCCGGTTCATGATGAATCTTTTTAACCCTGAGAGGTAAACAATGTCGAGGTCTATTTTCTGTACTTTCCAGGGAGCAGACCTATAACACTGGTAGGAGTTGTTGTTGTTGTTGAAGATTCGCTACTCAGAACAAGAAAGTTCCAGTAGCACGGGCTAGGGTGAGCCCGTAAGTGGAGGCTCTTTGGAGCCATTATCTGTATCAGTGGCTGATACTAGAGATATGGCGATGGATGGGGGTCTTTATGATGGTTTTCAGCCTGGAGGGCTGGCTATACCAATTATGGAGCTGGTGGGGTTAGTGTAGACCTCTAGGTTTTCCGTTTTTTCTTTGCCTGCGACTTTGGCTGAGCAGTGCTGTCGTTAGAGTTTGGTGACGTGGCATCCATGAGGAAGTCTTGAACCGTGTAGGTGTCGTATTTGTGATGCGACGGTGGAGCTCCTACTATGATTTCCTCGTCTGAGGAGTCCGTAGCCTCCGTAGAGGGCGTTTTTTTCTTTCGCCTCGCAGCCTTAGGTAGGCTTAGGTGTCGTTGATTGGTGGTTGTAGCTATTTCAGGAGCGCTGGTGGTGCTGTTATCGTTTGTAGAAAGCACGTCTGCTAGCGCGGCTGCTGAGATAGTGATGGTAGGAGTGTTGGGAGCTGGAGAAGGAATTACCTCTGTTTGTGTCGCCCGGGTCATGGGCGGTCCTGGAGTCGGTGTTGAAGTTGACTGCATAATCGTCCTGGTGGTAGAGGAGGCAGTGAGATTTACGCTAGTGGCTATGATGGGGGCCAGGCCATTGTCTATGAATAATGCGTTTAGTTCACTAACAAAGCGCTGGTTGTCTGGTCCTGCAAGCCTTTCCGCTAGTTTAAGAAGACCAGGGATAATGCCAGCACGTGATGCAGGGGGCTGTGAAGGAGCCTGTGGGACCTTGAAGACCTTGGGTCCCCAATGAGAAGGCTGTGTCGCCTGCTGGGAGGAGCCACATGTTGGTAAGACTGGAAAGTCTTCTGGTCGACTAGTGAGAGCGAAGGTGGTGGGTTGAACGCTTGGGGCTCTGGTCGAGGAGGTAGAAGGGTTGTTTCTCTTGGCTTCAACCTGGGCCTTGATGCTTTCCTGTCTGCGGGGGCAGCGGTAGGAAATTGCGGGGTGATTGCCATCACAGAACAAGCAGCAATGGACTGTTGCCTTGCATATGGAGTAGTGATGGTCCAGTGCGCACAGGCTGCACCTCTGGACAGGGTGTTGACACTTGTTGGTCGGGTGGGAGAGCTCGTAACACTTAAAGCACTGCTGGGTCTCATGGTATCGTTCCTTTTTTATTTGGTGTGGTGGTATTTTTAGGCCGAAGCAGTAGAATCCTTGTGTGGTAGCCTGGGTGGCCGCAGCTATGGTGGTGAACGTAATCTTCATTGATGTTTTGTCGGTGTTGCAGAACTCTAGGTTGAATACCGACAGGTTTGGATTTTCGTCCTCGATATTGTCCTTGATATGATGTTGAGATCGCTCAGAGATCCACTGGCTGGTCCTGCTGATAAAAACAGTTCTTCCGGCCAGGAACTGACGTGGGAAGTGAGGATGTAGGTGGTGCTCTTTGCGAAGAATGGCATCGTTAGTGAGGAGTTTTTCTAGCTCCTCTTCACATGAAAAGAAGAGCACGATATCTTCACCTTCCTGACTAATATCAGCGGGTTCGAGGCCAGTAACGTCCTTCAGGACCTTTAAAATGTTGCTTCTCCCGAAATCATGACCGTCAATTGGAGTCGCTCTGACCTTAAGACGTTTGGGTCGCATTGTGACCACACTGCTCCTTGTGGTGTGTGGTGAGTGGTGTCAGACTGGACCACTGCCGGACTGGACCACTGCCGGACTGGACCACTGCCGGACTGGATCACCGTGCACTTGATATGCTTTTGGCTGCCTTTATTTTGTCTTGGTAGGTGAGGAGATTCTGGGTTGGGTCCAGGTGTCTTTGCTACATCCAGCTACTGGGGCATTTGATGATGTAGGGGTCGTCATTCGTGCTTGTGATGTCTTGGAGACAACAGCAGGTGTATTAATTTTGTTGCCCTGTTCTGTTCGGTTGTTGTTGCCTTGTGGAGTAGTGCTTTGTTTTCTCCACTTGTTCGAGGTCCTGTTCTAGTTTAGACTGGAAGGAATTGGTGCTCTAGTCTGTTGCTGATTTTTATTTCCATTTATTCGGACTTGCCGAGGAGTGTTCCACTGGCTTTCAACTGAGCGTCTGGTAGATTGTGGTCTAGAAGTTGTGGCTTTGGGTTGCTGGGCAGATCCGCAGGTTTGTATTCTTATGACCCTCTCTAGACATCGTTTGTTCCAGGCGTGATGAGTATCTCAGCAATTTGGACATTTTGCGTTTGTTGGTTTGCCTCCTTTATGCAGATGTTTGCATATGTCGGGTGTTGTAGAGCTCGCTGCATACTCCACATCGTATGTGATAAGGGTCATGGGTCATGGATAAGCCTGTCAGGCTTATCCATTAAGCCGTCTTCTGACCTTCCCCAGGATGCGACTCACAACAGTTCTCTATCTCCTGGGTATGGGGTTATGTTTATAATAGTTCACTATCTTGGAATAATTTGTCTCTCAACGAAAATATGAAATATTAATGAGGAGATTTCTTTGATTTTATTTTTTTTTGCCCTCGACCAAACATACAGACCTCAGGATGCAAGCTTCAACAGTCTCCGTGGTACAGTGGTAAGATACTCGCCCTGAGCTTCGCCAGCGATTTGGCCTGGGTTCATATCAAGGCCGGGGAGGATTGACTAGGTGCCAATCCTTAACTGTAGCCTATGTGTTCTAGTAGTGAATGGGTACCTGATTGTTAAACAATTTGGCGGGTCGTATTCCAGGGGAAAAATAAGATTAAGGACCTGCTCGAAACGCTATGCGTGCTAGTGGCTTTATAAGAATGTTAGAACTCTTGTATATATAAACAAATAAAAAAAGTCATTTTTACCACATTTGACTACTTCCTGTAATCCTGCTAATACAGCTTGGAGTTCAGCCTGCGTTGAAGAGACATTATCAGTTAAGCGGCGTCCAATAACAGCATTTACAGTGTCAATGTCAGTGTACTCCCTGATCAAGACTCCACATCCTGCCTTCCCATCCCTAGCTACTGACCCATCACAATATACATGTAAAGTGTTTTCTGTATGTCATTTTCTAATTATTCAATCATATGTTGCCCTCAGTTCTCTTATCTCATACATACTTTGTTTTCTTTTGCAGGGGAATTATTACTACATCTACGTTACATTCCTCCCATGGTGGTGTGAATTGTCTCTTAGGCAAAGCAAGTCATTTTGGAATTACATACTTTATAACATTAGAACATAAGGTACTTATATATGATCTCTAAATATACTTTACCATAAACTGTTAGTTATGTGTGTTAGTGGCTTTGCAAGAAAGGAAAAATACCAATCTTATTTAATCTCACAAACCCTTTGTAAATAAAAAATATTATAATTATTATTATTATTATTTCTAATAACAAGCTTAGGTATACACAGCAGTGGAATGCTGCAATATTCTATATTAAAGATTACAGGAGTCGATGAAAAACTAGCTTTAAGTTCATCTAATATCCGCATCTCACAGGATGGTTAGTCATACATGGAATCAGGAAAAAATATGAAATGTAAGGGTGACTGATCTATTAGCCTCCACTCGCACACACTGGAACCTGTTCTCGCACTTGCTTATAGTCAACATCTTGCTTATGAATAAGTGCCTATCAACCTGGGTACAGCACAAGAATATCTTCCAATATTCCTGAGTGTATGAAGTAATTACAGAGCATAAAATACCTCGTACCATATAGTCTGAAATCACTGATAACAGGGCATTCTCACATATAGTGTTGGAAAGTATGCCGCAGCTCATGTTCGCATCATTGGAATGTTCACCACTTGGGGATTCATTACCTGCAGCCACCTACCATAGATATCGATATCCCAGCCTATTTCTGGCAATTACAATGTCACACTGTCTAGTGGATGTTTTATGTTGCCCGTACATATAGTTACAATTATAATTACATATAGTTATCAGTTCTAAACATGTCATAGCTCTTTATACTTGTGCTCTCTGGTGTTTGAGTGTCGGTAACTGCTCTTCTGTCTTCCCTAATTTCCTGAAAAATTGCAGCTTTTACAGCAGAGATTGGAATGCCCATATCCAACTCAATTTCAGGTTTATCACATGCAGTTTAGCTGCCTCGTCTGTGTCATCATGCTGGACAACACCTATGTAAGATGGTATCCATACAAATGAGACTCTGAAACTCTTGCTCTTTGCATTAATAATGTTGTTTATAAGGGATGTTACAACATTCCAAGTGTCTATTTTGCATGTTGGGTTTTTAAGGGCCTGAAGAGCTGACTTTGAATCACACAAAATTACTCCTCCACTGTTCTTCAGTGTGTTAGTGGTAAGTTATAGTGCAGCTAATTCTGCATGTGTGGAGCTAAGTCAGTTATTGAGTCTCACACTTGTGGTCTGTGTTCATACACAGTATGCATATACTACAGTGCCACCTGTTATCATTTTAAATAAATTGAAGGGCATTTAATGCCTCAAAAAATTAATTTAGAACTTACGAATAAAGTGTATGAATAAGATGAAATATACGTTATTTTTATATTAATATTTATTAATATATTTCTAAAATTGTGTCTTATTTTCTATGTAAGATATTGATTTAGTTTTTAAAATTTTATTATGCAATGTTATTTTCTTTTCAACATTTAAATTTAAAAAAAAAATGTTTCTTAGAACGGATATTTTTTCTAACACATCTTAGATCATAATAGAAATTTTGTGAAACGTTACTCATTTGATGTAAGTTTAAAATAGGTCACCTTGATAAATTCATCCATTAAAGAAAATTCAAAATATTAACTAGGACGCCTTTTTTATATTTTGTTGTATTCAAGCTTAGGTATACATAACAATGTGTTGCTACTCTATTCTGTATGAAAGATGACACAGTGTAGATACAAAAAACTAGCTAATGGTTCATCTAATATTCCCATCTCAAATAATGGTTAGTCATATATGGAATCATGGGAACAAATACCTGCCTCAATACAAAAACAAATCAACTCAGACTAAACAACTAGCTATAAGTTCATCTTTTTTCTTTTTTAAATATCCTGAACGATTCCTATAGCCGGGTACAGGAAGACTTTTAGGTTTGCAGAGATGCCCTCAGGGGGGCCTGATGGGTAAGTAGACAGCGCTCGGAGTTTGTAGTCGTAAGGGTCCGGGTTCGATCCCCGGCGGAGGAGGAAAAAATAGGCAGTTTCTTTCATCCTGATGTATCTGTTCACCTAGCAGTATACATGTAATTGAGAGTTAGACAGCTGCTGCCTGGGTATGTGTGTGTGTGAAAATTAATATTAAGGACTTGCCTGTACCGCTATGCGTGTAATGGCTGTACAACAATGTAAGAACTATTATGTATGTCAATAAAAAGATATATAAATAAAGATCCTCCTAGACCAGTTATACCAACCTTCCTCAGGATGCAAGCCACAACAACAACAAACAGACTGCTGTAACCAAGACTATACTAAATAAATATATCACGAAAAGCCAGGCGATTGTCTCACTTCATAACGAGTACCGCTTAAAAAAAAAATCTTAACAAGCTGAACGTGTACACTTGAGAAGAAGTATAAATTGTAATTAGTGGATTAAGTAGAATTAACAGACCCATTTCATTATCTTAGCCCATCCTCCTGTTTTAGAAGTACTTATAGTAAGGATGAGGACTATAGTATATATATACCGACGTACAACGTAATTAGAAAGTGGAAACCGGTACCACTGAGTTTGTAACGTACAATTATGTTACGTTGTTGGGTAGATTAGATACACGGTGTTAGTGGGTTTTCATATTTATTTGGTAGTCTTGCATACAGCAGTGTCGTAGACGTTGAGACGGAGCTTGGAGTAGAGCAGAGAGCTGAGTGTGGTCGGAGTCGTGGAGCTCTATGTGGGAGAGCGTTGTAGCTGGATGAGGTCCTAGTCTGCTGCCTGTTCTGTGTCGAAGCTGTAGTGTCTTGGGGTCGTTTAGAACTGCATATGCCGAGTGCTACATTCTTGACTGGAAATTGTACCGTCCGCTATTCACATATCGCTTGCTTATATTCGGTAACTACACCTCAACTCCCTCCAATAAGATAGGAGGATGGCTGAACTGTTACCTGTAAATAGGGATAGGGTTATAGCTTGTGTAGTTAGTGCTAATTAGTTATGCCATTAGGATGATGAGATAATGGAGCGAGTATAAGGTTTACTCGCTACAGGACTCCCCCTGCCAGGGAATGGAAGAAAAGCATTACAACAAAAAATACGAGGCTACTGTTCCCTGGGTCGCTGTGGAACATGTTGTCCGGTACCAAAAGATGCAGGTAGTGTGTGGACAAGCTCGGAGAGAAGAATGTGCATGATTGTTGCGTCCTTGGGTCGCTGGTGGAGCATTTAGATCCGGGGCGGATGGGCTCGGGCACCATGACCATAGGAGGTAATGTAGACACGTAGGGAATCACTGTTAAAGCTAAATTGTCCTGAAAGCAACGATCAAGAGTCGGAAACGCAAGCTGTAGGTCCTGTACTGCGCAAGAAAAGTGCTTGAGTCGGCATCATACCAGAATGCAGTGAACGTGTAGATGAATCTGATGAAAGAGCAGCTGTCGTGGGAGTCCCTGAAGGACAAGCAGTGGCAGCGACGGAGAGTCTGCAGGCCAGGCTGTAGATCCTACATGATGTAGTTACTGATGAAGCTGTCAGATGAGTGAGTAACGATCGTGGTGTAGCAAGCTGTTGCAGATAAAAATACAGAGATGATCGCTATGAAAATCACAGCTGAGGTGAGGGTGTCGGCAGCGTTCCATGACAGGTGGCTGCGGTCCACAGTAAGCTGCAACAGCGGTAGAGGTCCAGTGAGAACCCATGTTGAAGTCCGTCGTGGCTGGGTATCGTCGAAACTCTCTGGGATCATCAATGTGATAAGTCCTAAGTGTCTGTACTGTAGCTCACTGAATCACTGTGGAAATTGTACTGTTGGCTATTCTTGTTGTTTTAGATTCAGCTACTCGGAACAAAAAGTTTGGCTATTCTCATATCGCTGGCTTATATTTGGTGACTACACCTCAGCTTCCTCCAATAAGATAGAAGGGTGGAAGAACTGTTACCTGTAATTATTGAAAAGATTATAGCTTCTGTAATTAGTGTTAATTAGTTATGCTATTAAGATAATGAGAGAGTGGAGGTTTACTCTCTACAAGGCTTATCCTGTACCATTAGGTCGCCTACTGCCCTTTCCCCAGAATGCGACCCACAACAGTCGCCTAACTCCTGGGTACGGGGTTATGTTTATAATAGTTCACTATCGAGGAATAAGTTGTCTCTCAAGGAAAATGTGAAATATTAATGAGGAGACTTTTTTGTTTTTATTTTTTTCCCCTCGACCAAATATACAGAACACAGGATGCAAGCCACAACAGTCTCCATGGCACAGTGGTAAGACACTCTCCCGGCGCTTCGCGAGCGATTTGGCCATGGTTCATATCCCGGCCAGGGAGGATTGACTAGGCATCAATCCTTAAATGTAGCCTTTGTTCATCCAGTCGGTACCAGGGAATGGATACCAGGTTGTTAAATGATTTGGCGGGTCGTATTCCAGGGAAAAAATAAGATTGAGAACCTGCCCGAAACGCTATGCGTGCTAGTGGCTTTACAAGCATGTTAAAATTCTTGTGTATATAAACAAATAAAAAAAGACATTTTTACCACATTTGACTGTTTCCTGTAATCCTGCTAATACAGCTTGGAGTTCAGCCTGCGTTGAATAGACATTGTCAATTAAGCGGCGTCCAATAACAGTATCTACAGTGCCGATGTCAGTGACTCCTCATCCTGCCTTTCCATCCCTAGCTACTGTTCCATCACAGTATACATGTAGAGTGTTTTCTGTACGTCATTTTCTAATTATACAATCATATCTCAGCTCTCTATCTCGTACATACTTTTTTCTTTTGCCTGGGAATAATTACTACATCTACGTTACCCTCCTCCCATGGTGGTGTGAATTGTCTCTTAGGCAAAGCAATACATTTTGGAATAACATCATACTTTATAACATTAGAACATAAGGTACTCATATATAATCTCTTATTATACTTTAAAATAAATTATTCGCTATGCATGTTAGTGGCTTTACAAAAAAAGGAAAAATAGCAATCATATGTAATCTCACAAACCCATTGTACCTACTTGTAAATTAAAAATATTATTATTATTTATAAACAAGCTTAGGTATACACAGCAGTGTGCTGCTGACCTATTCTATATAAAAGATTACAGAGTGTAGCTACAAAAAAACTAAAAAAGCTAAAAAACTAGCTTTCAGTTCATCTAATATCCCTGTCTCACAGGATGGTTAGTCCTACATGAAATCAGAAGAGAACATGAAATATAAGGGTGACTGATCTATTTGCCTTCACTAGCACATACTAGGTTCAGCACAAGAATATCTTTCAATATTCTTGAGTGCATAAAGTAATTACATATCGTAAATTACCTCATACCATTTGGTCTGAAATCACTAATAACAGGGCAATAATCACAGATATAGTGTTGGAGAGTATGTCCCAGCTCTTGTTCACATTGTTTACAATTGGAATGTTCACCATTTGGGGATTCATTACCTGCAGCCACCTACTATATATATGAATATCCCAGCCTAATTCTGGCAATTACAATGTCACACTGTCTAGTGGATGTTTTATGTTGCCCGTACATATAATTCTCGGTTTTAAACATGGCATAGCTCTTTTTACTCGTGCTTTCTGGCCTTTGAGTGTAAGTAACTGATCTTCTGTTTTCCCTAATTTCCTGAAATATTGCGGCTTTTACAGCAGATATTGTAATGCCAATATCCAACTCAATTTCAGGCTTATCACATGCAGTTTTAGCTGCCTTGTCTGTGTCATCATGCTGGACAACACCTATGTGAGATGGTATCCATACAAATGAGACTCTGAAACTCTTGCTCTTTGCATTAAAAATGTTATTTATAATGGATGTTACAACATTCCTAATGTCTATTTTGCGTGTTGGGTTTTTAAGGCCGAAGAGCTGACTTTGAATCACAGAATCTCCACACATGCACCTAATTCTGCATGTGTGGAGCTAAGCCAGTTATTGAGTCTCACAATTGTGGTCTGTGTACATATGGTGTCTCTGTGTATTCTACAGGATGCTGCAGTACGACCTGTTGGGATTTGTAATAATTTCAATGGCATATATTGCTACAAAAATAAAACTGACCAATAAAAGAAAAATAGATTGTCATGTAATGTACGTATAATTATATTATTATATGTAACGTATTTTTTAAATTTAAATTGTCTTGAATTTTCTATGTAAGATTTAAATTAAAATTTAAAATATCATTATTTTTCTTTTTTGTTTTATAAGCATTTATGTATTAAGCAAAAAGGTTTTTTCAATAAATGTATGCTTATAACAAAACTTAGAATATAATAGAACATTTGTGAAACATTTTTCATTTGATTAAGTTTAAAATAGTCTCACTGGTTTATTTTTCTAATAAAGAAAATGAGAAGTATTAACTGGGAAGCTATCTTTTTATTTATGTTTTTATAAACAAGCTAAAGTATAGACACCAATGTGCTGCTACCCTCTTCTATATGACAGATTACACAGTGTAGATAAAAAACTAGCAATAAGTTCATCTAAGGCATAGGTTATGTTGGGTGTTTAGGTTCTGTTGGCGATTATTTGTATTTGTAGTACGTGGGTTAAGCAAATATCTGCCTCAATACACAAACAAATTAACTCTGACTAAACTACTACCTATATGTTCATCTATTTTCAGATATCCTAAGCGATTCGCATAGCCGGAGGCAGGAAGACCTTTAAATTTATAGATATGCCGTCAGGGGGGCTTGACGGCTGAGTGAACAGCACTCGGGTTTCATAATTCTAAGGGTCTGGGTTCGATCCCCGGCGGAAGCAGGTAGTAATTTATTACTACCTCTTCTCTACCCAGATGGTAGAGAAGAGGTCGTGGGTGTTCCGTGGTTGTCTAAGAGTGTGTAAGAGAGAGTCAATGTGTTGTTCGTGATAAGAGAGTAGTTTGTCAAATTGTTTGTCTAATAAAGTTTTCCAGTAGACATTGATGGCAGGAATGTTGGTACTATCATGAAGACTTTCGCTGGTATTGAAATCGTCCCGTCGAGTGTTGAGTACCCATCTAAGTGTTCTGTTCTGTATTCTCTGAAGTTTTAGTTTATTATTGAGTGCGGCTAAGGAAAGAGTTATTGGAGCATATGTTAGGAGAGGTCTAATGAGTGCTTTATAAAGGTGCATTTCAATATCAGGTTTTGCAAATTTTAGTCTGTACAATTTGTTCATGGCATGGAGAGCTGTTGTATGTTTCTGTGTAATGTGTGTGAAAGAGTAGTTGTCGATCAAGAATTGTGGTGGAAGGACATACAGAGATGTTAGTAGGATTGAGAGAGTGAATAGAGTTGAACAGGAATAGGGCTTATAGTTCTTTCACAGGAAAAGTAGGTGATTTTTTATTTGTTGGAGTTAGTTTTAATGCGCCAGTCATACTCCCATTCTGTTACAGTATCGAGTTCTGCTTGTGCTCTGCGTGATAGTGTGTCAATGGTGTTGAGACATCATTAGCGTAACAGATAGATAATAGTGTGATAAATAGGCTCAGGAATGATGTTGATGAATAGGATGTAGAGTGTCGGGGCAAGAATAGAGCCTTGGGGAACACTTTCGTGTAAGTTGAAGTAGTCAGAGTGTTGTCGGAGGAACTTGATTCTAATTGTCGTAAGAAGTAAGAAGTTTGGTGGTGATAAGGGGATGATTAAAGTTATTGCATAGTTTGAATTTTAGTCCGTCATGCCAAAGAGTGTCAAAGGCTTTCTCAACGTCCTTAGTGATGAGTGCAGTCTTGAGTCTTTGGTGCTGATTGATGCTGATGTAATTGGTCATGATATTTAAGGCGTCGTGTGTGGACCGGTGAGGCCGGAATCCAAACTGTTTGTTAGTGAGTAAGTCATTGTCTTCTAGGTGCGTTCTGAGTCTCATGTTGACCATCCTTTCAAAGACTTTGCCAAATGTCTTTAGACGGCTGATGGGACTATAGATTTTTGAGTGAGTGTGAAGTTTCCCAGGTTTTGGAATAAGAACAGCAGTGGCAGATATGAAGGTGAGAAGAAAATATCCAGAGGCAAGAGAGGCGTAGAATAAGTTAGTGATAGCAGCAATGATAGAAACAGGAAGTTGTCTAAGGAGGGTATGTCCAATGCCAGACGCACCAGGGGCTCAGTGACGAGTGCCCATGAGAGCTGTCTTGACATCAGCTGGAGTCAGGGGAGTCTGTAGTTCAGTGCGTGAGTTGAGGTTGTCAAGGTGGATGAGATCGACAGGTGTAGTTTCATGTCTGTTTTGGTGTACACAGTCTTCAACTACTTCAGTGTTGGGAAGAGCAGTTGGTTCAGAAGGATGTAGATGAAAAATGTGTCCCCAATTGTGTTTAAAATTGATAATTACTTCATCACGTGTTAGTGGCAAGTTGTAGTGCAGCTAATTCTGCATCTGTGGAGCTAAGCCAATTATTGAGTCTCACAATTGTGGTGTGTGTACATATGTTGTCTTTGTATATTCTACAGGATGGTGAATTGCAACCTGTTAGCATTTGAAATAAATTCAAGTACATGTAATGCCTAAAAAAATAAAATTTGCTTGCAGAAAATTTAAACCTAGATATAAAAATTGTAATGTCTCCAATCTCCGTGGTGTAGTGGTAAGACATTGTTCTAGTGTTCCGAGACAACTTTGTCCTGGGTTCGTATCATAGCCGTGGAGGATTTACTGGGCGCAAATCCTTAAATGTAGCCTTTGTTTAACTCAACAGTAAAATGTGTACATGGTTGTAACAACGATTCTTAGGTGCGGGGATCGTATTCCAGGGAACAAAGAGTTAAGAACTTGCCCGAAACGCTACGCGTACTGGCTGCACAAGAATCTAACAACTCTTGTATATATCTCAAAAAAATGTATTTTTATATAAATATTTTTAAAGGTATTTTTGAAATTGTAAAGTGCTTACTATGTAAGATTTGTAACGTACGATTATGATACGTGGATGAGTAGGTTAGATACACGGTGTTCAGTGGGTTTTCATATTTATTTATTAGTCTTGGATATGCTAGTAGTGTCGTAGACGTTGAGACGGAGCTTGGAGCAGAGCAGAGAGCCTAGTGTTTCCGGAGTCGTAGAGCTCTATGTGGGAGAGCATATGTTGTCTTTATATATTCAACAGGATACTTATAGTATTTGAAATAAATTTTTGGGCATATAATGACTCAAAAATAAGTTATAATGATCAACTCTGACTAAAAATCAGGAGAGAACATGAAATGCAAGTCTGATCTATTGGCCTCCACTAGCAAAATCTAGGTACAGCACAAGAATATCTTCCACTATTCCTGAGTGTATGAAGTAATTTCAGAGCTCAAAGTACGTCATACCATTTGGTCTGATATCACTGATAACAGGGCAATCACAGATATGGTGTTGGAGAGTGTGTCCCAGCTCTTGTTCACATTGTTTACAATGGGAATGTTCACCATTGGGGGATTCCTTACCTGCAACAACCTGCCATAGATACCGATATCGCAGCCTAATTCAGACAATTACAATGTCACAATGTCTAATGAATGTTTTATTCTGCCTGTACATAAAATTATCGGTTCTAAACATGCCATAGCTCTTTATGGCCTTTGAGTGTCAGTAACTGCTCTCCTGTCTTCCCTAATTTCCTGAAATATTGCGGCTTTTACAGCAGCGTAAAATGCCCATATACAACTCAATTTCAGGCTTATCACATGCAGTTTTGCTGCCTTGTCTGTGTCATCAACCTGTCCTCTTAAAAATAACATCGCTTTTGACCGTTTGCCTGTATGGCTGAAAGTGACCGTAATTTGAAAATGAAAAAAAATGAAAATAAATTTGGGATTTTTTTCAACAACAGTAAGTTAAGGGTCCTCTGGTAGGTTAGGTGGGCAGGAAATTCTCATAAAGTTTCAAAGCGTTATGAAAAACGTTAATTGAAAGTTTCTTCTTCTAACCTTACCGAATAAGCCGGACGACTCAAACAGAAAACGGGACAGTACCTCACTTTTGTGAGTCGATTTCATTTCAAATTACGTTCACTTTTGGCCATAGTGCGCATACGAGCGAAAAGCGACGCTATTTTTAAGAGACCAGGTTGGTAACACCTGTGTGAGATGGTATCCATACAAATAAGACTGAAACTCTTGCTCTTTACATTAATAATGTGGTTAAAAATGGATGTTGCAACATTCTTAGTATCTATTTTGCATGTTGGGTTCTTATTAAGGGCCTGAAGAGCTGACTTTGAATCACAGAAAATTACTCCACCACTGTTCTTCAGTGCGTTAGTGGCAAATTATAGAGTAGCTAATTCTGCATGTGTGGTGCTAAGCCAGTTATTCAGTCTCACACTTGTGATCTGTGTTCATATACTGTCTATCCCACATTGCCACCTGGTATAATATGAAATAAATTCAAGGGCATTCAATGCCTCAAAAATAGAAAAACAAGAAATTATAATTTTTAGCAAGATCCCAAATAATGTTGACGTCATTTTTATATAAATATTTTTTAATATATTTTTAAAATTGTATCTTGTTTTCTATGTAAGATATAAATTAAATTTTTAAAATATCATTATTCTATGTTATTTTCTTCCTAATATTTAAATCTCTAAAAAACTTTTTCTTAGAAAGAGTATTTTTTTTAACAAATCTTAGGTCATAATAGAAATTTTATGAAACGTTACTCATTTGATGTAAGTTTAAAATAGTTCACCTCGATAAATTTGTCTATTAAAGAAAATTAATAATATTAACTAGGACGCTTTTTTTAGATTTTGTTGTTGTATTAACAAGCTTAGGTATACATAACAATGTGCTGCTACTCTATTCTGTATGAAAGATGACACAGTGTAGATAAAAAAAACAAGCTATAAGTTCATCTAATATTCCCATCTCACATAATGGTTAGTCATATATGGAATCATGGGAACAAATACCTGCCTCAATACAAAAACAAATCAACAGACTAAACAACTAGTCTTATTGTTTATGGGAATGCCCATATCAACTCAATTTCACTCTTATCACATGCAGTTTAGCTGCCTTGTCTGTGTCATCATGCTGGACAACACCTATGTGAGATGGTATCCCTACAAATGATACTCTGAAACTCTTGCTCCTTGTATTAATAACGTTGTTTATAATGGATTAAAATTGCAATTGAAATTTAAATAAGTTTGTTACGGTAAAATACACACAAAGGAATGAGGTACCTCAAGCTATTCTCACCCCGTTCAGTACAACGTGTTCAAACGTATATACAAACACATCACAAACAATAAACTTATTGCCGAACATTCTGAGAGATAAACGTATACATTTCCTCCTTTACACAAGTAGTGTGGTATCAGACGTACACATAAATACTTTTATGTCTTACCTATACTGTATAGACAATTTGCAAGAGACATGCAGATAATTCAATAAAAGATTACAGTCTTGGTGCAAAATTCTTATATCTCCCCAGAATATCATAAACCTTTCCGTTGTGACACATCCAGGCTATTTGTTCAGGAACAGTCCTTATCTCAGTGTTTCTATATATATTAATCAACGGACAATCAAGAACATAATGGACAAGGGTGTAAGACCTTAACATACCACATAGCTTACTCTTCGTGTCATTATCATGAACACCTGTCCCATATTCCCAGTAATATTTGTACCCAAGCCTGAGCCGCATGTACACAGAGTCACTCCAAGCATTTCTCCTTTTACCACCAGTGAAATGGGTGTTTTGACTCACATAAATAATAATAAATAAATAAATAAATAAATGTTTATTCAGGTAGGGTACATACAAGAGATTTTACAAAAATTGATCGATTTATAGATAGAGCTAGTGCATACAATGCCTAAAGCCACTATTACGCAAAGCGTTTCGTTTCGGACTACAAGATACATGTAGTGTTGCATGGTTTGTTGTTGTTGTTACAGATTCAGCTACTCGAAACAAGTTCTAAGTAGCACGGGCTATGGTGAGCCCGTAACTTACCTGGTACAGGAGCGAGGCAAGAAGCACAGGCTATGGTTAGCCATGTATGGTTTGTTGATTTGATGCATCACGTTAGTGTGATCTCTGTGTGTAATGATGTAAGGGCGAAGAGGGAGAACGGCCTATTAACATAGCTCGGGTGCGGGGGGGGGGGGTGTAAAATCCTGGTTTGTGCCTCGGAGAGGCTACGGGATTCAGTAAGTTCAGTAGAACTTCGGTTTCAACCCTTTTACCCTGTCGTAGTTCAGTCGATTAAGGCAGTGTCTGGGATGCTCCCGGACGCAGGTTCGAATCCTCGTCACGGCCCTTGTGGATTTGTTCTTATGGTTTGACTTCTCTCATATATTATACCTCTCCTCTCCACTTCTGCCTGTGCCTGAATATTTCTGATTTTGCTTCTTATTTGTCTGATTGTGAATTCACATTCGATGTCAACTTGTGGTTTTGATGTGGCACGTTTGGCCAAGTCATTCGCCACCTCGTTGAGCACTATTCCAACATGAGATGGAATCCACATGAATTTCACACTGTGACCTTTCAGTTGTATCTCAGTTATCCTTTACTTACAATCCTCAACTATTGATATGAAGACTGGGTTTCAACTGTTTAAGGAATCAAGTGCTCCTCGGCTATCGACAAATACAAAAACATCTTTGTCGTTTTGACGTACTTCCTCCAAACACGCCAAAATGGCCTGCAGTTCAGCTTGTGTGGATGATATATAATTACTAAGTCGGAGTTCAATTATCCTGTCCACAGTCCCAAACTCAGTATATTCCCTTATTAGGACACCACACCCTGCCCTGCCATCCTCCGCCACCGACCCGTCACAATATACATGTAAACTGTAGCCTCTTGGTAACCGAGATATCATGCTTCCATACAAACACCGTAATTGTCCCGGTTCATGATGAATCTTTTTAACCCTGAGAGGTAAACAATTTCGAGGTCTATTTTCTGTACTTTCCAGGGAGCAGACCTATAACACTGGTAGGTTTCAAAGTTGCTGTTGTTTAAGATTCGCTACTCAGAACAATAAGTTCCAGTAGCACGCGCTATGGTGAGCCCGTAAGTGGAGGCTCTTTGGAGCCATTATCTGTATCAGTGGCTGATACTAGAGATGTGGCGATGGATGGTGGTCTTCATGATGGTTTTCAGCCTGGAGGGCTGGCTATACCAGTTATGGAGCTGGTGGGGTTAGTGTAGACCTCTAAGTTTTTCGTTTTTTCTTTGCCTGCAACTTTGGCTGAGCAGTGCTGTCGTTAGAGTTTGGTGACGTGGCCTCCATGAGGAAGTCTTGAACCGTGTAGGTGTCGTATTTGTGATGCGACGGTGGAGCTCCTACTATGATTTCCTCGTCTGAAGAGTCCGTAGCCTCCGTAGAGGGCGTTTTTTTTCTTTCGCCTCGCAGCCTTAGGTAGGCTTAGGTGTCGTTGATTGGTGGTTGTAGCTATTTCAGGAGCGCTGGTGGTGCTGTTATCGTTTGTAGACAGCACGTCTGCTAGCGCGGCTGCTGAGATAGTGATGGTAGGAGTGTTGGGAGCTGGAGAAGGAATTACCTCTGTTTGTGTCGCCCGGGTCATGGGCGGTCCTGGAGTCGGTGTTGAAGTTGACCGCATAATCGTCCTGGTGGTAGAGGAGGCAGTGAGATTTACGCTAGTGGCTATGATGGGGGCCAGGCCATTGTCTATGTATAATGCGTTTAGTTCACTAACAAAGCGCTGGTTGTCTGGTCCTGCAAGCCTTTCCGCTAGTTTAAGAAGACCAGGGATAATGCCAGCACGTGGTGCAGGGGGCTGTGAAGGAGCCTGTGGGACCTTGAAGACCTTGGGTCCCCAATGAGAAGGCTGTGTCGCCTGCTGGGAGGAGCCACATGTTGGTAAGACTGGAAAGTCTTCTGGTCGACTAGTGAGAGCGAAGGTGGTGGGTTGAACGCTTGGGGCTCTGGTCGAGGAGGTAGAAGGGTTGTTTCTCTTGGCTTCAACCTGGGCCTTGATGCTTTCCTGTCTGCGGGGGCAGCGGTAGGAAATTGCGGGGTGATTGCCATCACAGAACCAGCAGCAATGGACTGTTGCCTTGCATATGGAGTAGTGATGGTCCAGTGCGCACAGGCTGCACCTCTGGACAGGGTGTTGACACTTGTTGGTCGGGTGGGAGAGCTCGTAACACTTAAAGCACTGCTGGGTCTCATGGTATCGTTCCTTTTTTATTTGGTGTGGTGGTATTTTTAGGCCGAAGCAGTAGAATCCTTGTGTGGTAGCCTGGGTGGCCGCAGCTATGGTGGTGAACGTAATCTTCATTGAATGTTTTGTCGGTGTTGCAGAACTCTAGGTTGAATACCGACAGGTTTGGATTTTCGTCCTCGATATTGTCCTTGATATGATGTTGAGATCGCTCAGAGATCCACTGGCTGGTCCTGCTGATAAAAACAGTTCTTCCGGCCAGGAACTGATGTGGGAAGTGAGGATGTAGGTGGTGCTCTTTGCGAAGAATGGCATCGTTAGTGAGGAGTTTTTCTAGCTCCTCTTCACATGAAAAGAAGAGCACGATATCTTCACCTTCCTGACTAATATCAGCGGGTTCGAGGCCAGTAACGTCCTTCAGGACCTTTAAAATGTTGCTTCTCCCGAAATCATGACCGTCAAGTGGAGTCGCTCTGACCTTAAGACGTTTGGGTCGCATTGTGACCACACTGCTCCGTGTGGTGTGTGGTGAGTGGTGTCAGACTGGACCACTGCCGGACTGGACCTACTGCCGGACTGGACCACTGCCGGACTGGATCACCGTGCACTTGATATGCCTTTGGCTGCCTTTATTTTGTCTTGGTAGGTGAGGAGATTCTGGGTTGGGTCCAGGTGTCTTTGCTACATCCAGCTACTGGGGCATTTGATGATGTAGGGGTCGTCATTCGTGCTTGTGATGTCTTGGAGACAACAGCAGGTGTATTAATTTTGTTGCCCTGTTCTGTTCGGTTGTTGTTGCCTTGTGGAGTAGTGCTTTGTTTTCTCCACTTGTTCGAGGTCCTGTTCTAGTTTAGACTGGAAGGAATTGGTGCTCTAGTCTGTTGCTGATTTTTATTTCCATTTATTCGGACTTGCCGAGGAGTGTTCCACTGGCTTTCAACTGAGCGTCTGGTAGATTGTGGTCTAGAAGTTGTGGCTTTGGGTTGCTGGGCAGATCCGCAGGTTTGTATTCTTATGACCCTCTCTAGACATCGTTTGTTCCAGGCGTGATGAGTATCTCAGCAATTTGGACATTTTGCGTTTGTTGGTTTGCCTCCTTTATGCAGATGTTTGCATATGTCGGGTGTTGTAGAGCTCGCTGCATACTCCACATCGTATGTGATAAGGGTCATGGGTCATGGATAAGCCTGTCAGGCTTATCCATTAAGCCGTCTTCTGACCTTCCCAGGATGCGACTCACAACAGTTCTCTATCTCCTGGGTATGGGGTTATGTTTATAATAGTTCACTATCTTGGAATAATTTGTCTCTCAACGAAAATATGAAATATTAATGAGGAGATTTCTTTGATTTTATTTTTTTTTGCCCTCGACCAAACATACAGACCTCAGGATGCAAGCTTCAACAGTCTCCGTGGTACAGTGGTAAGATACTCGCCCTGAGCTTCGCCAGCGATTTGGCCTGGGTTCATATCAAGGCCGGGGAGGATTGACTAGGTGCCAATCCTTAACTGTAGCCTATGTGTTCTAGTAGTGAATGGGTACCTGATTGTTAAACAATTTGGCGGGTCGTATTCCAGGGGAAAAATAAGATTAAGGACCTGCTCGAAACGCTATGCGTGCTAGTGGCTTTATAAGAATGTTAGAACTCTTGTATATATAAACAAATAAAAAAAGTCATTTTTACCACATTGACTACTTCCTGTAATCCTGCTAATACAGCTTGGAGTTCAGCCTGCGTTGAAGAGACATTATCAGTTAAGCGGCGTCCAATAACAGCATTTACAGTGTCAATGTCAGTGTACTCCCTGATCAAGACTCCACATCCTGCCTTCCCATCCCTAGCTACTGACCCATCACAATATACATGTAAAGTGTTTTCTGTATGTCATTTTCTAATTATTCAATCATATGTTGCCCTCAGTTCTCTTATCTCATACATACTTTGTTTTCTTTTGCAGGGGAATTATTACTACATCTACGTTACATTCCTCCCATGGTGGTGTGAATTGTCTCTTAGGCAAAGCAAGTGCATTTTGGAATTACATACTTTATAACATTAGAACATAAGGTACTTATATATGATCTCTAAATATACTTTACCATAAACTGTTAGTTATGTGTGTTAGTGGCTTTGCAAGAAAGGAAAAATACCAATCTTATTAATCTCACAAACCCTTTGTAAATAAAAAATATTATAATTATTATTATTATTATTTCTAATAACAAGCTTAGGTATACACAGCAGTGGAATGCTGCAATATTCTATATTAAAGATTACAGGAGTCGATGAAAAACTAGCTTTAAGTTCATCTAATATCCGCATCTCACAGGATGGTTAGTCATACATGGAATCAGGAAAAAATATGAAATGTAAGGGTGACTGATCTATTAGCCTCCACTCGCACACACTGGAACCTGTTCTCGCACTTGCTTATAGTCAACATCTTGCTTATGAATAAGTGCCTATCAACCTGGGTACAGCACAAGAATATCTTCCAATATTCCTGAGTGTATGAAGTAATTACAGAGCATAAAATACCTCGTACCATATAGTCTGAAATCACTGATAACAGGGCATTCTCACATATAGTGTTGGAAAGTATGCCGCAGCTCATGTTCGCATCATTGGAATGTTCACCACTTGGGGATTCATTACCTGCAGCCACCTACCATAGATATCGATATCCCAGCCTATTTCTGGCAATTACAATGTCACACTGTCTAGTGGATGTTTTATGTTGCCCGTACATATAGTTACAATTATAATTACATATAGTTATCAGTTCTAAACATGTCATAGCTCTTTATACTTGTGCTCTCTGGTGTTTGAGTGTCGGTAACTGCTCTTCTGTCTTCCCTAATTTCCTGAAAAATTGCAGGCTTTTACAGCAGAGATTGGAATGCCCATATCCAACTCAATTTCAGGTTTATCACATGCAGTTTAGCTGCCTCGTCTGTGTCATCATGCTGGACAACACCTATGTAAGATGGTATCCATACAATGAGACTCTGAAACTCTTGCTCTTTGCATTAATAATGTTGTTTATAAGGGATGTTACAACATTCCAAGTGTCTATTTTGCATGTTGGTTTTTAAGGGCCTGAAGAGCTGACTTTGAATCACACAAAATTACTCCTCCACTGTTCTTCAGTGTGTTAGTGGTAAGTTATAGTGCAGCTAATTCTGCATGTGTGGAGCTAAGTCAGTTATTGAGTCTCACACTTGTGGTCTGTGTTCATACACAGTATGCATATACTACAGTGCCACCTGTTATCATTTTAAATAAATTGAAGGGCATTTAATGCCTCAAAAATTAATTTAGAACTTACGAATAAAGTGTATGAATAAGATGAAATATACGTTATTTTTATATTAATATTTATTAATATATTTCTAAAATTGTGTCTTATTTTCTATGTAAGATATTGATTTAGTTTTAAAATTTTATTATGCAATGTTATTTTCTTTTCAACATTTAAATTTAAAAAAAAAATGTTTCTTAGAACGGATATTTTTCTAACACATCTTAGATCATAATAGAAATTTTGTGAAACGTTACTCATTTGATGTAAGTTTAAAATAGGTCACCTTGATAAATTCATCCATTAAAGAAAATTCAAAATATTAACTAGGACGCCTTTTTATATTTTGTTGTATTCAAGCTTAGGTATACATAACAATGTGTTGCTACTCTATTCTGTATGAAAGATGACACAGTGTAGATACAAAAAACTAGCTAATGGTTCATCTAATATTCCCATCTCAAATAATGGTTAGTCATATATGGAATCATGGGAACAAATACCTGCCTCAATACAAAAACAAATCAACTCAGACTAAACAACTAGCTATAAGTTCATCTTTTTCTTTTTTAAATATCCTGAACGATTCCTATAGCCGGGTACAGGAAGACTTTTAGGTTTGCAGAGATGCCCTCAGGGGGGCCTGATGGGTAAGTAGACAGCGCTCGGAGTTTGTAGTCGTAAGGGTCCGGGTTCGATCCCCGGCGGAGGAGGAAAAAATAGGCAGTTTCTTTCATCCTGATGTATCTGTTCACCTAGCAGTATACATGTAATTGAGAGTTAGACAGCTGCTGCCTGGGTATGTGTGTGTGTGAAAATTAATATTAAGGACTTGCCTGTACCGCTATGCGTGTAATGGCTGTACAACAATGTAAGAACTATTATGTATGTCAATAAAAAGATATATAAATAAAGATCCTCCTAGACCAGTTATACCAACCTTCCTCAGGATGCAAGCCCACAAACAACAAACAGACTGCTGTAACCAAGACTATACTAAATAAATATATCACGAAAAGCCAGGCGATTGTCTCACTTCATAACGAGTACCGCTTAAAAAAAAATCTTAACAAGCTGAACGTGTACACTTGAGAAGAAGTATAAATTGTAATTAGTGGATTAAGTAGAATTAACAGACCCATTTCATTATCTTAGCCCATCCTCCTGTTTTAGAAGTACTTATAGTAAGGATGAGGACTATAGTATATATATACCGACGTACAACGTAATTAGAAAGTGGAAACCGGTACCACTGAGTTTGTAACGTACAATTATGTTACGTTGTTGGGTAGATTAGATACACGGTGTTAGTGGGTTTTCATATTTATTTGGTAGTCTTGCATACAGCAGTGTCGTAGACGTTGAGACGGAGCTTGGAGTAGAGCAGAGAGCTGAGTGTGGTCGGAGTCGTGGAGCTCTATGTGGGAGAGCGTTGTAGCTGGATGAGGTCCTAGTCTGCTGCCTGTTCTGTGTCGAAGCTGTAGTGTCTTGGGGTCGTTTAGAACTGCATATGCCGAGTGCTACATTCTTGACTGGAAATTGTACCGTCCGCTATTCACATATCGCTTGCTTATATTCGGTAACTACACCTCAACTCCCTCCAATAAGATAGGAGGATGGCTGAACTGTTACCTGTAAATAGGGATAGGGTTATAGCTTGTGTAGTTAGTGCTAATTAGTTATGCCATTAGGAATGATGAGATAATGGAGCGAGTATAAGGTTTACTCGCTACAGGACTCCCCCTGCCAGGGAATGGAAGAAAAGCATTACAACAAAAATACGAGGCTACTGTTCCCTGGGTCGCTGTGGAACATGTTGTCCGGTACCAAAAGATGCAGGTAGTGTGTGGACAAGCTCGGAGAGAAGAATGTGCATGATTGTTGCGTCCTTGGGTCGCTGGTGGAGCATTTAGATCAGGGGCGGATGGGCTCGGGCACCATGACCATAGGAGGTAATGTAGACACGTAGGGAATCACTGTTAAAGCTAAATTGTCCTGAAAGCAACGATCAAGAGTCGGAAACGCAAGCTGTAGGTCCTGTACTGCGCAAGAAAAGTGCTTGAGTCGGCATCATACCAGAATGCAGTGAACGTGTAGATGAATCTGATGAAAGAGCAGCTGTCGTGGGAGTCCCTGAAGGACAAGCAGTGGCAGCGACGGAGAGTCTGCAGGCCAGGCTGTAGATCCTACATGATGTAGTTACTGATGAAGCTGTCAGATGAGTGAGTAACGATCGTGGTGTAGCAAGCTGTTGCAGATAAAAATACAGAGATGATCGCTATGAAAATCACAGCTGAGGTGAGGGTGTCGGCAGCGTTCCATGACAGGTGGCTGCGGTCCACAGTAAGCTGCAACAGCGGTAGAGGTCCAGTGAGAACCCATGTTGAAGTCCGTCGTGGCTGGGTATCGTCGAAACTCTCTGGGATCATCAATGTGATAAGTCCTAAGTGTCTGTACTGTAGCTCACTGAATCACTGTGGAAATTGTACTGTTGGCTATTCTTGTTGTTTTAGATTCAGCTACTCGGAACAAAAAGTTTGGCTATTCTCATATCGCTGGCTTATATTTGGTGACTACACCTCAGCTTCCTCCAATAAGATAGAAGGGTGGAAGAACTGTTACCTGTAATTATTGAAAAGATTATAGCTTCTGTAATTAGTGTTAATTAGTTATGCTATTAAGATAATGAGAGAGTGGAGGTTTACTCTCTACAAGGCTTATCCTGTACCATTAGGTCGCCTACTGCCCTTTCCCCAGAATGCGACCCACAACAGTCGCCTAACTCCTGGGTACGGGGTTATGTTTATAATAGTTCACTATCGAGGAATAAGTTGTCTCTCAAGGAAAATGTGAAATATTAATGAGGAGACTTTTTTGTTTTTATTTTTTTCCCCTCGACCAAATATACAGAACACAGGATGCAAGCCACAACAGTCTCCATGGCACAGTGGTAAGACACTCTCCCGGCGCTTCGCGAGCGATTTGGCCATGGTTCATATCCCGGCCAGGGAGGATTGACTAGGCATCAATCCTTAAATGTAGCCTTTGTTCATCCAGTCGGTACCAGGGAATGGATACCAGGTTGTTAAATGATTTGGCGGGTCGTATTCCAGGGAAAAAATAAGATTGAGAACCTGCCCGAAACGCTATGCGTGCTAGTGGCTTTACAAGCATGTTAAAATTCTTGTGTATATAAACAAATAAAAAAAGACATTTTTACCACATTTGACTGTTTCCTGTAATCCTGCTAATACAGCTTGGAGTTCAGCCTGCGTTGAATAGACATTGTCAATTAAGCGGCGTCCAATAACAGTATCTACAGTGCCGATGTCAGTGACTCCTCATCCTGCCTTTCCATCCCTAGCTACTGTTCCATCACAGTATACATGTAGAGTGTTTTCTGTACGTCATTTTCTAATTATACAATCATATCTCAGCTCTCTATCTCGTACATACTTTTTTCTTTTGCCTGGGAATAATTACTACATCTACGTTACCCTCCTCCCATGGTGGTGTGAATTGTCTCTTAGGCAAAGCAATACATTTTGGAATAACATCATACTTTATAACATTAGAACATAAGGTACTCATATATAATCTCTTATTATACTTTAAAATAAATTATTCGCTATGCATGTTAGTGGCTTTACAAAAAAAGGAAAAATAGCAATCATATGTAATCTCACAAACCCATTGTACCTACTTGTAAATTAAAATATTATTATTATTTATAAACAAGCTTAGGTATACACAGCAGTGTGCTGCTGACCTATTCTATATAAAAGATTACAGAGTGTAGCTACAAAAAAACTAAAAAAGCTAAAAAACTAGCTTTCAGTTCATCTAATATCCCTGTCTCACAGGATGGTTAGTCCTACATGAAATCAGAAGAGAACATGAAATATAAGGGTGACTGATCTATTTGCCTTCACTAGCACATACTAGGTTCAGCACAAGAATATCTTTCAATATTCTTGAGTGCATAAAGTAATTACATATCGTAAATTACCTCATACCATTTGGTCTGAAATCACTAATAACAGGGCAATAATCACAGATATAGTGTTGGAGAGTATGTCCCAGCTCTTGTTCACATTGTTTACAATTGGAATGTTCACCATTTGGGGATTCATTACCTGCAGCCACCTACTATATATATGAATATCCCAGCCTAATTCTGGCAATTACAATGTCACACTGTCTAGTGGATGTTTTATGTTGCCCGTACATATAATTCTCGGTTTTAAACATGGCATAGCTCTTTTTACTCGTGCTTTCTGGCCTTTGAGTGTAAGTAACTGATCTTCTGTTTTCCCTAATTTCCTGAAATATTGCGGCTTTTACAGCAGATATTGTAATGCCAATATCCAACTCAATTTCAGGCTTATCACATGCAGTTTTAGCTGCCTTGTCTGTGTCATCATGCTGGACAACACCTATGTGAGATGGTATCCATACAAATGAGACTCTGAAACTCTTGCTCTTTGCATTAAAAATGTTATTTATAATGGATGTTACAACATTCCTAATGTCTATTTTGCGTGTTGGGTTTTTAAGGCCGAAGAGCTGACTTTGAATCACAGAATCTCCACACATGCACCTAATTCTGCATGTGTGGAGCTAAGCCAGTTATTGAGTCTCACAATTGTGGTCTGTGTACATATGGTGTCTCTGTGTATTCTACAGGATGCTGCAGTACGACCTGTTGGGATTTGTAATAATTTCAATGGCATATATTGCTACAAAAATAAAACTGACCAATAAAAGAAAAATAGATTGTCATGTAATGTACGTATAATTATATTATTATATGTAACGTATTTTTTAAATTTAAATTGTCTTGAATTTTCTATGTAAGATTTAAATTAAAATTTAAAATATCATTATTTTTCTTTTTTGTTTTATAAGCATTTATGTATTAAGCAAAAAGGTTTTTTCAATAAATGTATGCTTATAACAAAACTTAGAATATAATAGAACATTTGTGAAACATTTTTCATTTGATTAAGTTTAAAATAGTCTCACTGGTTTATTTTTCTAATAAAGAAAATGAGAAGTATTAACTGGGAAGCTATCTTTTTATTTATGTTTTTATAAACAAGCTAAAGTATAGACACCAATGTGCTGCTACCCTCTTCTATATGACAGATTACACAGTGTAGATAAAAAACTAGCAATAAGTTCATCTAAGGCATAGGTTATGTTGGGTGTTTAGGTTCTGTTGGCGATTATTTGTATTTGTAGTACGTGGGTTAAGCAAATATCTGCCTCAATACACAAACAAATTAACTCTGACTAAACTACTACCTATATGTTCATCTATTTTCAGATATCCTAAGCGATTCGCATAGCCGGAGGCAGGAAGACCTTTAAATTTATAGATATGCCGTCAGGGGGGCTTGACGGCTGAGTGAACAGCACTCGGGTTTCATAATTCTAAGGGTCTGGGTTCGATCCCCGGCGGAAGCAGGTAGTAATTTATTACTACCTCTTCTCTACCCAGATGGTAGAGAAGAGGTCGTGGGTGTTCCGTGGTTGTCTAAGAGTGTGTAAGAGAGAGTCAATGTGTTGTTCGTGATAAGAGAGTAGTTTGTCAAATTGTTTGTCTAATAAAGTTTTCCAGTAGACATTGATGGCAGGAATGTTGGTACTATCATGAAGACTTTCGCTGGTATTGAAATCGTCCCGTCGAGTGTTGAGTACCCATCTAAGTGTTCTGTTCTGTATTCTCTGAAGTTTTAGTTTATTATTGAGTGCGGCTAAGGAAAGAGTTATTGGAGCATATGTTAGGAGAGGTCTAATGAGTGCTTTATAAAGGTGCATTTCAATATCAGGTTTTGCAAATTTTAGTCTGTACAATTTGTTCATGGCATGGAGAGCTGTTGTATGTTTCTGTGTAATGTGTGTGAAAGAGTAGTTGTCGATCAAGAATTGTGGTGGAAGGACATACAGAGATGTTAGTAGGATTGAGAGAGTGAATAGAGTTGAACAGGAATAGGGCTTATAGTTCTTTCACAGGAAAAGTAGGTGATTTTTTATTTGTTGGAGTTAGTTTTAATGCGCCAGTCATACTCCCATTCTGTTACAGTATCGAGTTCTGCTTGTGCTCTGCGTGATAGTGTGTCAATGGTGTTGAGACATCATTAGCGTAACAGATAGATAATAGTGTGATAAATAGGCTCAGGAATGATGTTGATGAATAGGATGTAGAGTGTCGGGGCAAGAATAGAGCCTTGGGGAACACTTTCGTGTAAGTTGAAGTAGTCAGAGTGTTGTCGGAGGAACTTGATTCTAATTGTCGTAAGAAGTAAGAAGTTTGGTGGTGATAAGGGGATGATTAAAGTTATTGCATAGTTTGAATTTTAGTCCGTCATGCCAAAGAGTGTCAAAGGCTTTCTCAACGTCCTTAGTGATGAGTGCAGTCTTGAGTCTTTGGTGCTGATTGATGCTGATGTAATTGGTCATGATATTTAAGGCGTCGTGTGTGGACCGGTGAGGCCGGAATCCAAACTGTTTGTTAGTGAGTAAGTCATTGTCTTCTAGGTGCGTTCTGAGTCTCATGTTGACCATCCTTTCAAAGACTTTGCCAAATGTCTTTAGACGGCTGATGGGACTATAGATTTTTGAGTGAGTGTGAAGTTTCCCAGGTTTTGGAATAAGAACAGCAGTGGCAGATATGAAGGTGAGAAGAAAATATCCAGAGGCAAGAGAGGCGTAGAATAAGTTAGTGATAGCAGCAATGATAGAAACAGGAAGTTGTCTAAGGAGGGTATGTCCAATGCCAGACGCACCAGGGGCTCAGTGACGAGTGCCCATGAGAGCTGTCTTGACATCAGCTGGAGTCAGGGGAGTCTGTAGTTCAGTGCGTGAGTTGAGGTTGTCAAGGTGGATGAGATCGACAGGTGTAGTTTCATGTCTGTTTTGGTGTACACAGTCTTCAACTACTTCAGTGTTGGGAAGAGCAGTTGGTTCAGAAGGATGTAGATGAAAAATGTGTCCCCAATTGTGTTTAAAATTGATAATTACTTCATCACGTGTTAGTGGCAAGTTGTAGTGCAGCTAATTCTGCATCTGTGGAGCTAAGCCAATTATTGAGTCTCACAATTGTGGTGTGTGTACATATGTTGTCTTTGTATATTCTACAGGATGGTGAATTGCAACCTGTTAGCATTTGAAATAAATTCAAGTACATGTAATGCCTAAAAAAATAAAATTTGCTTGCAGAAAATTTAAACCTAGATATAAAAATTGTAATGTCTCCAATCTCCGTGGTGTAGTGGTAAGACATTGTTCTAGTGTTCCGAGACAACTTTGTCCTGGGTTCGTATCATAGCCGTGGAGGATTTACTGGGCGCAAATCCTTAAATGTAGCCTTTGTTTAACTCAACAGTAAAATGTGTACATGGTTGTAACAACGATTCTTAGGTGCGGGGATCGTATTCCAGGGAACAAAGAGTTAAGAACTTGCCCGAAACGCTACGCGTACTGGCTGCACAAGAATCTAACAACTCTTGTATATATCTCAAAAAAATGTATTTTTATATAAATATTTTTAAAGGTATTTTTGAAATTGTAAAGTGCTTACTATGTAAGATTTGTAACGTACGATTATGATACGTGGATGAGTAGGTTAGATACACGGTGTTCAGTGGGTTTTCATATTTATTTATTAGTCTTGGATATGCTAGTAGTGTCGTAGACGTTGAGACGGAGCTTGGAGCAGAGCAGAGAGCCTAGTGTTTCCGGAGTCGTAGAGCTCTATGTGGGAGAGCATATGTTGTCTTTATATATTCAACAGGATACTTATAGTATTTGAAATAAATTTTTGGGCATATAATGACTCAAAAATAAGTTATAATGATCAACTCTGACTAAAAATCAGGAGAGAACATGAAATGCAAGTCTGATCTATTGGCCTCCACTAGCAAAATCTAGGTACAGCACAAGAATATCTTCCACTATTCCTGAGTGTATGAAGTAATTTCAGAGCTCAAAGTACGTCATACCATTTGGTCTGATATCACTGATAACAGGGCAATCACAGATATGGTGTTGGAGAGTGTGTCCCAGCTCTTGTTCACATTGTTTACAATGGGAATGTTCACCATTGGGGGATTCCTTACCTGCAACAACCTGCCATAGATACCGATATCGCAGCCTAATTCAGACAATTACAATGTCACAATGTCTAATGAATGTTTTATTCTGCCTGTACATAAAATTATCGGTTCTAAACATGCCATAGCTCTTTATGGCCTTTGAGTGTCAGTAACTGCTCTCCTGTCTTCCCTAATTTCCTGAAATATTGCGGCTTTTACAGCAGCGTAAAATGCCCATATACAACTCAATTTCAGGCTTATCACATGCAGTTTTGCTGCCTTGTCTGTGTCATCAACCTGTCCTCTTAAAAATAACATCGCTTTTGACCGTTTGCCTGTATGGCTGAAAGTGACCGTAATTTGAAAATGAAAAAAAATGAAAATAAATTTGGGATTTTTTTCAACAACAGTAAGTTAAGGGTCCTCTGGTAGGTTAGGTGGGCAGGAAATTCTCATAAAGTTTCAAAGCGTTATGAAAAACGTTAATTGAAAGTTTCTTCTTCTAACCTTACCGAATAAGCCGGACGACTCAAACAGAAAACGGGACAGTACCTCACTTTTGTGAGTCGATTTCATTTCAAATTACGTTCACTTTTGGCCATAGTGCGCATACGAGCGAAAAGCGACGCTATTTTTAAGAGACCAGGTTGGTAACACCTGTGTGAGATGGTATCCATACAAATAAGACTGAAACTCTTGCTCTTTACATTAATAATGTGGTTAAAAATGGATGTTGCAACATTCTTAGTATCTATTTTGCATGTTGGGTTCTTATTAAGGGCCTGAAGAGCTGACTTTGAATCACAGAAAATTACTCCACCACTGTTCTTCAGTGCGTTAGTGGCAAATTATAGAGTAGCTAATTCTGCATGTGTGGTGCTAAGCCAGTTATTCAGTCTCACACTTGTGATCTGTGTTCATATACTGTCTATCCCACATTGCCACCTGGTATAATATGAAATAAATTCAAGGGCATTCAATGCCTCAAAAATAGAAAAACAAGAAATTATAATTTTTAGCAAGATCCCAAATAATGTTGACGTCATTTTTATATAAATATTTTTTAATATATTTTTAAAATTGTATCTTGTTTTCTATGTAAGATATAAATTAAATTTTTAAAATATCATTATTCTATGTTATTTTCTTCCTAATATTTAAATCTCTAAAAAACTTTTTCTTAGAAAGAGTATTTTTTTTAACAAATCTTAGGTCATAATAGAAATTTTATGAAACGTTACTCATTTGATGTAAGTTTAAAATAGTTCACCTCGATAAATTTGTCTATTAAAGAAAATTAATAATATTAACTAGGACGCTTTTTTTAGATTTTGTTGTTGTATTAACAAGCTTAGGTATACATAACAATGTGCTGCTACTCTATTCTGTATGAAAGATGACACAGTGTAGATAAAAAAAACAAGCTATAAGTTCATCTAATATTCCCATCTCACATAATGGTTAGTCATATATGGAATCATGGGAACAAATACCTGCCTCAATACAAAAACAAATCAACAGACTAAACAACTAGTCTTATTGTTTATGGGAATGCCCATATCAACTCAATTTCACTCTTATCACATGCAGTTTAGCTGCCTTGTCTGTGTCATCATGCTGGACAACACCTATGTGAGATGGTATCCCTACAAATGATACTCTGAAACTCTTGCTCCTTGTATTAATAACGTTGTTTATAATGGATTAAAATTGCAATTGAAATTTAAATAAGTTTGTTACGGTAAAATACACACAAAGGAATGAGGTACCTCAAGCTATTCTCACCCCGTTCAGTACAACGTGTTCAAACGTATATACAAACACATCACAAACAATAAACTTATTGCCGAACATTCTGAGAGATAAACGTATACATTTCCTCCTTTACACAAGTAGTGTGGTATCAGACGTACACATAAATACTTTTATGTCTTACCTATACTGTATAGACAATTTGCAAGAGACATGCAGATAATTCAATAAAAGATTACAGTCTTGGTGCAAAATTCTTATATCTCCCCAGAATATCATAAACCTTTCCGTTGTGACACATCCAGGCTATTTGTTCAGGAACAGTCCTTATCTCAGTGTTTCTATATATATTAATCAACGGACAATCAAGAACATAATGGACAAGGGTGTAAGACCTTAACATACCACATAGCTTACTCTTCGTGTCATTATCATGAACACCTGTCCCATATTCCCAGTAATATTTGTACCCAAGCCTGAGCCGCATGTACACAGAGTCACTCCAAGCATTTCTCCTTTTACCACCAGTGAAATGGGTGTTTTGACTCACATAAATAATAATAAATAAATAAATAAATAAATGTTTATTCAGGTAGGGTACATACAAGAGATTTTACAAAAATTGATCGATTTATAGATAGAGCTAGTGCATACAATGCCTAAAGCCACTATTACGCAAAGCGTTTCGTTTCGGACTACAAGATACATGTAGTGTTGCATGGTTTGTTGTTGTTGTTACAGATTCAGCTACTCGAAACAAGTTCTAAGTAGCACGGGCTATGGTGAGCCCGTAACTTACCTGGTACAGGAGCGAGGCAAGAAGCACAGGCTATGGTTAGCCATGTATGGTTTGTTGATTTGATGCATCACGTTAGTGTGATCTCTGTGTGTAATGATGTAAGGGCGAAGAGGGAGAACGGCCTATTAACATAGCTCGGGTGCGGGGGGGGGGGGGTGTAAAATCCTGGTTTGTGCCTCGGAGAGGCTACGGGATTCAGTAAGTTCAGTAGAACTTCGGTTTCAACCCTTTTACCCTGTCGTAGTTCAGTCGATTAAGGCAGTGTCTGGGATGCTCCCGGACGCAGGTTCGAATCCTCGTCACGGCCCTTGTGGATTTGTTCTTATGGTTTGACTTCTCTCATATATTATACCTCTCCTCTCCACTTCTGCCTGTGCCTGAATATTTCTGATTTTGCTTCTTATTTGTCTGATTGTGAATTCACATTCGATGTCAACTTGTGGTTTTGATGTGGCACGTTTGGCCAAGTCATTCGCCACCTCGTTGAGCACTATTCCAACATGAGATGGAATCCACATGAATTTCACACTGTGACCTTTCAGTTGTATCTCAGTTATCCTTTACTTACAATCCTCAACTATTGATATGAAGACTGGGTTTCAACTGTTTAAGGAATCAAGTGCTCCTCGGCTATCGACAAATACAAAAACATCTTTGTCGTTTTGACGTACTTCCTCCAAACACGCCAAAATGGCCTGCAGTTCAGCTTGTGTGGATGATATATAATTACTAAGTCGGAGTTCAATTATCCTGTCCACAGTCCCAAACTCAGTATATTCCCTTATTAGGACACCACACCCTGCCCTGCCATCCTCCGCCACCGACCCGTCACAATATACATGTAAACTGTAGCCTCTTGGTAACCGAGATATCATGCTTCCATACAAACACCGTAATTGTCCCGGTTCATGATGAATCTTTTTAACCCTGAGAGGTAAACAATTTCGAGGTCTATTTTCTGTACTTTCCAGGGAGCAGACCTATAACACTGGTAGGTTTCAAAGTTGCTGTTGTTTAAGATTCGCTACTCAGAACAATAAGTTCCAGTAGCACGCGCTATGGTGAGCCCGTAAGTGGAGGCTCTTTGGAGCCATTATCTGTATCAGTGGCTGATACTAGAGATGTGGCGATGGATGGTGGTCTTCATGATGGTTTTCAGCCTGGAGGGCTGGCTATACCAGTTATGGAGCTGGTGGGGTTAGTGTAGACCTCTAAGTTTTTCGTTTTTTCTTTGCCTGCAACTTTGGCTGAGCAGTGCTGTCGTTAGAGTTTGGTGACGTGGCCTCCATGAGGAAGTCTTGAACCGTGTAGGTGTCGTATTTGTGATGCGACGGTGGAGCTCCTACTATGATTTCCTCGTCTGAAGAGTCCGTAGCCTCCGTAGAGGGCGTTTTTTTCTTTCGCCTCGCAGCCTTAGGTAGGCTTAGGTGTCGTTGATTGGTGGTTGTAGCTATTTCAGGAGCGCTGGTGGTGCTGTTATCGTTTGTAGACAGCACGTCTGCTAGCGCGGCTGCTGAGATAGTGATGGTAGGAGTGTTGGGAGCTGGAGAAGGAATTACCTCTGTTTGTGTCGCCCGGGTCATGGGCGGTCCTGGAGTCGGTGTTGAAGTTGACCGCATAATCGTCCTGGTGGTAGAGGAGGCAGTGAGATTTACGCTAGTGGCTATGATGGGGGCCAGGCCATTGTCTATGTATAATGCGTTTAGTTCACTAACAAAGCGCTGGTTGTCTGGTCCTGCAAGCCTTTCCGCTAGTTTAAGAAGACCAGGGATAATGCCAGCACGTGGTGCAGGGGGCTGTGAAGGAGCCTGTGGGACCTTGAAGACCTTGGGTCCCCAATGAGAAGGCTGTGTCGCCTGCTGGGAGGAGCCACATGTTGGTAAGACTGGAAAGTCTTCTGGTCGACTAGTGAGAGCGAAGGTGGTGGGTTGAACGCTTGGGGCTCTGGTCGAGGAGGTAGAAGGGTTGTTTCTCTTGGCTTCAACCTGGGCCTTGATGCTTTCCTGTCTGCGGGGGCAGCGGTAGGAAATTGCGGGGTGATTGCCATCACAGAACCAGCAGCAATGGACTGTTGCCTTGCATATGGAGTAGTGATGGTCCAGTGCGCACAGGCTGCACCTCTGGACAGGGTGTTGACACTTGTTGGTCGGGTGGGAGAGCTCGTAACACTTAAAGCACTGCTGGGTCTCATGGTATCGTTCCTTTTTTATTTGGTGTGGTGGTATTTTTAGGCCGAAGCAGTAGAATCCTTGTGTGGTAGCCTGGGTGGCCGCAGCTATGGTGGTGAACGTAATCTTCATTGAATGTTTTGTCGGTGTTGCAGAACTCTAGGTTGAATACCGACAGGTTTGGATTTTCGTCCTCGATATTGTCCTTGATATGATGTTGAGATCGCTCAGAGATCCACTGGCTGGTCCTGCTGATAAAAACAGTTCTTCCGGCCAGGAACTGATGTGGGAAGTGAGGATGTAGGTGGTGCTCTTTGCGAAGAATGGCATCGTTAGTGAGGAGTTTTTCTAGCTCCTCTTCACATGAAAAGAAGAGCACGATATCTTCACCTTCCTGACTAATATCAGCGGGTTCGAGGCCAGTAACGTCCTTCAGGACCTTTAAAATGTTGCTTCTCCCGAAATCATGACCGTCAAGTGGAGTCGCTCTGACCTTAAGACGTTTGGGTCGCATTGTGACCACACTGCTCCGTGTGGTGTGTGGTGAGTGGTGTCAGACTGGACCACTGCCGGACTGGACCTCTTCCGGACTGGACCACTGCCGGACTGGATCACCGTGCACTTGATATGCCTTTGGCTGCCTTTATTTTGTCTTGGTAGGTGAGGAGATTCTGGGTTGGGTCCAGGTGTCTTTGCTACATCCAGCTACTGGGGCATTTGATGATGTAGGGGTCGTCATTCGTGCTTGTGATGTCTTGGAGACAACAGCAGGTGTATTAATTTTGTTGCCCTGATCTGTTCGGTTGTTGTTGCCTTGTGGAGTAGTGCTTTGTTTTCTCCACTTGTTCGAGGTCCTGTTCTAGTTTAGACTGGAAGGAATTGGTGCGCTAGTCTGTTGCTGATTTTTATTTCCATTTATTCGGACTTGCCGAGGAGTGTTCCACTGGCTTTCAACTGAGCGTCTGGTAGATTGTGGTCTAGAAGTTGTGGCTTTGGGTTGCTGGGTAGATCCGCAGGTTTGTATTCTAATGACCCTCTCTAGACATCGTTTGTTCCAGGCGTGATGAGTATCTCAGCAATTTGGACATTTTGCGTTTGTTGGCTTGCCTCCTTTATGCAGATGTTTGCATATGTCGGTGTTGTAGAGCTCGCTGCATACTCCACATCGTATGTGATAAGGGTCATGGGTCATGGATAAGCCTGTCAGGCTTATCCATTAAGCCGTCTTCTGACCTTCCCCAGGATGCGACTCACAACAGTTCTCTATCTCCTGGGTATGGGGTTATGTTTATAATAGTTCACTATCTTGGAATAATTTGTCTCTCAACGAAAATATGAAATATTAATGAGATTTCTTTGATTTTATTTTTTTTTGCCCTCGACCAAACATACAGACCTAAGGATGCAAGCTTCAACAGTCTCCGTGGTACAGTGGTAAGATACTCGCCCTGAGCTTCGCCAGCGATTTGGCCTGGGTTCATATCAAGGCCGGGGAGGATTGACTAGGTGCCAATCCTTAACTGTAGCCTCTGTGTTCTAGTAGTGAATGGGTACCTGATTGTTAAACAATTTGGCGGGTCGTATTCCAGGGGAAAAATAAGATTAAGGACCTGCTCGAAACGCTATGCGTGCTAGTGGCTTTATAAGAATGTTAGAACTCTTGTATATATAAACAAATAAAAAAAGTCATTTTTACCACATTTGACTACTTCCTGTAATCCTGCTAATACAGCTTGGAGTTCAGCCTGCGTTGAAGAGACATTATCAGTTAAGCGGCGTCCAATAACAGCATTTACAGTGTCAATGTCAGTGTACTCCCTGATCAAGACTCCACAACCTGCCTTCCCATCCCTAGCTACTGACCCATCACAATATACATGTAAAGTGTTTTCTGTACGTCATTTTCTAATTATACAATCATATGTTGCCCTCAGTTCTCTTATCTCATACATACTTTGTTTTCTTTTGCAGGGGAATTATTACTACATCTACGTTACATTCCTCCCATGGTGGTGTGAATTGTCTCTTAGGCAAAGCAAGTCATTTTGGAATTACATACTTTATAACATTAGAACATAAGGTACTTATATATGATCTCTAAATATACTTTACCATAAACTGTTAGTTATGCGTGTTAGTGGCTTTGCAAGAAAGGAAAAATACCAATCTTATTTAATCTCACAAACCCTTTGTAAATAAAAATTATTATTATTATTATTATTATTATTTCTAATAACAAGCTTAGGTATACACAGCAGTGGAATGCTGCAATATTCTATATTAAAGATTACAGGAGTCGATGAAAAACTAGCTTTAAGTTCATCTAATATCCGCATCTCACAGGATGGTTAGTCATACATGGAATCAGGAAAAAATATGAAATGTAAGGGTGACTGATCTATTAGCCTCCACTCGCACACACTGGAACCTGTTCTCGCACTTGCTTATAGTCAATATCTTGCTTATGAAGAAGTGCATATCAACCTGGGTACAGCACAAGAATATCTTCCAATATTCCTGAGTGTATGAAGTAATTACAGAGCATAAAATACCTCGTACCATATAGTCTGAAATCACTGATAACAGGGCATTCTCACATATAGTGTTGGAAAGTATGCCGCAGCTCATGTTCGCATCATTGGAATGTTCACCACTTGGGGATTCATTACCTGCAGCCACCTACCATAGATATCGATATCCCAGCCTATTTCTGGCAATTACAATGTCACACTGTCTAGTGGATGTTTTATGTTGCCCGTACATATAGTTACAATTATAATTACATATAGTTATCAGTTCTAAACATGTGATAGCTCTTTATACTTGTGCTCTCTGGTGTTTGAGTGTCGGTAACTGCTCTTCTGTCTTCCCTAATTTCCTGAAAAATTGCGGCTTTTACAGCAGAGATTGGAATGCCCATATCCAACTCAATTTCAGGTTTATCACATGCAGTTTAGCTGCCTCGTCTGTGTCATCATGCTGGACAACACCTATGTGAGATGGTATCCATGCAAATGAGACTCTGAAACTCTTGCTCTTTGCATTAATAATGTTGTTTATAAGGGATGTTACAACATTCCAAGTGTCTATTTTGCATGTTGGGTTTTTAAGGGCCTGAAGAGCTGACTTTGAATCACACAAAATTACTCCTCCACTGTTCTTCAGTGTGTTAGTGGTAAGTAATAGTGCAGCTAATTCTGCATGTGTGGAGCTAAGTCAGTTATTGAGTCTCACACTTGTGGTCTGTGTTCATACACAGTATGCATATACTACAGTGCCACCTGTTATCATTTTAAATAAATTGAAGGGCATTTAATGCCTCAAAAAATAAATTTAGAACTTACGAATAAAGTGTATGAATAAGATGAAATAGACGTTATTTTTATATTAATATTTATTAATATATTTCTAAAATTGTGTCTTATTTTCTATGTAAGATATTGATTTAGTTTTTAAAATTTTATTATGCAATGTTATTTTCTTTTCAACATTTAAATTTAAAAAAAAAATGTTTCTTAGAACGGATATTTTTTCTAACACATCTTAGATCATAATAGAAATTTTGTGAAACGTTACTCATTTGATGTAAGTTTAAAATAGGTCACCTTGATAAATTCATCCATTAAAGAAAATTCAAAATATTAACTAGGACGCCTTTTTTATATTTTGTTGTATTGAAGCTTAGGTATACATAACAATGTGCTGCTACTCTATTCTGTATGAAAGATGACACAGTGTAGATACAAAAAACTAGCTAATGGTTCATCTAATATTCCCATCTCACATAATGGTTAGTCATATATGGAATCATGGGAACAAATACCTGCCTCAATACAAAAACAAATCAACTCAGACTAAACAACTAGCTATAAGTTCATCTTTTTTTTTAAATATCCTGAACGATTCCTGCAGCCGGGGACAGGAAGACTTTTAGGTTTATAGAGATGCCCTCAGGGGGGCCTGATGGGTAAGTAGACAGCGCTCGGAGTTTGTAGTCTTAAGGGTCCGGGTTCGATCCCCGGCGGAGGCGGAAAAAATAGGCAGTTTCTTTCACCCTGATGTATCTGTTCACCTAGCAGTATACATGTAATTGAGAGTTAGACAGCTGCTATGGGCTGCTGCCTGGGTATGTGTGTGTGTGAAAATTAATATTAAGGACTTGCCTGTACCGCTATGCGTGTAATGGCTGTACAACAATGTAAGAACTATTGTATATGTCAATAAAAGATATATAAATAAAGATCCTCCTAGACCAGTTATACCAACCTTCCTCAGGATGCAAGCCACAACAACAACAAACAGACTGCTGTAACCAAGACTATACTAAATAAATATATCACGAAAACCCAGGCGATTGTCTCACCACTTCATAACGATTACCACTTAAAAAAATTTTTTTAACAAGCTTAACGTGTACACTTGAGATGAAGTATTAATTGTAATTAGTGGACTAAGTAGAATTAACAGACCCATTTCATTATCTTAGCCCATCCTCCTGTTTTAGAAGTACTTATAGTAAGGATGAGGACCATAGTATATATATATACAGACGTACAACGTAATTAGAAAGTGGAAACCGGTACCACTGAGTTTGTAACGTACGATTATGTTACGTTGTTGGGTAGATTAGATGCACGGTGTTAGTGGGTTTTCATATTTATATAGTAGTCTTGCATACAGCAGTGTCGTAGACGTTGAGACGGAGCTTGGAGTAGAGCAGAGAGCTGAGTGTGGTCGGAGTCGTGGAGCTCTATGTGGGAGAGCGTTGTAGCTGGATGTGGTCCTAGTCTGCTGCCTGTTCTGTGTCGAAGCTGTAGTGTCTTGGGGTCGTTTAGAACTGCATATGCCGAGTGCTACATTCTTGACTGGAAATTGTACCGTCCGCTATTCACATATCGCTTGCTTATATTCGGTAACTACACCTCAACTCCCTCCAATAAGATAGGAGGATGGTTGAACTGTTACCTGTAAATAGGGATAGGGTTATAGCTTGTGTAGTTAGTGCTAATTAGTTATGCCATTAGGATGATGAGATAATGGAGCGAGTATAAGGTTTACTCGCTACAGGACTCCCCCTGCCAGGGAATGGAAGAAAAGCATTACAACAAAAAATACGAGGCTACTGTTCCCTGGGTCGCTGTGGAACATGTTGTCCGGTACCAAAAGATGCAGGCAGTGTGTAGACAAGCTCGGAGAGAAGAATGTGCATGATTGTTGCGTCCTTGGGTCGCTGGTGGAGCATTTAGATCCGGGGCGGATGGGCTCGGGCACCGTGACCATAGGAGGTAATGTAGGCACGTAGGGAATCACTGTTAGAGCTAAATTGTCCTGGAAGCAACGATCAAGAGTCGGAAACGCAAGCTGTAGGTCCTGTACTGCGCAAGAAAAGTGCTTGAGTCGGCATCATACCAGAATGCAGTGAACGTGTAGATGAATCTGATGAAAGAGCAGCTGTCGTGGGAGTCCCTGAAGGACAAGCAGTGGCAGCGACGGAGAGTCTGCAGGCCAGGCTGTAGATCCTACATGATGTAGTTACGGATGAAGCTGTCAGATGAGTGAGTAACGATCGTGGTGTAGCAAGCTGTTGCAGATAAAAATACAGAGATGATCGCTATGAAAATCATAGCTGAGGTGAGGGTGTCGGCAGCGTTCCATGACAGGTGGCTGCGGTCCACAGTAAGCTGCAACAGCGGTAGAGGTCCAGTGAGAACCCATGTTGAAGTCCGTCGTGGCTGGGTATCGTCGAAACTCTCTGGGATCATCAATGTGATAAGTCCTAAGTGTCTGTACTGTAGCTCACTGAATCACTGTGGAAATTGTACTGTTGGCTATTCTTGTTGTTTTAGATTCAGCTACTCGGAACAAAAAGTTTGGCTATTCTCATATCGCTGGCTTATATTTGGTGACTACACCTCAGCTTCCTCCAATAAGATAGAAGGGTGGAAGAACTGTTACCTGTAATTATTGAAAAGATTATAGCTTCTGTAATTAGTGTTAATTAGTTATGCCATTAAGATAATGAGAGAGTGGAGGTTTACTCTCTACAAGGCTTATCCTGTTCCATTAGGCCCCCTACTGCCCTTTCCCCAGAATGCGACCCACAACAGTTGCCTAACTCCTGGGTACGGGGTTATGTTTATAATAGTTCACTATCGAGGAATAAGTTGCCTCTCAAGGAAAATGTGAAATATTAATGAGGAGACTTTTTTGTTTTTATTTTTTTCCCCTCGACCAAATATACAGACCTCAGGATGCAAGCCACAACAGTCTCCATGGCACAGTGGTAAGACACTCTCCCGGCGCTTCGCGAGCGATTTGGCCATGGTTCATATCCCGGCCAGGGAGGATTGACTAGGCATCAATCCTTAAATGTAGCCTTTGTTCATCCAGTCGGTACCAGGGAATGGGTACCAGGTTGTTAAATGATTTGGCGGGTCGTATTCCAGGGAAAAAATAAGATTGAGAACCTGCCCGAAACGCTATGCGTGCTAGTGGCTTTACAAGCATGTTAAAATTCTTGTGTATATAAACAAATAAAAAAAGACATTTTTACCACATTTGACTGTTTCCTGTAATCCTGCTAATACAGCTTGGAGTTCAGCCTGCGTTGAATAGACATTGTCAATTAAGCGGCGTCCAATAACAGTATCTACAGTGCCGATGTCAGTGACTCCTCATCCTGCCTTTCCATCCCTAGCTACTGTTCCATCACAGTATACATGTAGAGTGTTTTCTGTACGTCATTTTCTAATTATGCAATCATATCTCAGCTCTCTATCTCGTACATACTTTTTTCTTTTGCCTGGGAATAATTACTACATCTACGTTACACTCCTCCCATGGTGGTGTGAATTGTCTCTTAGGCAAAGCAATACATTTTGGAATAACATCATACTTTATAACATTAGAACATAAGGTACTCATATATGATCTCTTATTATACTTTAAAATAAATTATTCGCTATGCATGTTAGTGGCTTTACAAAAAAAGGAAAAATAGCAATCATATGTAATCTCACAAACCCATTGTACCTACTTGTAAATTAAAAATATTATTATTATTTATAAACAAGCTTAGGTATACACAGCAGTGTGCTGCTGACCTATTCTATATAAAAGATTACAGAGTGTAGCTACAAAAAAACTAAAAAAGCTAAAAAACTAACTTTCAGTTCATCTAATATCCCTGTCTCACAGGATGGTTAGTCATACATGAAATCAGGAGAGAACGTGAAATATAAGGGTGACTGATCTATTTGCCTTCACTAGCACACACTAGGTTCAGCACAAGAATATCTTTCAATATTCTTGAGTGCATAAAGTAATTACATATCGTAAATTACCTCATACCATTTGGTCTGAAATCACTAATAACAGGGCAATAATCACAGATATAGTGTTGGAGAGTATGTCCCAGCTCTTGTTCACATTGTTTACAATTGGAATGTTCACCATTTGGGGATTCATTACCTGCAGCCACCTACTATATATATGAATATCCTAGCCTAATTCTGGCAATTACAATGTCACACTGTCTAGTGGATGTTTTATGCTGCCCGTACATATAATTCTCGGTTTTAAACATGGCATAGCTCTTTTTACTCGTGCTTTCTGGCCTTTGAGTGTAAGTAACTGATCTTCTGTTTTCCCTAATTTCCTGAAATATTGCGGCTTTTACAGCAGATATTGGAATGCCAATATCCAACTCAATTTCAGGCTTATCACATGCAGTTTTAGCTGCCTTGTCTGTGTCATCATGCTGGACAACACCTATGTGAGATGGTATCCATACAAATGAGACTCTGAAACTCTTGCTCTTTGCATTAAAAATGTTATTTATAATGGATGTTACAACATTCCTAATGTCTATTTTGCGTGTTGGGTTTTTAAGGCCGAGGAGCTGACTTTGAATCACAGAATCTCCACACATGCACCTAATTCTGCATTTGTGGAGCTAAGCCAGTTATTGAGTCTCACAATTGTGGTCTGTGTACATATGGTGTCTCTGTGTATTCTACAGTACGACCTGTTGGGATTTGTAATAATTTCATTGGCATATATTGCCACAAAAATAAAATTGACCAATAAAAGAAAAATAGATTGTCATGTAATGTACGTATAATTATATTATTATATGTAACGTATTTTTATAATTTAAATTGTCTTGAATTTTCTATGTAAGATTTAAATTAAAATTTAAAATATCATTACTTTTCTTTTTTGTTTTATAAGCATTTATGTATTAAGCAAAAAGTTTTTTTCAATAAATGTATGCTTATAACAAAACTTAGAATATAATAGAACATTTGTGAAACATTTTTCATTTGATTAAGTTTAAAATAGTCTCACTGGTTTATTTTTCTAATAAAGAAAATGAGAAGTATTAACTGGGAAGCTATCTTTTTATTTATGTTTTTATAAACAAGCTAAAGTATAGACACCAATGTGCTGCTACCCTCTTCTATATGACAGATTACACAGTGTAGATAAAAAACTAGCAATAAGTTCATCTAAGGCATAGGTTATGTTGGGTGTTTAGGTTCTGTTGGCGATTATTTGTATTTGTAGTACGTGGGTGAAGCAAATATCTGCCTCAATACACAAACAAATTAACTCTGACTAAACTACTACCTATATGTTCATCTATTTTCAGATATCCTAAGCGATTCGCATAGCCGGAGGCAGGAAGACCTTTAAATTTATAGATATGCCGTCAGGGGGGCTTGACGGCTGAGTGAACAGCACTCGGGTTTCATAATTCTAAGGGTCTGGGTTCGATCCCCGGCGGAAGCAGGTAGTAATTTATTACTACCTCTTCTCTACCCAGATGGTAGAGAAGAGGTCGTGGGTGTTCCGTGGTTGTCTAAGAGTGTGTAAGAGAGAGTCAATGTGTTGTTCGTGATAAGAGAGTAGTTTGTCAAGTTGTTTGTCTAATAAAGTTTTCCAGTAGACATTGATGGCAGGAATGTTGGTACTATCATGAAGACTTTCGCTGGTATTGAAATCATCCCATCGAGTGTTGAGTGCCCATCTAAGTGTTCTGTTCTGTATTCTCTGAAGTTATAGTTTATTAGTGGGTGCGGCTAAGGAAAGAGCTATTGGAGCATATGTTAGGAGAGGTCTAATGAGTGCTTTATAAAGGTGCATTTCAATATCAGGTTTTGCAAATTTTAGTCTGTACAATTTGTTCATGGCATGGAGAGCTGTTGTATGTTTCTGTGTAATGTGTGTGAAAGAGTAGTTGTCGATCAAGAACTGTGGTGGAAGGAGATACAGAGATGTTAGTAGGGTTAGGAGAGAGTGAATAGAGTTGAACAGGAATAGGGCTTATAGTTCGTTCACAGAAAAAGTAGGTGATTTTTGATTTGTTGGAGTTGATTTTAATGCGCCAGTCATACTCCCATTCTGTTACAGTATCGAGTTCTGCTTGTGCTCTGCGTGATAGTGTGTCAATGGTGTTGAGACATCATTAGCGTAACAGATAGATAATAGTGTGATAAATAGGCTCAGGAATGATGTTGATGAATAGGATTTAAAGTGTCGGGGCAAGAACAGAGCCTTGGGGAACACTTTCGTGTAAGTTGAAGTAGTCAGCGTGTTGTCGGAGGAACTTGTTTCTCATTGTCCTATTGTCTAAGTAGTTAGAAAGAAGTTTGGTGGTGATAAGGGGATAGGAAGAATAAAGTTATTGCATAGTTTGAATTTTAGGCCGTCATGCCAAAGAGTGTCAAAGACTTTCTCAACGTCTTTAGTGATGAGTAGTCTTGAGTCTTTGGTGCTGATGTAATTGGTCATGATATTTAAGGCGTCGTGTGTGGACCGGTGAGACCGGAATCCAAACTGTTTGTTAGTGAGTAAGTCATTGTCTTCTAGGTGCATTCTGAGTCTCATGTTGACCAGCCTTTCAAAGACTTTGCCAAATGTCTTTAGACGGCTGATGGGACTATAGTTTTTTGGGTCAGTGTGAAGTTTCCCAGGTTTTGGAATAAGAACAGCAGTGGCAGATTTGAGGGTGAGAGGGAAATATCCAGAGGCAAGAGAGGCCTTGAATAAGTTAGTGATAGCAGCAATGATAGAAACAGGAAGTTGTCGAAGGAGGGTTTGTCCAATGCCAGACGCACCAGGGACTCTGCAACGAGTGCCCATGACAGCTGTCTTGACATCAGCTGGAGTCTGGGGAGTCTGTAGTTCAGTGCGTGAGTTGAGGTTGTCAAGGTGGATGAGGTCGTCAGGTGTAGTTTCATGTCTGTTTTGGTGTATCCAGTCTTCAACTACTTCAGTGTTGTGAAGAGCAGTTGGTTCAGGAGGATGTGGATGAAAAATGCGTCCCCAATTGTGTTTAAAAATGTTAATTACATCATCTGGCTCAGGGTGCCTACACAGATTTTGTTGTTGTTATGTAGGAGTTATTTAAATGGTGTGTGAGTTTATCCCTGTAAGCGTTTGATTTGTTTAAAAAATTCCTGAGTGTCAGTTTTCTGTGTTGTTCTGCTTGTGCTATGAGGTGTCTCAAGTGTTTTGTGTGGTCTTCATCTGGGCTGTTGAGGATGTGTCTTTTAGTGTTGTGAGGTCCCAGAGTACTTGTCTATAGCGATGTATGTTGTGTAAGAATCGAGAATGATAACACGCTAAGAGGCGTTTTGTGCAAATGGAAGTGGTGAAAGTGAATTGTGGATTGTGTAATGTTTTAAGAATGGAGATGTTTGCAGCATGGATGATGGCGTCTTGTATGTTGCGTGCTTGTGTGTCAATGTCAGTGTGATGTTTGTCATTGTGTTCATAAGTGAGATCAGTGTCATCAATGTGTTGTTTGAACACGTCACAATTATGGTATGGTATGAGAACTGAGGAGTGTTGGGGATGAGAATAGGATTGTTGGAAACTATGAGAATTAAGGGAATATGATCAGAGCCCGTAATGGGTCCTGGTGAAATGTAGTGTTGTAGGTTGTTGCCAAGTATGTAGGTGCATGTAAGATCAGGTCTGCCAGAACCTGCATGACTGAAAAAAGTAGCGAAATCTGGGCCAAGGAAGAATAGATGTTGTTGAAGATATAGTTGATGAAACTGTTGTCCATGGTGATTTGAGGTATTGTGGTGGAATGTAGGGTGCACTGAGGTCTGCAAGCAGAAAAACAGGCAAATGAGTGTGGTTGAAGAGGGTGGTGATGTCTTGCATGGGAATGCAAGACATTTCGGGCGTTTCTGCCCGAAACGCTTTGCGTAATAGTGGCTTTAGGCATTGTATGTACTAGCTCTATCTATAAAGCCAACAAACTTTGTAAAATCTCTTTATGTATGTACCTTTGCCTAAATAAAAATTATTATTATTATTATTATTATAATGCCGGTGTTAGGACGGATGTAGGTAGTGCAGATGATGAGTGGGCCTATTTGGATGTGGAATTTGATAGCTAAGAAATGTTTGTGAAGTCAAGGAGTGTGTAAATGTTCGTGTTTGTTTGTAGAACGTTTGAGTATTGCAACTCCTTCATGTTCTTCATCAGGTGACTGGTAAGAGGAGTGGCCATAATGTTTGATTATATGTGAGTTTGTAATGTGTGTGATATTGAATAATAACACATCAGGTCTCTCAAGCTCAGCAAAATCTTATATTAGGTGTCTAATAGAGAAATATGACCGCACATTGAATTGGATAATCTTTATGACTGTTGAGAGTGGGATGAGGTGCTGGTGGGATTTTGTGCGTGTACATGATGAACATGAGGATGGCGTGAGTCACTTTCTGCGGCATGCATTGAGAAGGGTGTGTTGGGAAGATGGGAGGGACGAGTAATGGGAGTTTTACAACGGGAAGTGGGAGTTAGACAACGAGATGTTGAACGGCCTCGGCGCGAGACACAAACAGTTACACTCAAGCCCGGGAAACTATAGTATTCTCCACAGCTGAAGTAGTGGTGTTTTGTGGAGTGTGGACTGTAACTGAGAATGGAGTAGAGCGCAAGAGCTTAGGAGGAGGGACAGAGATACTGGGAAGACCGTTGTGAGTGAGAAAAATAGGAAGATAGTCAGCAAAGTCACGACCATCATCCTTGGCCCTTCAGATAAGCAACTTGTACACAGGCAGTGACTCCTTCGAAAGAGAGGTTCTAAAGAGAAGAATAAGGTGGAGGTGGTGAGTGAAGGAAGAGAGGTAGAGAGGACTGAGTTTTTTTGTGCAGTAGAAGGGTGGTGATGTTGCTGGTGAGGGAAAGCATGAAGGACACTGGCATGGGACATGGTGTTGGCTGATGCTGTTTGGTGATGGGATGGGGTTTGGGAGGTTGAGGAAGAATGAGGTTGTGCATGAGTGCGAGGCTGGTTAGTACGAAGAGTTTTCAAAGTTTGTTTTCTCAGAGGACAAGATTTATCTACTGCTGAATGAGCATCTTGGCAATTAGTGCATTTTAGGGTGGGGGCAGAGCACTGAGTGTAAAAATTACCTTCTTCAGAGCATTTAGAGCAAATTTGTGATCTTTTGAATTTGCGTGTTCCCTGACTGTACTTGTAGCATTTGAAGCATTGCAGCAAAGAAAGATATTCAACTGGACTGATGTGGTAGGGTGGAGTGCTGGTGTTGAGGATTTTAATACTTTGATGCAAGAGTTTTTGAGCATCTGCAGGGGAGGAACACTGGATCTTGATGTGTTTGGTATTAAACACTGGGTATATCTCCATTACATTAATAGTATTCCTGTCTGAAATGTCCTGAGAGAGAGAGAGATTTATATTTTTAGGAGCTGAAAGATCAGTGCTGTCGACATTTCTTACAAGAACAGAGCATTTAGTTTTTTGTTCAATCGTGAGTACAGGAGTCAGAGAAGCTTGGGCGAGTTTACTAAAAACAGGTTTCCTAAAACAGGTGAAAAGGTGGTTTTCAGAGGTAATGAGGTTTTTGATGCTGTTGGTGTTAGCATATTTGTCATGATAAGTGACAGGTGCACCAGTGGCAGTGAAGAAAGTAGTGATGCAGTTAACAGTGTCTATGGCTGTAGTGCCAGTGTAGTTCATCCACAGGCAGTGAGCCATTGTGACTCACTGTCTACAGACAGTCCCGTGTTTGTGTCAATCACTGCGAATCCATAAAGCTCAGTGTGGGTCAGTGTGTAGGCCAGGTCTAGAACCTGGCCAGGTCTAGGCCAGGTCTAGGACCTGGCCTGAGGGTCTCACCACGAACAAACACCGGGTCCAGGAAGGTTGCAACCCCCAGTTATGGTGGGCTCGCATGATCACCGGAGTCCACAACTGCTCGGCACTGTCAGAAACGGAAGAATTTTAGGAGAAGAGAAGAATAATGCACCTATGCCATGCCGCAGCTGCAAAAGGTGAACTGCCGACTTCTCACCTGGGCCTGTTCTGGCTCGAAGTGGGGTTGTTCTCCTAAATGCAGTCCAACCTCGACACAAGCACATTAGACAATACACAAAAGATGCTGCGATAAAGATGTCACTGCTTAGGACGAGATGTGTTGGCTGGGAAGCGCCTGGATCTGCTCCAATACTTTTGTTGGCTGGAAAAGTTGTGGCTTGCACCGAAGTGCTCGTCGAGGCTGGAGAGTTCACAGCTGCTGTAGAACAGCGAGACGAGGCTGGCTTGCTTTATGGCCGGCGAGCTCAAGATCGACTAAGTACTATACAATACAATACAATACAATTTTATTTAGGTAAGGTACATACATACAATAAATTTTTACAAGGATTGGTTGACTTATAGGTAGAGCTAGTACATACAATGCCTAAAGCCACTATTACGCAAAGCGTTTCGGGCATGATAAACTTAAATGACAAACTTAATACTAATTGAGCATAATGAGTAGAATGAAAACAAGAAATTAAAACATAGATGAAAAAGCAGCACAAATACAATTATGTCGACAAACAGCGCTCTTCAAAGAAAAACAGACATTGGTTGACAATAGAAGGGTAAGGTAGGTTACAGGGAATTTATTAGGTATAGCTTCGTTTTTAACTTAAACTGGTTGAGAGAGGTACAGTCTTTAACATGGTTGGGAAGGTCATTCCACATTCTGGGCCCCTTGATTTGTAGAGCATTTCTAGTTTGATTAAGTCGTACTCTAGGAATATCAAAACTGTATTTATTTCTGGTGTGGTGCTCATGGGTTCTGTTACAACCTTCTATGAAGCTTTTGAGATCAGGATTGGCATTATAGTTTAGCGTTTTATATATGTATAATACACATGAGAGAATGTGCAGTGACTTAATGTCTAACATATTCAGAGATTTGAGTAGGGGTACCGAGTGATGTCTGGGGCCAGTATTAACACGAGACAGAACACGAAACAATGGGTATAATTTGGGTAAGTTTTAGATTTAGGAAAAAGACCTGGGTAAATACTGGTTCGGTAACAGGGCTTAACCTATTTATTATGTTCATCATGAAATCTTAGCTAGAAAATGATCTAAGAAAATGGAAAACAGTATGAAAATACCTCATTAAGGAAAACGTGTTTATTATGGATGACGTCATTGTACATTAGGCTCGACAGAAGGCTGCCTTTTATTCTCCGCCCCCCCCCCCCACCCCCATCCCCTTTGGAAATAAATATCGAAAATGGGAATAAAAATATCATAATAAAAATTATATATGATGGGAGGAAGCAGTTAGAGAAATTACAGGAAAAAGATCTGAAAATACCCCTGCTACAATGACCGCTCTTGAGGAAAAGCAAAACGGTCGTTCATTGTAGCAAAGGGGGGTATCCATCCCCCCCGACCCCCCAAGGCCGGTCATTGTAGCAGGGGTATTTTCAATTTTTTTTCCTATCAGTTCTCTAACTGCTTCCTTCCATCATATATAATTTTGTAAACTGGGAATACAAAGGTTCGCTCCTAAGTCCTGTAATTTTCGCTCAAGGGAATTAAACGGCCGCCTCCAGTCAACCCAAAATTTCGTCCGTTTTTAAGACCGTTTTTCTGTTATGAAATATTTATTCCCATTAATGTCAAGGGGGTTAAAAGGCCGCCTTCCATCGCACTTCAATTTCATTACCTTGGTGACCTGCACAGACATCGCTAGTGGTCAATGGCATCAGTCAGTCTTCATCTCCCCTGAATAAGTCCGTTTTCTATTATGGCATATTTATTTCCATTTTCTATATTTATCTCAAGGGGGGACTACGTGGCAGTGTGTAATGTCTGGTAACTGTCTTTCTTCTGCTGGAGACCGACATAAGGGAGACCTCCTTTGGGCATAATGTGTGTGGTTTTAACACCCGACGCTAACCACCGACATACAGGTGGCTCACCTGTCAGGAAGTCACAGACGTTCTACGTCCTCAACTTCACTGCTACTACACATGTATGGTATTTTCTGTGACATTTTCTAATTATACAATCATATGTTGCCCTCAGCTCACCTATTGCATATATACTTTGTTTTCTTTTGCAGGGGAATAATTACTACATCTACGTTACAATTGTCCCATGGTGGTGTGAATTGTCTCTTAGGCAAAGCAATGCATTTTGGAATAACATACTCAATAACATTAGAACATAAGGTACTCATATATGATCTCTTATTATACATTAACATAAATTGTTCACTATGTGTGTCAGTGACTTTGCAAGAAAGGAAAAATATCAATCTCACGTAATCTCACAAACCCATTGTACCTTCTTGTAAATTACAAATATTTTTATTATTATTCACAAACAAGCTTAGGTATACACAGCAGTGTGCTGCTGTCCAATTCTATACAAAAGATTACAGACAGTATATGAAAAACTAGCTATAAGTTCATCAAATATCCGCATCTCACAGGATGGGTTAGTGATACATGGAATCAGGAGAGAACATGATATATAAGGGTGACTGATCTATTAGCCTCCACTAGCACACACTGGGTAAAGCACAAGAATATCTTCCAGTATTCCTGAGTACATGAAGTAATTACAGAGCGAAAAGTATCTCATACCATTTGGTCTGAAGTCACTTATAACGTTGCAATCACAGATATAGTGTTGGAGAGTATGTCCCAGCTCTTGTTCACATTGTTTACAATTGGAATGTTCACCATTGGGAGATTCATTACCAGTAGCCACCTGCCATAGATACCGATATCACAGTCTAATTCAGACAATTACAATGTCACAATGTCTAGTGGATGTTTAATGCTGCCCGTACATAAAATTTTCGATTCTAAACATGTCCTAGCTCTTTATATTCGTTCTCTCTGGCCTTTGAGTGTCAGAAACTGCTCTTCTATCTTCCCTAATTCCCGGAAATATTGCGGCTTCTACAGCAGAGATTGGAGTGCCCATATCCAACTCAATTTCAGGCTTATCACATGCAGTTTAGCTGCCTAGTCGGTGTCATCATGCTGGACAAGACCTATGTGAGATGGTATCCATACAAATGATACTCTGAAACTCTTGCTCTTTGCATTAATGATGTTGTTTATAATGGATGTTACAACATTCCTAATGTCTATTTTGTATTTGGGGTTTTTAAGGGCCTGAAGAGCTGACTTTGAATCACAGAAAATTACTCCTCCACTGTTCTTCAGTGTGTTAGTGGCAAGTTGTAGTGCAGGTAATTCTGCATGTGGAGCTAAGCTAGTTGTTCAGTCTCACAATTGTGGTCCTTGAGCACGCGCTATTTGTATATTCTACAGGATGTAACACTGTCACCTGTTACAATTTAAAATACATTCAAGGGCAAATAATGCCGTTAAAAATACAAATTTTGAGAAAGCAAAACAACGGAATTTAATTTTTAATTTCAATGTCATTTTTATATAATTTTTTTTAAATATATTTATGAAGTTCTGCTGGACTTACTATGTAAGATTAAAATAATTTGTTAAAATATCATTATAATATGTTATTTACTTTTTACTACTTTATCCTTAAATAAAGATTGTTTCTCAATAAGAGTATTTTTTTAACGAAACTAAGAAAATAATAGAAAATTTGTAAAACGTTACGCATTTGATGTAAGTTTAAAATAGTTATCTGGATAAATTTATGTATTAAAGAAAATTAAAAATATTTACTAGGACGCTCTTTTTTTTAAGATTTTGCTGTTGTATTAACAAGCTTAGGTATACATAGCAATGTGCTGCTACCCTATTCTGTATGAAAGATTACACAGTGAAGATATAAAACTAGCTATACGTTCATCTAATATTCTCATCTCACATGATTGTTAGTCACATATGGAATCATGGGAGCAAATACCAGATTTAATACAAAAATAAATCAACCGTGACTAAAAATCAGGAGATAACATGAAATGTAAGTCTGATCTATTAGCCTCCACTAGCACAATCTGGGTACAGCACAAAAATATCTTCCAATATTCCTGAGTGTATGAAGTAATTACAGACCTCAAAGTACCTCATACCATTTGGTCTGAAGTCAATTATAACAGGGCAATCACAGATATAGTGTTGGAGAGTATGTCCCAGCTCTTGTTCACATTGTTTACAATTGGAATGTTCACCATTTGGGGATTCATTACCTGCATCCACCTGTTATAAAAATCGATATTCCAGCCTATTTCTGGCAATTACAATGTTACACTGTCTAGTGGATGTTTCATGCTGCCCGTACACATAATTGTCGGTTCTAAACATGTCATAGCTCTTTATACTCGTGCTTTCTGGCCTTTGAGTGTCAGTAACTGCTCCTCTGTCTTCCCTAATTTCCTGAAATATTGCGGCTTTTACAGCAGAGATTGGAATGCCCATATCCAACTCAATTTGCATGAATAATGTTGTTTTATTGGATGTCACAATATTCTTTGTATCTATTTTGCATGTTGGGTTTCTAAGTGCCTGAAGAACTGATTTTCAATCACAGAAAATAACTCCTCCACTGTTCTTCAGTGTGTTAGTGGCAAGTTGTAGTGAAGCTAATTCTGCGTGTGTGGAGCTAAGCCATTTATTCAGTCTCACACTTGTGGTCCGTGTGCATATGTTGTCTTTGTATATGCTACCAGCTGTTACATTGGGACATCTGAACAGACCCATCACCGTGAGCATAGTGCTCGTGAGGCCGTAAGTTATTTATTAAGGAAACAATGGTTTCAAATTTTGTTGGTTTCAGAAGTGCAGGGTTTTCCTTGCTCTATTTGCTGATGGGCGAGTAAGACTTGTATAACAGGAAAATAAATATCATTACCCCGGGAAATGTATTTACCTGAGAAAGGTTTGAGCCAGCTACACCATAGCTTCTCTGTAAACAAAGCCAATCTATATTGATTAACGTGAACGTAAGTCAACCTGACCTAATGGAAATGTAGCAATTATATTAAGGAGCAATATAATTAGTTGCAATATAGATAATTGGATGTGCCTCTTAATTCCTCTTTCCAGGAAGTTCTACACTAATCCTATTCGCGCTAATTACAATTATTATCACTTCCAAAGTGCATAAGCTTCAATCAGACCAGGCAACAGGTAGCCTGCATAGACGTTAGTCGGTTTGACAAAGTGAGGCAAAGCTTGTAATATAAGCCTCTAGACCGGAATCCTCGTTGCCCTTACCACTTACGGCTACTCGTGCCCGTGCCACCACTTGGGTGGCTTAATCTTCATCAATCAATCGTCGTTGGTCAGTTTACAGTCCAGAACGGCAGTGGTCCAGTCTGACACCACTCATCACAAGGAGCAGTGTGGGCACAATGCGACCCAAACGTCTTAAGGTCAGAGCTACTCCACTTGACGGTCATACGATCGGGAGAAGCAATATTTTAAAGGTCCTGAAGGACGTTACTGGCCTCGACCCCGCTGATATTACTCAGGAAGGTGAAGATATCGTGCTCTTCTTTTCATGTGAAGAGGAGCTAGAAAAACTCCTGACTAACGATGCCATTCTTCGCAAAGAGCACCACCTACATCCTCACTTCCCACGTCAGTTCCTGGCCGGAAGAACTGTTTTTATCAGCAAGACCAGCCAGTGGATCTCTGAGCGATCTCAACATCATATCAAGGACAATATCGAGGACGAAAATCCAAACCTGTCGGTATTCAACCTAGAGTTCTGCAACACCGACAAAACATCAATGAAGATTACGTTCACCACCATAGCTGCGGCCACCCAGGCTGCCACACAAGGATTCTACTGCTTCGGCCTAAAAATACCACCACACCAAATAAAAAAGGAACGATACCATGAGATCCAGCAGTGCTTTAAGTGCTGCGAGCTCTCCCACCTGACCAACAAGTGTCAGCACCCTGTCCAGAGGTGCAGCCTGTGCGCGCTGGACCATCACTACTCCATATGCACAGCAACAGTCCATCACTGCTTGCTCTGTGATGGCAATCACCCCGCAATTTCCTACCGCTGCCCTCTTAGACAGGAAATCATCAAGGCCCAGGTTGAAGCCAAGAGAAACAACTCGTCTACCTCCTCGACCAGAGCCCCAGGCGTTCAACCCACCACCTTAGCTCTCACTAGTCGACCAGAAGACTTTCCAGTCTTACCAACATGTGGCTCCTCCCAGCAGGCGACACAGCCTTCTCATTGGGGACCCAAGGCCCCACAGGCTCCTTCACAGCTCCCTGCATCCCGTGCTGGCATTATCCCTGGTCTTCTTAAACTAGCGGAAAGGCTTGCAGGACCAGACAACCAGCGCTTTGTCAGTGAACTAAACGCATTATACATAGACAATGGCCTGGCCCCCATCATAGCCACTGGCGTAAATCTCACTGCCTCCTCTACCACTCCTGAGACTACCACCAGGACGACCAGGTGGTCAACTTCAACACCGACTCCAGAACCGACCATGACCCGGGCGACACAAACAGAGGTAATTCCTTCTCCAGCTCCCAACACTCCTACCATCACTATCTCAGCAGCTGCGCTAGCAGACGTGCTGTCTACAAACGATAACAGCACCACCAGCGCTCCTGAAATAGCTACAACCACCAATCAACGACACCTGAACCTACCTAAGGCTGCGAGGCGAAAGACAAAAACGCCCACTACGGAGGTTACGGACTCCTCAGTCGAGGAAATCATAGTAGGAGCTCCACCGCCGCATCACAAATACGACACCTACACAGTTCAAGACTTCCTCATGGAGGCCACGTCACCAAACTCCAACGACAGCACTGCTCAGCCAAAGTCGCAGGCAAAGAAAAAACGGAAAACCTAGAGGTCTACACTAACCCCACCAGCTCCATAATTGGTATAGCCAGCCCTCCGGGCTGAAAAACATCATGAAGACCCCCATCCATCGCCATATCTCTAGTATCAGCCACTGATACAGATAATGGCTCCAAAGAGCCTCCACTTACGGGCTCACCATAGCCCGTGCTACTGGAACTTATTGTTCTGAGTAGCGAATCTTAAACAACAACAACAACTCCTACCAGTGTTATAGGTCTGCTCCCTGGAAAGTACAGAAAATAGACCTCGAAATTGTTTACCTCTCAAGGTGAAAAAGATTCATCATGAACCGGGACAATTACGGTGTTTGTATGGAAGCATGATATCTCGGTTACCAAGAGGCAACAGTTTACATGTATATTGTGACGGGTCGGTGGCGGAGGATGGCAGGGCCGGGTGTGGTGGCCTAATAAGGGAATATACGGAGTTTGGGACTGTGGACAGGATAATAGAACTCCGGCTTAGTAATTATATATCATCCACACAAGCTGAACTGCAGGCCATTCTGGCGTGTTTGGAGGAAGTGCGTCATGACGACAAAAATGTTTTTGTATTTGTCGATAGCTGAGGAGCACTTGATTTCTTAAACAGTTAAAACCCAGTCCTCATATCCATAGTTGAGGATTGTAAGAAAAGGATAACTGAGATACAGCTGAAAGGTCACAGTGTGAAATTCATGTGGATTCCATCTCATGTTGGAATAGTGCTCAACGAGGTGGCGGATGACTTGGCCAAACGTGCCACATCAAAACCACAAGTTGACATTGAATGTGAATTCACAATGAGACAAATAAGAAGCATAATCAGAAATATTCAGGCACAGGCAGAAGTGGAGAGGAGAGGTATAATATATCAGAGAAGTCAAACCATAAGAACAAATCCACAAGGGCCATGACGAGGATTCGAACCTGCGTCCGGGAGCATCCCAGACACTGCCTTAATCGACTGACCTACGACAGGGTAAAAGGGTTGAAGCCGATGTTCTACTGAACTTACTGGATCCCATAGCCTCTCCGAGGCTATGGGATCCAGTAAGTTCAACTCAACCAGGATTTTACACAACCCCCCTGCACCCGAGCTATGTCAATAGGCCGTTCTTCCTCTTCGCCCTTACATCATTACACACAGAGATCACACTAACGTGATGCACCAAATGAACAAACCATACATGGCTAACCATAGCCCGTGCTTCTTGCCCCGCTCCTGTGCCAGATAAGTTACGGGCTCACTTTACCCCGCGCTACTTGGAACTTGTTCCGAGTAGCTGAATCTGTCACAACAACAACAAACCATGCAACACTACATGTATGTTGTAGTCCGAAACGAAACGCTTTGCGTAATAGTGGCTTTAGGCATTGTATGTACTTGCTCTATCTATAAATCGATCATTTTTTGCAAAATCTCTCGTATGTACCTTACCTGAATAAACATTTATTTAATTATTTATTATTATTATTATTATTTATGTGAGTCAAAACACCCATTTCACTTGTGGTAAAAGGAGAAATGCTTGGAGTGACTCTGTGCACATGCGGCTCAGGCTTGGGTACAAATATTACTGGGAATATGGGACAGGTGTTCATGATAATGACACGAAGTGTAAGCTATGTGGTATGTTAAGGTCTTACACCCTTGTCCATTATGTTCTTGATTGTCCCTTGATTAATGTATATAGAAACACTGTGATAAGGACTGTTCCTGAACAAATAGCCTGGATGTGTCACAACGGAAAGGTTGATGATATTAGGAGAGATATAAGAATTTTGCACCAAGACTGTAATCTTTTATTGAATTATCTGCATGTCTCTTGCAAATTGTCTATACAGTATACCTAAGTCATAAAAGTATTTGTGTGTACGTCTGATACCATACTACTTGTGTAAAGGAGGAAATGTATACGTTCATCTCTCAGAATGTTCGGCAATATGTTTATTGTTTGTGATGTGTTTGTATATATGTATGAACACGATGTACTGAACGGGGTGAGAATAGCTTGAGCTACCTCATTCCTTTGTGTGTATTTTACCTCAATAAACTTATTTAAATTTCAATTGCAATTTCAATCCATTATAAACAACATTATTAATACAAAGAGCAAGAGTTTCAGAGTCTCATTTGTAGGGATACCATCTCACATAGGTGTTGTCCAGCATGGTGACACAGACAAGGCAGCTAAACTGCATGTGATAAGCCTGAAATTGAGTTGAATATAGTCATTCCCATAAACAATAAGACTAGTTGTTTAGTCTGTTGATTTGTTTTTGTATTGAGGCAGGTATTTGTTCCCATGATTCCATATATGACTAACCATTATGTGAGATGGGAATATTAGATGAACTTATAGCTTGTTTTTTTTATCTACACTGTGTCATCTTTCATACAGAATAGAGTAGCAGCACATTGTTATGTATACCTAAGCTTGTTAATACAACAACAAAATCTAAAAAAAGCGTCCTAGTTAATATTTTTAATTTTCTTTATTAGATAAATTTATCGAGGTGAACTATTTTAAACTTACATCAAATGAGTAACGTTTCACAAAATTTCTATTATGACCTAAGATTTGTTAAGAAAAAATACTCTTGCTAAGAAACAATTTTTTCTAGATTTTAATATTAGGAATAAAATAACATAGAATAATGATATTTTAAAAGTTAAATTTATATATTACATAGAAAACAAGGTACAATTTAAAAAATGTATTAAAAAATATTTATATAAAAATGACGTCGTCGTCATTTACCACTTATAACTGAGTAAAAATTTCCTGTTTATTTTTGAGGCATTGAATGCCCTTAAATTTATTTCAAATTATAGCAGGTGGCAATGTGGGATGGACAGTGTATGAACACAGATCATAAGTGTGAGACTCAATAACTGGCTTAGCACCACACATGTAGAATTAGCTACTCTATAATTTGCCACTAACGCACTGAAGAACAGTGGTGGAGTAATTTTCTGTGATTCAAAGTCAGCTCTTCAGGCCCTTTAGAACCCAACATGCAAAATAGATACTAAGAATGTTGTAACATCCATTATAAACCACATTATTAATGCAAAGAGCAAGAGTTTCAGTCTCATTTGTATGGATACCATCTCACACAGGTGTCACCATCCTGGTCTCTTAAAAATAACGTCGCTTTTCGCTCGTATGCGCACTATGGTCAAAAGTGAACGTAATTTGAAATGAAATCGACTCACAAAAGTGTACTTCCCGTTTTCTGTTTGAGTCCGGCTTATTCGGTAAGGTTAGAAGAAGAAACTTTCAATTAACGTTTTGAAACTTTATGAGAATTTCCTGCCCACCTAACCTACCAGAGGACCCTTAACTTACTGTTGTTGAAAAAAATCCCAAATTTATTTTCATTTTCAAAGTATGGTCACTTTCAGCCATACGGGCAAACGGCCAAAAGCGACGTTATTTTTAAGAGGACAGGTTGGTGACACAGACAAGGCCGCTACAACTGCATGTGATAAGCCCTGAAATTGAGTTGGATATGGTCATTCCAATCTCTGCTGTAAAAGCCGTAATATTTCAGGCAATTAGGGAAGACAGAAGAGCAGTTACTGACACTCAAAAGCCAGAAAGCACGAGTATAAAGAGCTATGACATGTTTAGAACCGAGAATTATGTGTACGGGCAACATAAAACATCCACTAGACAGTGTGATATTATAATTGCCAGAATTAGGCTGGGATATCGATATCTATGGCAGGTGGCTGTAGGTAATGAATCCCCAATGGTGAACATTCCAATTGTAAACTATGTGAACAAGAGCTGGGACATACTCTCCAACACTATATCTGTGATTGCCCTGTTATAAGTAAATAAATAAATAAATAAATAAATGTTTGTTCAGGTAAGGTACATACATACAAGAGATTTTACAAAAATTGATATTTATAGATAGAGCTAGCACATACAATACCTAAAGCCACTATTACGCAAAGGGTTTCGGGCAGGAGAAACATTAAAGACTAAAACTTACTTCTTAAGTAAGTAAACTTTTTAAGTAAAAACTTATTTAAGTGACTTCATACCAAATAGTATGAGGAACTTTGAGTTCTGTAATTACAAAATACAAATACAAATATTTATTCAGGCAAAGTACATACATACAAGGTGAGATACAAAAGTTGATGGATTTATAGATAGAGCTAGTACATACAATTATTGTTTTATTATTATTATTTTCTAGTCTAGTAACTGATTACTATTTTCTAGTCTGATCTTCTAGTTTTTTTTTTATTATTTTCTAATTTCCTGAAATATTGCGGCTTTTACAGCAGATATTGGAATGTCAATATCCAACTCAATTTCAGGCTTATCACATGCAGTTTTAACTGCCTTATCTGTGTCATCATGCTGGACAACACCTATGTGAGATGGTATCCCTAGAAATGAGACTGAAACTCTTGCTCTTTGGATTAATAATGTTGTTTATAATGGATGTTACAACATTCCTAATGTCTATTTTGCATGTTGGGTTTTTAAGGCCGAAGAGCTGACTTTGAATCACAGAATCTCCACACATGGACCTAATTCTGCATGTGTGGAGCTAAGCTAGTTATTGAGTCTTACAATTGTGGTCTGTGTACATATGTTGTCTTTGTGTATTCTACAGGATGCTGCAGGGCGACCTGTTGGCATTTGTAATAATTTCAATGGCATATATTGCCACAAAAATAAATTTTATTTATATAAAAAGGAAATAGAATTGGCTAATAATGAAGTTTAATTATATAATTATATGTTACGTATTTTTTAAATTTAAATTCTATCGAACTTTCTATGTAAGATTTAAATTCAGGTTTTAAAATATTATTTTTTTCTTTCATATTTTATAAGCATTTATGTATTAAGCAAAAAATGTTTCTCAATAATTGTATGCTTTTAACAAAACTTAGAATATAATAGAACATTTATGAAACATTTTTCATTTGATGTAGGTTTAAAATAGTCCCACTGGTTTATTTTTCTAATAAAGAAAATGAGAAGTATTAACTGGGAAGCTATCTTTTTATTTATGTTTTTATAAACATGCTAAAGTATACACACCAATGTGCTGCTACCCTCTTCTATATGACAGATTACACAGTGTAGATAAAAAACTAGCAATAAGTTCATCTAATATTCCCATCTCATAGAATGGTTAGTCATATATGGAATCAGGGGAGCAAATATCTGCCTCAATACACAAACAAATTAACTCTGACTAAACTACTACCTATATGTTCATCTATTTTCAGATATCCTAAGCGATTCGCATAGCCGGAGGCAGGAAGACCTTTAAATTTATAGATATGCCGTCTGGGGGGCTTGACGGCTGAGTGAACAGCACTCGGGTTTCATAATTCTAAGGGTCTGGGTTCGATCCCCGGCGGAAGCAGGTAGTAATTTATTACTACCTCTTCTCTACCCAGATGGTAGAGAAGAGGTCGTGGGTGTTCCGTGGTTGTCTAAGAGTGTGTAAGAGAATCAATGTGTTGTTCGTGATAAGAGAGTAGTCTGTCAAGTTGTTTGTCTAATAAAGTTTTCCAGTAGACATTGATGGCAGGAATGTTGGTACTATCATGAAGACTTTCGCTGGTATTGAAATCATCCCATCGAGTGTTGAGTGCCCATCTAAGTGTTCTGTTCTGTATTCTCTGAAGTTTTAGTTTATTAGTGGGTGCGGCTTAGGAAAGAGCTATTGGAGCATATGTTATGAAAGGTCTAATGAGTGCTTTATAAAGGTGCATTTCAATATCAGGTTTTGCAAATTTTAGTCTGTACAATTTGTTCATGGCATGGAGAGCTGTTGTATGTTTCTGTGTAATGTGTGTGAAAGAGTAGTTGTCGATCAAGAACTGTGGTGGAAGGAGATTCAGAGATGTTAGTAGGGTTAGGAGAGAGTGAATAGAGTTGAACAGGAATAGGGCTTATAGTTCGTTCACAGAAAAAGTAGGTGATTTTTTATTTGTTGGAGTTGATTTTAATGCGCCAGTCATACTCCCATTCTGTTACAGTATCGAGTTCTGCTTGTGCTCTGCGTGATAGTGTGTCAATGGTGTTGAGACATCATTAGCGTAACAGATAGATAATAGTGTGATAAATAGGCTCAGGAATGATGTTGATGAATAGGATTTAAAGTGTCGGGGCAAGAACAGAGCCTTGGGGAACACTTTCGTGTAAGTTGAAGTAGTCAGCGTGTTGTCGGAGGAACTTGTTTCTCATTGTCCTATTGTCTAAGTAGTTAGAAAGAAGTTTGGTGGTGATAAGGGGATAGGAAGAATAAAGTTATTGCATAGTTTGAATTTTAGGCCGTCATGCCAAAGAGTGTCAAAGACTTTCTCAACGTCTTTAGTGATGAGTAGTCTTGAGTCTTTGGTGCTGATGTAATTGGTCATGATATTTAAGGCGTCGTGTGTGGACCGGTGAGACCGGAATCCAAACTGTTTGTTAGTGAGTAAGTCATTGTCTTCTAGGTGCATTCTGAGTCTCATGTTGACCAGCCTTTCAAAGACTTTGCCAAATGTCTTTAGACGGCTAATGGGACTATAGTTTTTTGGGTCAGTGTGAAGTTTCCCAGGTTTTGAAATATGAACAGCAGTGGCAGATTTGAGGGTGAGAGGGAAATATCCAGAGGCAAGAGAGGCCTTGAATAAGTTAGTGATAGCAGCAATGATAGAAACAGGAAGTTGTCGAAGGAGGGTTTGTCCAATGCCAGACGCACCAGGGACTCTGCAACGAGTGCCCATGACAGCTGTCTTGACATCAGCTGGAGTCTGGGGAGTCTGTAGTTCAGTGCGTGAGTTGAGGTTGTCAAGGTGGATGAGGTCGTCAGGTGTAGTTGCATGTCTGTTTTGGTGTATCCAGTCTTCAACTACTTCAGTGTTGGGAAGAGCAGTTGGTTCAGGAGGATGTGGATGAAAAATGCGTCCCCAATTGTGTTTAAAAATGTTAATTACATCATCTGGCTCAGGGTGCCTACGCAGATTTTGTTGTTGTTATGTAAGAGTTATTTAAATGGTGTGTGAGTTGATCCCTGTAAGCGTTTGATTTGTTTCCAAAATTCCTGAGTGTCTGTTTTCTGTGTTGTTCTGCTTGTGCTATGAGGTGTCTCAAGTGTTTTGTGTGGTCTTCATCTGGGCTGTTGAGGATGTGTCTTTTAGTGTTGTGAGGTCCCAGAGTACTTGTCTATAGCGATGTATGTTGTGTAAGAATCGAGAATGATAACAAGCTAAGAGGCGTTTTGTGCAAATGGAAGTGGTGAAAGTGAATTGTGGATTGTGTAATGTTTTAAGAATGGAGATGTTTGCAGCAAGGATGATGGTGTCTTGTATGTTGCGTGCTTGTGTGTCAATGTCAGTGTGATGTTTGTCATTGTGTTCATAAGTGAGATCAGTGTCATCAATGTATTGTTTGAACACGTCACAATTATGGTATGGTATGAGAACTGAGGAGTGCTGGGGATGAGAATAGGATTGTTGGAAACTATGAGAATTAAGGGAATATGATCAGAGCCCGTAATGGGTCCTGGTGAAATGTAGTGTTGTAGGTTGTTGCCAAGTATGTAGGTGCATGTAAGATCAGGTCTGCCAGAACCTGCATGACTGAAAAAAGTAGCGAAATCTGGGCCAAGGAAGAATAGATGTTGTTGAAGATATAGTTGATGAAACTGTTGTCCATGGTGATTTGAGGTATTGTGATGGAATGTAGGGTGCACTGAGGTCTGCAAGCAGAAAAACAGGCAAATGAGTGTGGTTGAAGAGGGTGGTGATGTCTTGCATGGGAATGCCGGTGTTAGGACGGATGTAGGTAGTGCAGATGATTAGTGGGCCTATTTGGATGTGGAATTTGATAGCTAAGAAATGTTTGTGAAGTCAAGGAGTGTGTAAATGTTCGTGTTTGTTTGTAGAACGTTTGAGTATTGCAACTCCTTCATGTTCTTCATCAGGTGACTGGTAAGAGGAGTGGCCATAATGTTTGATTATATGTGAGTTTGTAATGTGTGTGATATTGAATAATAACACATCAGGTCTCTCAAGCTCAGCAAAATCTTATATTAGGTGTCTAATAGAGAAATATGACCGCACATTGAATTGGATAATCTTTATGACTGTTGAGAGTGGGATGAGGTGCTGGTGGGATTTTGTGCGTGTACATGATGAACATGAGGATGGCGTGAGTCACTTTCTGCGGCATGCATTGAGAAGGGTGTGATGGGAAGATGGGAGGGACGAGTAATGGGAGTTTTACAACGGGAAGTGGGAGTTAGACAACGAGATGTTGAACGGCCTCGGCGCGAGACACAAACAGTTACTGTCAAGTCCGGGAAACTATAGTATTCTCCACAGCTGAAGTAGTGGTGTTTTGTGGAGTGTGGACTGTAACTGAGAATGGAGTAGAGCGCAAGAGCTTAGGAGGAGGGACAGAGATACTGGGAAGACCGTTGTGAGTGAGAAAAATTGGAAGATAGTCAGCAAAGTCACGACCATCATCCTTGGCCCTTCAGATAAGCAACTTGTACACAGGCAGTGACTCCTTCGAAAGAGAGGTTCTAAAGAGAAGAATAAGGTGGAGGTGGTGAGTGAAGGAAGAGAGGTAGAGAGGACTGAGTTTTTTTGTGCAGTAGAAGGGTGGTGATGTTGCTGGTGAGGGGAAGCATGAAGGACACTGGCATGGGACATGGTGTTGGCTGATGCTGTTTGGTGATGGGATGGGGTTTGGGAGGTTGAGGAAGAATGAGGTTGTGCATGAGTGCGAGGCTGGTTAGTACGAAGAGTTTTCAAAGTTTGTTTTCTCATAGGACAAGATTTATCTACTGCTGAATGAGCATCTTGGCAATTAGTGCATTTTAGGGTGGGGGCAGAGCACTGAGTGTAAAAATTACCTTCTTCAGAGCATTTAGAGCAAATTTGTGATCTTTTGAATTTGCGTGTTCCCTGACTGTACTTGTAGCATTTGAAGCATTGCAGCAAAGAAAGATATTCAACTGGACTGATGTGGTAGGGTGGAGTGCTGGTGTTGAGGATTTTAATACTTTGATGCAAGAGTTTTTGAGCATCTGCAGGGGAGGAACACTGGATCTTGATGTGTTTGGTATTAAACACTGGGTATATCTCCATTACATTAATAGTATTCCTGTCTGAAATGTCCTGAGAGAGAGAGAGATTTATTTTTTTAGGAGCTGAAAGATCAGTGCTGTCGACATTTCTTACAAGAACAGAGCATTTAGTTTTTTGTTCAATCGTGAGTACAGGAGTCAGAGAAGCTTGGGCGAGTTTACTAAAAACAGGTTTCCTAAAACAGGTGAAAAGGTGGTTTTCAGAGGTAATGAGGTTTTTGATGCTGTTGGTGTTAGCATATTTGTCATGATAAGTGACAGGTGCACCAGTGGCAGTGAAGAAAGTAGTGATGCAGTTAACAGTGTCTATGGCTGTAGTGCCAGTGTAGTTCATCCACAGGCAGTGAGCCATTGTGACTCACTGTCTACAGACAGTCCCGTGTTTGTGTCAATCACTGCGAATCCATAAAGCTCAGTGTGGGTCAGTGTGTAGGCCAGGTCTAGAACCTGGCCAGGTCTAGGCCAGGTATAGGACCTGGCCTGAGGGTCTCACCACGAACAAACACCGGGTCCAGGAAGGTTGCAACCCCCAGTTATGGTGGGCTCGCATGATCACCGGAGTCCACAACTGCTCGGCACTGTCAGAAACGGAAGAATTTTAGGAGAAGAGAAGAATAATGCACCTATGCCATGCCGCAGCTGCAAAAGGTGAACTGCCGACTTCTCACCTGGGCCTGTTCTGGCTCGAAGTGGGGTTGTTCTCCTAAATGCAATCCAACCTCGACACAAGCACATTAGACAATACACAAAAGATGCTGCGATAAAGATGTCACTGCTTAGGACGAGATGTGTTGGCTGGGAAGCGCCTGGATCTGCTCCAATACTTTTGTTGGCTGGAAAAGTTGTGGCTTGCACCGAAGTGCTCGTCGAGGCTGGAGAGTTCACAGCTGCTGTAGAACAGCGAGACGAGGCTGGCTTGCTTTATGGCCGGCGAGCTCAAGATCGACTAAGTACAATACAATACAATACAATACAATTTTATTTAGGTAAGGTACATACATACAATAAATTTTTACAAGGATTGGTTGACTTATAGGTAGAGCTAGTACACACAATGCCTAAAGCCACTATTACGCAAAGCGTTTCGGGCATGATAAACTTAAATGACAAACTTAATACTAATTGAGCATAATGAGTAGAATGAAAACAAGAAATGAAAACATAGATGAAAAAGCAGCACAAATACAATTATGTCGACAAACAGCGCTCTTTAGAGAAAAACAGACATTGGTTGACAATAGAAGGGTAAGGTAGGTTACAGGGAATTTATTAGGTATAGCTTCGTTTTTAACTTAAACTGGTTGAGAGAGGTACAGTCTTTAACATGGTTGGGAAGGTCATTCCACATTCTGGGCCCCTTGATTTGTAGAGCATTTCTAGTTTGATTAAGTCGTACTCTAGGAATATCAAAACTGTATTTATTTCTGGTGTGGTGTTCATGGATTCTGTTACAACCTTCTATGAAGCTTTTGAGATCAGGATTGGCATTATAGTTTAGCGCTTTATATATGTATAATACACATGAGAGAATGTGCAGTGACTTAATGTCTAACATATTCAGGGATTTGAGTAGGGGTACCGAGTGATGTCTGGGGCCAGTATTAACACGAGACAGAACACGAAACAATGGGTATAATTTGGGTAAGTTTTAGATTTAGGAAAAAGACCTGGGTAAATACTGGTTCGGTAACAGGGCTTAACCTATTTATTATGTTCATCATGAAATCTTAGCTAGAAAATGATCTAAGAAAATGGAAAACAGTATGAAAATACCTCATTAAGGAAAACGTGTTTATTATGGATGACGTCATTGTACATTAGGCTCGACAGAAGGCTGCCTTTTATTCTCCGCCCCCCCCCCCACCCCCATCCCCTTTGGAAATAAATATCGAAAATGGGAATAAAAATATCATAATAAAAATTATATATGATGGGAGGAAGCAGTTAGAGAAATTACAGGAAAAAGATCTGAAAATACCCCTGCTACAATGACCGCTCTTGAGGAAAAGCAAAACGGTCGTTCATTGTAGCAAAGGGGGGTATCCATCCCCCCCGACCCCCCAAGGCCGGTCATTGTAGCAGGGGTATTTTCAATTTTTTTTCCTATCAGTTCTCTAACTGCTTCCTTCCATCATATATAATTTTGTAAACTGGGAATACAAAGGTTCGCTCCTAAGTCCTGTAATTTTCGCTCAAGGGAATTAAACGGCCGCCTCCAGTCAACCCAAAATTTCGTCCGTTTTTAAGACCGTTTTTCTGTTATGAAATATTTATTCCCATTAATGTCAAGGGGGTTAAAAGGCCGCCTTCCATCGCACTTCAATTTCATTACCTTGGTGACCTGCACAGACATCGCTAGTGGTCAATGGCATCAGTCAGTCTTCATCTCCCCTGAATAAGTCCGTTTTCTATTATGGCATATTTATTTCCATTTTCTATATTTATCTCAAGGGGGGACTACGTGGCAGTGTGTAATGTCTGGTAACTGTCTTTCTTCTGCTGGAGACCGACATAAGGGAGACCTCCTTTGGGCATAATGTGTGTGGTTTTAACACCCGACGCTAACCACCGACATACAGGTGGCTCACCTGTCAGGTAGTCACAGACGTTCTACGTCCTCAACTTCACTGCTACTACACATGTATGGTGTTTTCTGTGACATTTTCTAATTATACAATCATATGTTGCCCTCAGCTCACCTATTGCATATATACTTTGTTTTCTTTTGCAGGGGAATAATTACTACATCTACGTTACAATTGTCCCATGGTGGTGTGAATTGTCTCTTAGGCAAAGCAATGCATTTTGGAATAACATACTCAATAACATTAGAACACAAGGTACTCATATATGATCTCTTATTATACATTAACATAAATTGTTCACTATGTGTGTCAGTGACTTTGCAAGAAAGGAAAAATATCAATCTCACGTAATCTCACAAACCCATTGTACCTTCTTGTAAATTACAAATATTTTTATTATTATTCACAAACAAGCTTAGGTATACACAGCAGTGTGCTGCTGTCCAATTCTATACAAAAGATTACAGACAGTATATGAAAAACTAGCTATAAGTTCATCAAATATCCGCATCTCACAGGATGGGTTAGTGATACATGGAATCAGGAGAGAACATGATATATAAGGGTGACTGATCTATTAGCCTCCACTAGCACACACTGGGTACAGCACAAGAATATCTTCCAGTATTCCTGAGTACATGAAGTAATTACAGAGCGAAAAGTATCTCATACCATTTGGTCTGAAGTCACTTATAACGTTGCAATCACAGATATAGTGTTGGAGAGTATGTCCCAGCTCTTGTTCACATTGTTTACAATTGGAATGTTCACCATTGGGAGATTCATTACCAGTAGCCACCTGCCATAGATACCGATATCACAGTCTAATTCAGACAATTACAATGTCACAATGTCTAGTGGATGTTTAATGCTGCCCGTACATAAAATTTTCGATTCTAAACATGTCCTAGCTCTTTATATTCGTTCTCTCTGGCCTTTGAGTGTCAGAAACTGCTCTTCTATCTTCCCTAATTTCCGGAAATATTGCGGCTTCTACAGCAGAGATTGGAGTGCCCATATCCAACTCAATTTCAGGCTTATCACATGCAGTTTAGCTGCCTTGTCGGTGTCATCATGCTGGACAAGACCTATGTGAGATGGTATCCATACAAATGATACTCTGAAACTCTTGCTCTTTGCATTAATGATGTTGTTTATAATGGATGTTACAACATTCCTAATGTCTATTTTGTATTTGGGGTTTTTAAGGGCCTGAAGAGCTGACTTTGAATCACAGAAAATTACTCCTCCACTGTTCTTCAGTGTGTTAGTGGCAAGTTGTAGTCCAGGTAATTCTGCATGTGGAGCTAAGCTAGTCGTTCAGTCTCACAATTGTGGTCCTTGAGCACGCGTTATTTGTATATTCTACAGGATGTAACACTGTCACCTGTTACAATTTAAAATACATTCAAGGGCAAATAATGCCGTTAAAAATATAAATTTTGAGAAAGCAATACAATGGAACTTAATTTTTAATTTCAATGTCATTTTTATACAAATTTTTTTAAATATATTTATGAAGTTCTGTTGGACTTACTATGTAAGATTAAAATAATTTGTTAAAATATCATTATAATATGTTATTTACTTTTTACTACTTTATCCTTAAATAAAGATTGTTTCTCAATAAGAGTATTTTTTTAACGAAACTAAGAAAATAATAGAAAATTTGTAAAACGTTACGCATTTGATGTAAGTTTAAAATAGTTATCTGGAAAAATTTATGTATTAAAGAAAATTAAAAATATTTACTAGGACGCTCTTTTTTTTAAGATTTTGCTGTTGTATTAACAAGCTTAGGTATACATAGCAATGTGCTGCTACCCTATTCTGTATGAAAGATTACACAGTGAAGATATAAAACTAGCTATACGTTCATCTAATATTCTCATCTCACATGATTGTTAGTCACATATGGAATCATGGGAGCAAATACCAGATTTAATACAAAAATAAATCAACCGTGACTAAAAATCAGGAGATAACATGAAATGTAAGTCTGATCTATTAGCCTCCACTAGCACAATCTGGGTACAGCACAAAAATATCTTCCAATATTCCTGAGTGTATGAAGTAATTACAGACCTCAAAGTACCTCATACCATTTGGTCTGAAGTCAATTATAACAGGGCCGTCACAGATATAGTGTTGGAGAGTATGTCCCAGCTCTTGTTCACATTGTTTACAATTGGAATGTTCACCATTTGGGGATTCATTACCTGCATCCACCTGTTATAAAAATCGATATTCCAGCCTATTTCTGGCAATTACAATGTTACACTGTCTAGTGGATGTTTCATGCTGCCCGTACACATAATTGTCGGTTCTAAACATGTCATAGCTCTTTATACTCGTGCTTTCTGGCCTTTGAGTGTCAGTAACTGCTCCTCTGTCTTCCCTAATTTCCTGAAATATTGCGGCTTTTACAGCAGAGATTGGAATGCCCATATCCAACTCAATTTGCATGAATAATGTTGTTTTAGTGGATGTCACGATATTTTTTGTATCTATTTTGCATGTTGGGTTTCTAAGTGCCTGAAGAACTGATTTTGAATCACAGAAAATAACTCCTCCACTGTTCTTCAGTGTGTTAGTGGCAAGTTGTAGTGAAGCTAATTCTGCGTGTGTGGAGCTAAGCCATTTATTCAGTCTCACACTTGTGGTCCGTGTGCATATGTTGTCTTTGTATATGCTACCAGCTGTTACATTGGGACATCTGAACAGACCCATCACCGTCAGCATAGTGCTCATGACGCCGTAAGTTATTTATAAAGGAATCAATGGTTTCAAATTTTGTTGGTTTCAGAAGTGCAGGGTTTTCCTTGCTCTATTTGCTGATGGGCGAGTAAGACTTGTATAACAGGAAAATAAATATCATTACCCCGGGAAATGTATTTACCTGAGAAAGTTTGAGCCAGCTACATCATAGCTTCTCTGTAAACAAAGCCAATCTATATTGATTAACGTGAACGTAAGTCAACCTGACCTAATGGAAATGTAGCAATTATATTAAGGAGCAATATAATTAGTTGCAATATAGATAATTTGATGCGCCTCTTAATTCCTCTTTCCAGGAAGTTCTAAACTAATCCTATTCGCGATAATTACAATTATTATCACTTCCAAAGTGCATAAGCTTCAATCAGACCAGGCAACAGGTATCCTGCATAGACGTTAGTCGGTTTGACAAAGTGAGGCAAAGCTTGTAATATAAGCCTCTAGAACGGAATCGTCGTTGCCCTTACCACTTACGGGCTACTCGTGCCCGTGCCACCACTTGGGCGGCTTAATCTTCATCAATCAATCGTCGTTGGTCAGTTTACAGTCCAGAACGGCAGTGGTCCAGTCTGACAGTACTCATCACAAGGAGCAGTGTGGGCACAATGCGACCCAAACGTCTTAAGGTCAGAGCTACTCCACTTGACGGTCATACTATCGGGAGAAGCAATATTTTAAAGGTCCTGAAGGACGTTACTGGCCTCGACTCCGCTGGTATTACTCAGGAAGGTGAAGATATCGTGCTCTTCTTTTCATGTGAAGAGGAGCTAGAAAAACTCCTGACTAACGATGCCATTCTTCGTAAAGAGCACCACCTACATCCTCACTTCCCACGTCAGTTCCTGGCTGGAAGAACTGTTTTTATCAGCAAGACCAGCCGGTGGATCTCTGAGCGATCTCAACATCATATCAAGGACAATATCGAGGACGAAAATCCAAACCTGTCGGTATTCAACCTAGAGTTCTGCAACACCGACAAAACATCAATGAAGATTACGTTCACCACCATAGCTGCGGCCACCCAGGCTGCCACACAAGGATTCTACTGCTTCGGCCTAAAAATACCACCCCACTAAATAAAAAAGGAACGATACCATGAGATCCAGCAGTGCTTTAAGTGCTACGAGCTCTCCTACCCGACCAACAAGTGTCAGCACCCTGTCCAGAGGTGCAGCCTGTGCGCACTGGACCATCACTACTCCATATGCAAGGCAACCGTCCATCGCTGCTTGCTCTGTGATGGCAATCACCCCGCAATTTCCTACCGCTGCCCCGCAGACAGGAAAGCATCGTGGCCCAGGTTGAAGCCAAGAGAAACAACCCTTCTACCTCCTCGACCAGAGCCCCAAGCGTTCAACCCACCACCTTAGCTCTCACTAGTCGACCAGAAGACTTTCCAGTCTTACCAACATGTGGCTCCTCCCATCAGGCGACACAGCCTTCTCATTGGGGACCCAAGGTCCCACAGGCTCCTTCACAGCTCCCTGCATCCCGTGCTGCCATTATCCCTGGTCTTCTTAAACTAGCGGAAAGGCTTGCAGGACCAGACAACCAGCGCTTTGTCAGTGAACTAAACGCATTATACATAGACAATGGCCTGGCCCCCATCATAGCCACTGGCGTAAATCTCACTGCCTCCTCTACCACTCCGGAGACTACCAGCAGGACGACCAGGTGGTCAACTTCAACACCGACTCCAGAACCGACCATGGCCCGGGCGACACAAACAGAGGTAATTCCTTCTTCAGCTCCCAACACTCCTACCATCACTATCTCAGCAGCTGCGCTAGCAGACGTGCTGTCTACAAACGATAACAGCACCACCAGCGCTCCTGAAATAGCTACAACCACCAATCAACGACACCTGAACCTACCTAAGGCTGCGAGGCGAAAGACAAAAACGCCCACTACGGAGGTTACGGACTCCTCAGTCGAGGAAATCATAGTAGGAGCTCCACCGCCGCATCACAAATACGACACCTACACAGTTCAAGACTTCCTCATGGAGGCCACTTCACCAAACTCCAACGACAGCACTGCTCAGCCAAAGTCGCAGGCAAAGAAAAAACGGAAAACCTAGAGGTCTACACTAACCCCACCAGCTCCATAATTGGTATAGCCAGCCCTCCAGGCTGAAAACCATCATGAAGACCCCCATCCATCGCCATATCTCTAGTATCAGCCACTGATACAGATAATGGCTCCAAAGAGCCTCCACTTACGGGCTCACCATAGCCCGTGCTACTGGAACTTATTGTTCTGAATAGCGAATCTTAAACAACAACAACAACTCCTACCAGTGTTATAGGTCTGCTCCCTGGAAAGTACAGAAAATAGACCTCGAAATTGTTTACCTCTCAAGGTGAAAAAGATTCATCATGAACCGGGACAATTACGGTGTTTGTATGGAAGCATGATATCTCGGTTACCAAGAGGCAACAGTTTACATGTATATTGTGACGGGTCGGTGGCGGAGGATGGCAGGGCCGGGTGTGGTGGCCTAATAAGGGAATATACGGAGTTTGGGACTGTGGACAGGATAATAGAACTCCGGCTTAGTAATTATATATCATCCACACAAGCTGAACTGCAGGCCATTCTGGCGTGTTTGGAGGAAGTGCGTCATGACGACAAAAATGTTTTTGTATTTGTCGATAGCTGAGGAGCACTTGATTTCTTAAACAGTTGAAACCCAGTCTTCATATCCATAGTTGAGGATTGTAAGAAAAGGATAACTGAGATACAGCTGAAAGGTCACAGTGTGAAATTCATGTGGATTCCATCTCATGTTGGAATAGTGCTCAACGAGGTGGCGGATGACTTGGCCAAACGTGCCACATCAAAACCACAAGTTGACATTGAATGTGAATTCACAATGAGACAAATAAGAAGCATAATCAGAAATATTCAGGCACAGGCAGAAGTGGAGAGGAGAGGTATAATATATCAGAGAAGTCAAACCATAAGAACAAATCCACAAGGGCCATGACGAGGATTCGAACCTGCGTCCGGGAGCATCCCAGACACTGCCTTAATCGACTGACCTACGACAGGGTAAAAGGGTTGAAGCCGATGTTCTACTGAACTTACTGGATCCCATAGCCTCTCCGAGGCACAAACCAGGATTTTACACAACCCCCCTGCACCCGAGCTATGTCAATAGGCCGTTCTTCCTCTTCGCCCTTACATCATTACACACAGAGATCACACTAACGTGATGCACCAAATGAACAAACCATACTTGGCTAACCATAGCCCGTGCTTCTTGCCTCGCTCCTGTGCCAGGTAAGTTACGGGCTCACGATAGCCCGTGCTACTTGGAACTTGTTCCGAGTAGCTGAATCTGTCACAACAACAACAAACCATGCAACACTACATGTATGTTGTAGTCCGAAACGAAACGCTTTGCGTAATAGTGGCTTTAGGCATTGTATGTACTTGCTCTATCTATAAATCGATCATTTTTTGCAAAATCTCTCGTATGTACCTTACCTGAATAAACATTAATTTAATTATTTATTATTATTATTATTATTTATGTGAGTCAAAACACCCATTTCACTTGTGGTAAAAGGAGAAATGCTTGGAGTGACTCTGTGCACATGCGGCTCAGGCTTGGGTACAAATATTACTGGGAATATGGGACAGGTGTTCATGATAATGACACGAAGTGTAAGCTATGTGGTATGTTAAGGTCTTACACCCTTGTCCATTATGGTCTTGATTGTCCCTTGATTAATGTATATAGAAACACTGTGATAAGGACTGTTCCTGAACAAATAGCCTGGATGTGTCACAACGGAAAGGTTGATGATATTAGGAGAGATATAAGAATTTTGCACCAAGACTGTAATCTTTTATTGAATTATCTGCATGTCTCTTGCAAATTGTCTATACAGTATACCTAAGTCATAAAAGTATTTGTGTGTACGTCTGATACCATACTACTTGTGTAAAGGAGGAAATGTATACGTTCATCTCTCAGAATGTTCGGCAATATGTTTATTGTTTGTGATGTGTTTGTATATATGTATGAACACGATGTACTGAACGGGGTGAGAATAGCTTGAGCTACCTCATTCCTTTGTGTGTATTTTACCTCAATAAACTTATTTAAATTTCAATTGCAATTTCAATCCATTATAAACAACATTATTAATACAAAGAGCAAGAGTTTCAGAGTCTCATTTGTAGGGATACCATCTCACATAGGTGTTGTCCAGCATGGTGACACAGACAAGGCAGCTAAACTGCATGTGATAAGCCTGAAATTGAGTTGAATATGGTCATTCCCATAAACAATAAGACTAGTTGTTTAGTCTGTTGATTTGTTTTTGTATTGAGGCAGGTATTTGTTCCCATGATTCCATATATGACTAACCATTATGTGAGATGGGAATATTAGATGAACTTATAGCTTGGTTTTTTTTATCTACACTGTATCATCTTTCATACAGAATAGAGTAGCAGCACATTGTTATGTATACCTAAGCTTGTTAATACAACATAATCTAAAAAAAGCTTCCTAGTTAATATTTTTAATTTTCTTTATTAGATAAATTTATCAAGGTGAACTATTTTAAACTTACATCAAATGAGTAACGTTTCACAAAATTTCTATTATGACCTAAGATTTGTTAAGAAAAAATACTCTTGCTAAGAAACAATTTTTTATAGATTTTAATGTTAGGAATAAAATAACATAGAATAATGATATTTTAAAAGTTAAATTTATATATTACATAGAAAACAAGGTACAATTTAAAAAATGTATTAAAAAATATTTATATAAAAATGACGTCGTCGTTATTTACCACTTATAACTGAGTAAAAATTTCCTCTGTTTATTTTTGAGGCATTGAATACCCTTAAATTTATTTCAAATTATAGCAGGTGGCAATGTGGGATAGACAGTATATGAACACAGATCATAAGTGTGAGACTCAATAACTGGCTTAGCACCACACATGCAGAATTAGCTACTCTATAATTTGCCACTAACGCACTGAAGAACAGTGGTGGAGTAATTTTCTGTGATTCAAAGTCAGCTCTTCAGGCCCTTTAGAACCCAACATGCAAAATAGATACTAAGAATGTTGTAACATCCATTATAAACCATATTATTAATGCAAAGAGCAAGAGTTTCAGTCTCATTTGTATGGATACCATCTCACACAGGTGTCACCATCCTGGTCTCTTAAAAATAACGTCGCTTTTCGCTCGTATGCGCACTATGGCCAAAAGTGAACGTAATTTGAAATGAAATCGACTCACAAAAGTGTACTTCCCGTTTTCTGTTTGAGTCCGGCTTATTCGGTAAGGTTAGAAGAAGAAACTTTCAATTAACGTTTTGAAACTTTATGAGAATTTCCTGCCCACCTAACCTACCAGAGGACCCTTAACTTACTGTTGTTGAAAAAAATCCCAAATTTATTTTCATTTTTTTTCATTTTCAAAGTATGGTCACTTTCAGCCATACGGGCAAACGGCCAAAAGCGACGTTATTTTTAAGAGGACAGGTTGGTGACACAGACAAGGCCGCTACAACTGCATGTGATAAGCCCTGAAATTGAGTTGGATATGGTCATTCCAATCTCTGCTGTAAAAGCCGTAATATTTCAGGCAATTAGGGAAGACAGAAGAGCAGTTACTGACACTCAAAAGCCAGAAAGCACGAGTATAAAGAGCTATGACATGTTCAGAACCGAGAATTATGTGTACGGGCAACATAAAACATCCACTAGACAGTGTGACATTATAATTGCCAGAATTAGGCTGGGATATCGATATCTATAACAGGTGGCTGCAGGTAATGAATCCCCAAATGGTGAACATTCCAATTGTAAACTATGTGAACAAGAGCTGGGACATACTCTCCAACACTATATCTGTGATTGCCCTGTTATAAGTAAATAAATAAATAAATAAATAAATGTTTATTCAGGTAAGGTACATACATACAAGAGATTTTACAAAAATTGATATTTGTAGATAGAGCTAGCACATACAATGCCTAAAGCCACTATTACGCAAAGGGTTTCGGGCAGGAAAAACATTAAAGACTAAAACTTACTTCTTAAGTAAGTAAACTTTTTAAGTAAAAACTTATTTAAGTGACTTCATACCAAATAGTATGAGGAACTTCGAGTTCTGTAATTACAAAATACAAATACAAATATTTATTCAGGCAAAGTACATACATACAAGGTGAGATACAAAAGTTGATGGATTTATAGATAGAGCTAGTACATACAATTTTTTTTATTATTATTATTATTTTCTAGTCTAGTAACTGATTACTATTTTCTAGTCTGATCTTCTAGTTTTTTTTTATTATTTTCTAATTTCCTGAAATATTGCGGCTTTTACAGCAGATATTGGAATGCTAATATCCAACTCAATTTCAGGCTTATCACATGCAGTTTAGCTGCCTTGTCTGTGTCATCATGCTAGACAACACCTATGTGAGATGGTATCCCTAGAAATGAGACTGAAACTCTTGCTCTTTGCATTAATAATGTTGTTTATAATGGATGTTACAACATTCCTAATGTCTATTTTCCATGTTGGGTTTTTAAGGCCGAAGAGCTGACTTTGAATCACAGAATCTCCACACATGGACCTAATTCTGCATGTGTGGAGCTAAGCCAGTTATTGAGTCTCACAATTGTAGTCTGTGTACATATGGTGTCTTTGTGTATTCTACAGGATGCTGCAGTGCGACCTGTTGGCATTTGTAATAAATTTAATGGCATATATTGCCTTAAAAATAAAATTGATTCATGGACTCTAAAACATGCACAAAGAAGGCCATTAATGTTCGTTAATTATATAATTATATGTAATGCATTTTTTAAGTTTAAATTGTATAGAATTTTCTATGTGGGATATAAATTCAATTTTTAAAATATCATTATTTTTTTTCTTTGTTTTATAAGCATTTATGTATTAAGCAAAAAATGTTTCTCAATAAGTTTATGCTTTCAACAAAACTTAGAATATAATAGAACATTTGTGAAACATTTTTTATTTGATGTAGGTTTAAAATAGTCTCACTGGTTTATTTTTCTAATAAAGAAAATGAGAAATATTAACTACGAAGCTATCTTTTTATTTATGTTTTTATAAACAAGCTAAAGTATACACACCAATGTGCACCCTCTTCTATATGACAGATTACACAGTGTAGATAAAAAACTAGCAATAAGTTCATCTAATATTCCCATCTCATAGAATGGTTAGTCATATATGGAATCAGGGGAGCAAATATCTGCCTCAATACACAAACAAATTAACTCTGACTAAACTACTACCTATATGTTCATCTATTTTCAGATATCCTAAGCGATTCGCATAGCCGGAGGCAGGAAGACCTTTAAATTTATAGATATGCCGTCTGGGGGGCTTGACGGCTGAGTGAAGAGCACTCGGGTTTCATAATTCTAAGGGTCTGGGTTCGATCCCCGGCGGAAGCAGGTAGTAATTTATTACTACCTCTTCTCTACCCAGATGGTAGAGAAGAGGTCGTGGGTGTTCCGTGGTTGTCTAAGAGTGAGTCAATGTGTTGTTCGTGATAAGAGAGTAGTTTGTCAAGTTGTTTGTCTAATAAAGTTTTCCAGTAGACATTGATGGCAGGAATGTTGGTACTATCATGAAGACTTTCGCTGGTATTGAAATCGTCCCATCGAGTGTTGAGTACCCATCTAAGTGTTCTGTTCTGTATTCTCTGAAGTTTTAGTTTATTAGTGGGAGCGGCTAAGGAAAGAGCTATTGGAGCATATGTTAGGAGAGGTCTAATGAGTGCTTTATAAAGGTGCATTTCAATATCAGGTTTTGCAAATTTTAGTCTGTACAATTTGTTCATGGCATGGAGAGCTGTTGTATGTTTCTGTGTAATGTGTGTGTGAAAGAGTAGTTGTCGGTCAAGAACTGTGGTGGAAGGAGATACAGAGATGTTAGTAGGGTTAGGAGAGAGTGAATAGAGTTGAACAGGAATAGGATGTATAGTTCTTTCACAGAAAAAGTAGGTGATTTTTTATTTGTTGGAGTTAGTTTTAATGCGCCAGTCATACTCCAATTCCGTTACAGTATCGAGTTCTGCTTGTGCTCTGCGTGATAGTGTGTCAATGGTGTTGAGACATCATTAGCGTAGCAGATAATAGTGTGATAAATAGGCTCAGGAATGATGTTGATGTATAGGATGAAGAGTGTCGGGGCAAGAATAGAGCCTTGGGGAACACTTTCGTGTAAGTTGAAGTAGTCAGAGTGTTGTCGGAGGAACTTGATTCTAATTGTCCTAAGAAGTAAGAAGTTTGGTGGTGATAAGGGGATGATTAAAGTTATTGCATAGTTTGAATTTTAGTCCGTCATGCCAAAGAGTGTCAAAGGCTTTCTCAACGTCCTTAGTGATGAGTGCAGTCTTGAGTCTTTGGTGCTGATTGATGCTGATGTAATTGGTCATGATATTTAAGGCGTCGTGTGTGGACCGGTGAGGCCGGAATCCAAACTGTTTGTTAGTGAGTAAGTCATTGTCTTCTAGGTGCGTTCTGAGTCTCATGTTGACCATCCTTTCAAAGACTTTGCCAAGTGTCTCCAGAAGGCTGATGGATCTATAGTTTTTTGGGTCAGTGTGAAGTTTCCCAGGTTTTGGAATAAGAACAGCAGTGGCAGATATGAAGGTGAGAAGAAAATATCCAGAGGCAAGAGAGGCGTTGAATAAGTTAGTGATAGAAGCAATGATAGAAACAGGAAGTTGTCGAAGGAGGGTATGTCCAATGCCAGACGCACCAGGGGCTCTGTGACGAGTGACCATGACAGCTGTCTTGACATCAGCTGGAGTCTGTAGTTCAGTGCGTGAGTTGAGGTTGTCAAGGTGGATGAGATCGACAGGTGTAGTTTCATGTCTGTTTTGGTGTACACAGTCTTCAACTACTTCAGTGTTGGGAAGAGCAGTTGGTTCAGAAGGATGTAGATGAAAAATGCGTCCCCAATTGTGTTTAAAATTGATAATTACTTCATCACGTGTTAGTGGCAAGTTGTAGTGCAGCTAATTCTGCATCTGTGGAGCTAAACCAATTATTGAGTCTCACAATTGTGGTGTGTGTACATATGTTGTCTCTGTATATTCTACAGGATGGTGCATTGCAACCTGTTAGCATTTGAAATAAATTCAAGTACATGTAATGCCTAAAAAATAAAATTTGCTTGCAGATAATTTAAAGCTAGATATAAAAATTGTAATGTCTCCAATCTCCGTGGTGTAGTGGTAAGACATTGTTCTAGTGTTCCGAGACAACTTTGTCCTGGGTTCGTATCATAGCCGTGGAGGATTTACTGGGCGCAAATCCTTAAATGTAGCCTTTGTTTAACTCAACAGTAAAATGTGTACATGGTTGTAACAACGATTCTTAGGTGCGGGGATCGTATTCCAGGGAACAAAGAGTTAAGAACTTGCCCGAAACGCTACGCGTACTGGCTGCACAAGAATCTAACAACTCTTGTATATATCTCAAAAAAATGTATTTTTATATAAATATTTTTAAAGGTATTTTTGAAATTGTAAAGTGCTTACTATGTAAGATTTGTAACGTACGATTATGATACGTGGATGAGTAGGTTAGATACACGGTGTTCAGTGGGTTTTCATATTTATTTATTAGTCTTGGATACGCTAGTAGTGTCGTAGACGTTGAGACGGAGCTTGGAGCAGAGCAGAGAGCCTAGTGTGGCCGGAGTCGCAGAGCTCTATGTGGGAGAGCATATGTTGTCTTTATATATTCAACAGGATACTTATAGTATTTGAAATAAATTTTTGGGCATATAATGACTCAAAAATAAGTTATAATGATCAACTCTGACTAAAAATCAGGAGAGAACATGAAATGCAAGTCTGATCTATTGGCCTCCACTAGCAAAATCTAGGTACAGCACAAGAATATCTTCCACTATTCCTGAGTGTATGAAGTAATTTCAGAGCTCAAAGTACCTCATACCATTTGGTCTGATATCACTGATAACAGGGCAATCACAGATATGGTGTTGGAGAGTGTGTCCCAGCTCTTGTTCACATTGTTTACAATGGGAATGTTCACCATTGGGGGATTCCTTACCTGCAACAACCTGCCATAGATACCGATATCGCAGCCTAATTCAGACAATTACAATGTCACAATGTCTAGTGAATGTTTTATTCTGCCTGTACATAAAATTATCGGTTCTAAACATGCCATAGCTCTTTATGGCCTTTGAGTGTCAGTAACTGCTCTCCTGTCTTCCCTAATTTCCTGAAATATTGCGGCTTTTACAGCAGCGTAAAATGCCCATATCCAACTCAATTTCAGGCTTATCACATGTAGTTTTGCTGCCTTGTCTGTGTCATCAACCTGTCCTCTTAAAAATAACCTCGCTTTTGACCGTTTGCCTGTATGGCTGAAAGTGACCGTAATTTGAAAATGAAAAAAAATGAAAATAAATTTGGGATTTTTTTCAACAACAGTAAGTTAAGGGTCCTCTGGTAGGTTAAGTGGGCAGGAAATTCTCATAAAGTTTCAAAGCGTTATGAAAAACGTTAATTGAAAGTTTCTTCTTCTAACCTTACCGAATAAGCCGGACGACTCAAACAGAAAACGGGACAGTACCTCACTTTTGTGAGTCGATTTCATTTCAAATTACGTTCACTTTTGGCCATAGTGCGCATACGAGCGAAAAGCGACGCTATTTTTAAGAGACCAGGTTGGTAACACCTGTGTGAGATGGTATCCATACAAATAAAACTGAAACTCTTGCTCTTTGCATTAATAATGTGGTTAAAAATGGATGTTACAACATTCTTAGTATCTATTTTGCATGTTGGGTTCTTATTAAGGGCCTGAAGAGCTGACTTTGAATCACAGAAAATTACTCCACCACTGTTCTTCAGTGCGTTAGTGGCAAATTATAGAGTAGCTAATTCTGCATGTGTGGTGCTAAGCCAGTTATTGAGTCTCACACTTGTGATCTGTGTTCATATACTGTCTATCCCACATTGCCACCTGGTATAATATGAAATAAATTCAAGGGCATTCAATGCCTCAAAAATAGAAAAACAAGAAATTATAATTCTTAGCAAGATCCCAAATGATGTTGACGTCATTTTTATATAAATATTTTTTAATATATTTTTAAAATTGTATCTTGTTTTCTATGTAAGATATAAATTAAATTTTTAAAAGCTCATTATTCTATGTTATTTTCTTCCTAATATTTAAATCTCTAAAAAACTGTTTCTTAGAAAGAGTATTTTTTTTAACAAATCTTAGGTCATAACAGAAATTTTGTGAAACGTTACTCATTTGATGTAAGTTTAAAATAGTTCACCTCGATAAATTTATCTATTAAAGAAAATTAAAAATATTAACTAGGATGCTTTTTTTAGATTTTGTTGTTGTATTAACAAGCTTAGGTATACATAACAATGTGCTGCTACTCTATTCTGTATGAAAGATGACACAGTGTAGATACAAAAAACTAGCTATAAGTTCATCTAATATTCCCATCTCACATAATGGTTAGTCATATATGGAATCATGGGAACAAGTACCTGCCTCAATACAAAAACAAATCAACTCAGACTAAACAACTAGCTATAAGTTCATCTTTTTTTTTTTAAATATCCTGAACGATTCCTGTAGCCGGGGACATTAAGACTATTAGGTTTATAGAGATGCCCTCAGGGGGGCCTGATGGGTGAGTAGACAGCGCTCGGAGTTCGTAGTCTTAAGAGTCTGGGTTCGATCCCCGGCGGAGGCGGAAAAATAGGCAGTTTCTTTCACCCTGATGTATCTGTTCACCTAGCAGTATACATGTAATTGAGAGTTAGACAGCTGCTATAGGCTGCTGCCTGGGTATGTGTATGTCTGAAAATTAATATTAAGGACTTGCCTGTGACGCAATGCGTGTAATGGCTGTGCAACAATGTAAGAACTATTGTATATGTCAATAAAAAGATATATAAATAAAGATCCTCCTAGACCAGTTATACCAACCTTCCTCAGGATGCAAGCCACAACAACAACAAACAGACTGCTGTAACCAAGACTATACTAAATAAATATGTCACGAAAAGCCAGGCGATTGTCTCACCACTTCATAACGAGTACCACTTAAAAAAATAATCTTAACAAGCTTAACGTGTACACTTGAGATGAAGTATTAATTGTAATTAGTGGATTAAGTAGAATTAACAGACCCATTTCATTATCTTAGCCCATCCTCCTGTTTTAGAAGTACTTATAGTAAGGATGAGGACCATAGTATATATATACAGACGTACAACGTAATTAGAAAGTGGAAACCGGTACCACTGAGTTTGTAACGTACGATTATGTTAAGTTGTTGGGTAGATTAGATACACGGTGTTAGTGGGTTTTCATATTTATATAGTAGTCTTGCATACAGCAGTGTCGTAGACGTTGAGACGGAGCTTGGAGCAGAGCAGAGAGCTGAGTGTGGCCGGAGTCGAGGAGCTCTACGTGGGAGAGCGTTGTAGCTGGATGAGGTCCTAGTCTGCTGCCTGTTCTGTGTCGAAGCTGTAGTGTCTTGGGGTCGATTAGAACTGCATATGCCGAGTGCTACATTCTTGACCGGAAATTGTGCCGTCCGCTATTCACATATCGCTTGCTTATATTCGGTAACTACACCTCAATTCCCTCCAATAAGATAGGAGGATGGTTGAACTGTTACCTGTAAATAGGGATAGGATTATAGCTTGTGTAGTTAGTGCTAATTAGTTATGTCATTAGGATGATGAGATAATGGAGCGAGTATAAGGTTTACTCGCTACAGGACTTCCCCTGCCAGGGAATGGAAGAAAAGCAATACAACAAAAAATACGAGGCTACTGTTCCCTGGGTCGCTGTGGAACATGTTGTCCGGTACCAAAAGATGCAGGCAGTGTGTAGACAAGCTCGGAGAGAAGAATGTGCATGATTGTTGCGTCCTTGGGTCGCTGGTGGAGCATTTAGATCCGGGGCGGATGGGCTCGGGCACCATGACAATAGGATGTAATGTAGACACGTAGGGAATCACTGTTAAAGCTTAATTGTCCTGGAAGCAACGATCAAGAGTCGGAAACGCAAGCTGTTGGTCCTGTACTGCGCAAGAAAAGTGCTTGAGTCGGCATCATACCAGAATGCAGTGAACGTGTAGATGAATCTGATGAAAGAGCAGCTGTCGTGGGAGTCCCTGAAGGACAAGCAGTGGCAGCGACGGAGAGTCTGCAGGCCAGGCTGTAGATCCTACATGATGTAGTTACTGATGAAGCTGTCAGGTGAGTGAGTAACGATCGTGGTGTAGCAAGCTGTTGCAGATAAAAATACAGAGATGATCGCTATGAAAATCATAGCTGAGGTGAGGGTGTCGGCAGCGTTCCATGACAGGTGGCTGCGGTCCACAGTAAGCTGCAACAGCGGTAGAGGTCCAGTGAGAACCCATGTTGAAGTCCGTCGTGGCTGGGTATCGTCGAAACTCTCTGGGATCATCAATGTGATAAGTCCTAAGTGTCTGTACTGTAGCTCACTGAATCACTGTGGAAATTGTACTGTTGGCTATTTTTGTTGTTTTAGATTCAGCTACTCGGAACAAAAAGTTTGGCTATTCTCATATCGCTGGCTTATATTTGGTGACTACACCTCAGCTTCCTCCAATAAGATAGAAGGGTGGAAGAACTGTTACCTGTAATTATTGAAAAGATTATAGCTTCTGTAATTAGTGTTAATTAGTTATGCCATTAAGATAATGAGAGAGTGGAGGTTTACTCTCTACAAGGCTTATCCTGTACCGCCTACTGTCCCTTTTCCCAGAATGCGACCCACAACAGTTGCCTAACTCCTGGGTACGGGGTTATGTTTATAATAGTTCACTATCGAGGAATAAGTTGTCTCTCAAGGAAAATGTGAAATATTAATGAGGAGACTTTTTTGTTTTTATTTTTTTCCCCTCGACCAAATATATAGACCTCAGGATGCAAGCCACAACAGTCTCCATGGCACAGTGGTAAGACACTCTCCCGGCGCTTCGCGAGCGATTTGGCCATGGTTCATATCCCGGCCAGGGAGGATTGACTAGGCATCAATCCTTAAATGTAGCCTTTGTTCATCCAGTCGGTACCAGGGAATGGGTACCAGGTTGTTAAATGATTTGGCGGGTCGTATTCCAGGGAAAAAATAAGATTGAGAACCTGCCCGAAACGCTATGCGTGCTAGTGGCTTTACAAGCATGTTAAAATTCTTGTGTATATAAACAAATAAAAAAAGACATTTTTACCACATTTGACTGTTTCCTGTAATCCTGCTAATACAGCTTGGAGTTCAGCCTGCGTTGAATAGACATTGTCAATTAAGCGGCGTCCAATAACAGTATCTACAGTGCCGATGTCAGTGACTCCTCATCCTGCCTTTCCATCCCTAGCTACTGTTCCATCACAGTATACATGTAGAGTGTTTTCTGTACGTCATTTTCTAATTATACAATCATATCTCAGCTCTCTATCTCGTACATACGTTTTTCTTTTGCCAGGGAATAATTACTACATCTACGTTACACTCCTCCCATGGTGGTGTGAATTGTCTCTTAGGCAAAGCAATACATTTTGGAATAACATCATACTTTATAACATTAGAACATAAGGTACTCATATATGATCTCTTATTATACTTTAAAATAAATTATTCGCTATGCATGTTAGTAGCTTTACAAAAAAAGGAAAAATAGCAATCATATGTAATCTCACAAACCCATTGTACCTACTTGTAAATTAAAAATATTATTATTATTTATAAACAAGCTTAGGTATACACAGCAGTGTGCTGCTGACCTATTCTATATAAAAGATTACAGAGTGTAGCTACAAAAAAACTAAAAAAGCTAAAAAAACTAACTTTCAGTTCATCTAATATCCCTGTCTCACAGGATGGTTAGTCATACATGAAATCAGGAGAGAACGTGAAATATAAGGGTGACTGATCTATTTGCCTTCACTAGCACACTCTAGGTTCAGCACAAGAATATCTTTCAATATTCTTGAGTGCATAAAGTAATTACATATCGTAAATTACCTCATACCATTTGGTCTGAAATCACTAATAACAGGGCAATAATCACAGATATAGTGTTGGAGAGTATGTCCCAGCTCTTGTTCACATTGTTTACAATTGGAATGTTCACCATTTGGGGATTCATTACCTGCAGCCACCTACTATATATATGAATATCCCAGCCTAATTCTGGCAATTACAATGTCACACTGTCTAGTGGATGTTTTATGCTGCCCGTACATATAATTCTCGGTTTTAAACATGTCATAGCTCTTTATACTCGTGCTTTCTGGCCTTTGAGTGTAAGTAACTGATCTTCTGTTTTCCCTAATTTCCTGAAATATTGCGGCTTTTACAGCAGAGATTGGAGTGCCAATATCCAACTCAATTTCAGGCTTATCACATGCAGTTTTAGCTGCCTTGTCTGTGTCATCATGCTGGACAACACCTATGTGAGATGGTATCCATACAAATGAGACTGAAACTCTTGCTCTTTGGATTAATAATGTTATTTATAATGGATGTTACAACATTCCTAATGTCTATTTTGCATGTTGGGTTTTTAAGGCCGAAGAGCTGACTTTGAATCACAGAATCTCCACACATAGACCTAATTCTGCATGTTTGGAGCTAAGCCAGTTACTTAGTCTCACAATTGTGGTCTGTATACATTTGGTGTCTTTGTGTCTTCTATAGGATGCTGCAGTGGGACCTGTTGGCAATTGTAATAATTTCAATGGCATATATTGCCTCTAAAATACAATTTATTTACATAAAAAGAAATATAGAATTGGCAATTAATGAACTTTAATTATATCATTATATGTAACGTATTTTTTGAATTTAAATTCTATCGAACTTTCTATGTAAGATTTAAATTTAGTTTTTAAAATACTATTTTTTTCTTTCATATTTTAGAAGCATTTATGTATTAAGCAAAAAATGTTTCTCACTAAGTGTATGCTTTTAACGAAACTTAGAATATTATAGGACATTTGTGAAACATTTTTCATTTGATGTAAGTTTAAAATAGTCTCACTGGTTTATTTTTCTAATAAAGAAAATGAGAAGTATTAACTGGGAAGGTATCTTTTTATTTATGTTTTTATAAACAAGCTAAAGTATACACACCAATGTGCTGCTACCCTCTTCTATATGACAGATTACACAGTGTAGATAAAAAACTAGCAATAAGTTCATCTAATATTCCCATCTCATAGAATGGTTAGTCATATATGGAATCAGGGGGAGCAAATATCAGCCTCAAAACACAAACAATATTAACTCTGACTAAACTACTACCTATATGTTCATCTATTTTCAGATATCCTAAGCGATTCGCATAGCCGGAGGCAGGAAGACCTTTAAATTTATAGATATGCCGTCAGGGGGGCTTGACGGCTGAGTGAAGAGCACTCGGGTTTCATAATTCTAAGGGTCTGGGTTCGATCCCCGGCGGAAGCAGGTAGTAATTTATTACTACCTCTTCTCTACCCAGATGGTAGAGAAGAGGTCGTGGGTGTTCCGTGGTTGTCTAAGAGTGTGTAAGAGAGAGTCAATGTGTTGTTCGTGATAAGAGAGTAGTTTGTCAAGTTGTTTGTCTAATAAAGTTTTCCAGTAGACATTGATGGCAGGAATGTTGGTACTATCATGAAGACTTTCGCTGGTGTTGAAATCATCCCATCGAGTGTTGAGTACCCATCTAAGTGCTCTGTTCTGTATTCTCTGAAGTTATAGTTTATTAGTGGGTGCGGCTAAGGAAAGCGCTATTGGAGTATATGTTATGAGAGGTCTAATGAGTGCTTTATAAAGGTGCATTTCAGTATCAGATTTTGCAAATTTTAGTCTGTACAATTTGTTCATGGCATGGAGAGCTGTTGTATGTTTCTGTGTAATGTGTCTGAAAGAGTAGTTGTCGATCAAGAACTGTGGTGGAAGGAGATACAGAGATGTTAGTAGGGTTAGGAGAGAGTGAATAGAGTTGAACAGTAATAGGACGTATAGCTCTTTTACAGGAAAAGTAGGTGATTTTTTATTTGTTGGAGTTAGTTTTAATGCGCCAGTCATGCTCCCATTCCGTTACAATATCGAGTTCTGCTTGTGCTCTGCGTGATAGTGTGTCAATGGTGTTGAGACATCATTAGCGTAGCAGATAGATAATAGTGTGATAAATAGGCTCAGGAATGATGTTGATGTATAGGATGTAGAGTGTCGGGGCAAGAATAGAGCCTTGGGGAACACTTTCGTGTAAGTTGAAGTAGTCAGAGTGTTGTCGGAGGAACTTGATTCTAATTGTCCTAAGAAGTAAGAAGTTTGGTGGTGATAAGGGGATGATTAAAGTTGTTGCATAGTTTGAATTTTAGGCCGTCATGCCAAAGAGTGTCAAAGGCTTTCTCAACGTCCTTAGTGATGAGTACAGTCTTGAGTCTTTGATGCTGATTGATGCTGATGTAATTGGTCATGATATTTAAGGCGTCGTGTGTGGACCGGTGAGGCCGGAATCCAAACTGTTTGTTAGTGAGTAAGTCATTGTCTTCTAGGTGCGTTCTGAGTCTCATGTTGACCAGCCTTTCAAAGACTTTGCCAAATGTCTTTAGACGGCTGATGGGTCTATAGATTTTTGGGTCAGTGTGAAGTTTCCCAGGTTTTGGAATAAGAATAGCAGTGGCAGATTTGAGGGTGAGAGGGAAATATCCAGAGGCAAGAGAGGCGTTGAATAAGTTAGTGATAGCAGCAATGATAGAAACAGGAAGTTGTCGAAAGAGGGTATGTCCAATGCCAGACGCACCAGGGGCTCTGCAACGAGTGCCCATGACAGCTGTCTTGACATCAGCTGGAGTCTGTAGTTCAGTGCGTGAGTTGAGGTTGTCAAGGTGGATGAGGTCGTCAGGTGTAGTTTCATGTCTGTTTTGGTGTACCCAGTCTTCAACTACTTCAGTGTTGGGAAGAGCAGTTGGTTCAGGAGGATGTAGATGAAAAATGCGTCCCCAATGGAGTTTAAAATTGATAATTACTTCATCACGTGTTAGTGGCAGGTTGTAGTGCAGCTAATTCTGCATCTGTGGAGCTAAGCTAATTATTGAGTCTCACAATTGTGGCGTGTGTACATATGTTGTCTTTGTATATTCTACAGGATGGTGCATTGCAACCTGTTAGCATTTGAAATAAATTCAAGTACATGTAATGCCTAAAAAAATAAAATTTGCTTGCAGATAATTTAAACCTAGATATAAAAATTGTAATGTCTCCAATCTCCGTAGTGTAGTGGTAAGACATTGTTCTGGTGTTCCGAGACAACTTTGTCCTGGGTTCGTATCATAGCCGTGGAGGATTTACTGGGCACAAATCCTTAAATGTACCCTTTGTTTAACTCAACAGTAAAATGTGTACTTGGTTGTAAAAACGATTCTTAGCGGCGGGGATCGTATTCCAGGGAACAAACGGTTAAGTACTTGCCCGAAACGCTACGCGTACTGGCTGCACAAGAATCTAACAACTCTTGTATATATCTCAAAAAAATGTATTTTTATATAAATATTTTTAAAGGTATTTTTGAAATTGTAAAGTACTTACTATGTAAGATTTGTAACGTATGATTATGATACGTGGATGAGTAGGTTAGATACACAGTGTTCAGTGGGTTTTCATATTTATTTATTAGTCTTGGATACGCTAGTAGTGTCGTAGGCGTTGAGACGGAGCTTGGAGCAGAGCAGAGAGCCTAGTGTGGCCGGAGTCGCCGAGCTCTATGTGGGAGAGCATATCTTGTCTTTATATATTCAACAGAATGCTTATAGTATTTGAAATAAATTTTTGGGCATATAATGACTCAAAAATAAGTTATAATGATCAACTCTGACTAAAAATCAGGAGAGAACATGAAATGCAAGTCTGATCTATTAGTCTCCACTAGCAAAATCTAGATACAGCACAAGAATATCTTCCACTATTCCTGAGTGTATGAAGTAATTTCAGAGCTCAAAGTACCTCATACCATTTGGTCTGATATCACTGATAACAGGACAATCACAGATATGGTGCTGGAGAGTGTGTCCCAGCTCTTGTTCCCATAGTTAACAATGGGAATGTTCACCATTGAGGGATTCCTTACCTGCAACAACCTGCCATAGATACCGATATCACAGCCTAATTCAGACAATTACAATGTCACAATGTCTAGTGAATGTTTTATTCTGCCCGTACATAAAATTATCGGTTCTAAAAATGCCATAGCTCTTTATGGCCTTTGAGTGTCAGTAACTGCTCTCCTGTCTTCCCTAATTTCCTGAAATATTGCGGCTTTTACAGCAGCGTAAAATGCCCATATCCAACTCAATTTCAGGCTTATCACATGAAGTTTTGCTGCCTTGTCTGTGTCATCAACCTGTCCTCTTAAAAATAACGTCTCTTTTGGCCGTTTGCCCGTATGGCTGAAAGTGACCGTAATTTGAAAATTAAAAAAAATGAAAATAAATTTGGGATTTTTTTCAACAACAGTAAGTTAAGGGTCCTCTGGTAGGTTAGGTGGGCAGGAAATTCTCATAAAGTTTCAAAGCGTTATGAAAAACGTTAATTGAAAGTTTCTTCTTCTAACCTTACCGAATAAACCGGACGACTCAAACAGAAAACGGGAAGTACACTTTTGTGAGTCGATTTCATTTCAAATTACGTTCACTTTTGACCATAGTGCGCATACGAGCGAAAAGCGACGTTAATTTTAAGAGACCAGGTTGGTAACACCTGTGTGAGATGGTATCCATACAAATAAAACTGAAACTCCTGCTCTTTGCATTAATAATGTGGTTAAAAATGGATGTTACAACATTCTTAGTATCTATTTTGCATGTTGGGTTCTTATTAAGGGCCTGAAGAGCTGACTTTGAATCACAGAAAATTACTCCACCACTGTTCTTCAGTGCGTTAGTGGCAAATTATAGAGTAGCTAATTCTGCATGTGTGGTGCTAAGCCAGTTATTGAGTCTCACACTTGTGATCTGTGTTCATATACTGTCTATCCCACAGTGCCACCTGGTGTAATATGAAATAAATTCAAGGGCATTCAACGCCTCAAAAATAAAGATAATCTTTGAGAAATTTTGTAAGGACATAAATAATGTTGACCTCATTTTTATATAAATATTTTTTAATATATTTTTAAAATTGTATCTTGTTTTCTATGTAAGATATAAAGTGAATTTTTAAAATATCATTATTCTATGTTATTTTTTTCCAAATATTTAAATCTATAAAAAAATTGTTTCTTAGCAAGAGAATTTTTTGAACAAATCTTAGGTCATAATAGAAATTTTGTGAAACGTTCCTCATTTGATGTAAGTTTAAAATAGTTCACCTCGATAAATTTATCTATTAAAGAAAATTAAAAATATTAACTAGGATGCTTTTTATAGATTTTGTTGTTGTATTAACAAGCTTAGGTATACATAACAATGTGCAGCTACTCTATTCTGTATGAAAGATGACACAGTGTAGATACAAAAAACTAGCTATAAGTTCATCTAATATTCCCATCTCACATAATGGTTAGTCATATATGGAATCATGGGAACAATTACCTGCCTCAATACAAAAACAAATCAACTCAGACTAAACAACTAGCTATAAGTTCATCTTTTTTTTTAAATATCCTGAACGATTCCTGTAGCCGGGGACAGGAAGACTTTTAGGTTTATAGAGATGCCCTCAGGGGGGCCTGATGGGTGAGTAGACAGCGCTCGGAGTTTGTAGTCTTAAGGGTCCGGGTTCGATCCCCGGCGGAGGCGGAAAAAATAGGCAGTTTCTTTCACACTGATGTATCTGTTCACCTAGCAGTATACATGTAATTGAGAGTTAGACAGCTACTATAGGCTGCTGCCTGGGTATGTGTATGTCTGAAAATTAATATTAAGGACTTGCCTGTGACGCAATGCGTGTAATGGCTGTACAACAATGTAAGAACTATTGTATATGTCAATAAAAAGATATATAAATAAAGATCCTCCTAGACCAGTTACACCAACCTTCCTCAGGATGCAAGCCACAACAACAACAAACAGACTGCTGTAACCAAGACTATACTAAAAAAATATGTCACGAAAAGCCAGGCGATTGTCTCACCACTTCATAACGAGTACCACTTAAAAAAATAATCTTAACAAACTTAACGTGTACACTTGAGAAGAAGTATTAATTGTAATTAGTGGACTAAGTAGAATTAACAGACCCATTTCATTATCTTAGCCCATCCTCCTGTTTTAGAAGTACTTATAGTAAGGATGAGGACCATAGTATATATATACCGACGTACAACGTAATTAGAAAGTGGAAACCGGTACCACTGAGTTTGCAACGTACGATTATGTTACGTTGTTGGGTAGATTAGATACACGGTGTTAGTGGGTTTTCATATTTATATAGTAGTCTTGCATACAGCAGTGTCGTAGACGTTGAGACAGAGCTTGGAGCAGAGCAGAGAGCTGAGTGTGGTCGGAGTCGCGGACCTCTATGTGGGAGAGCGTTGTAGCTGGATGAGGTCGTAGTCTGCTGTCTGTTCTGTGTCGAAGCTGTAGTGTCTTGGGGTCGTTTAGAACTGCATATGCCGAGTGCTACATTCTTGACTGGAAATTGTACCGTCCGCTATTCACATATCGCTTGCTTATATTCGGTAACTACACCTCAACTCCCTCCAATAAGATAGGAGGATGGTTGAACTGTTACCTGTAAATAGGGATAGGATTATAGCTTGTGTAGTTAGTGCTAATTAGTTATGCCATTAGGATGATGAGATAATGGAGCGAGTATAAGGTTTACTCGCTACAGGACTCCCCCTGCCAGGGAATGGAAGAAAAGCAATACAACAAAAAATACGAGGCTACTGTTCCCTGGGTCGCTGTGGAACATGTTGTCCGGTACCAAAAGATGCAGGCAGTGTGTAGACAAGCTCGGAGAGAAGAATGTGCATGATTGTTGCGTCCTTGGGTCGCTGGTGGAGCATTTAGATCCGGGGCGGATGGTCTCGGGCACCATGACTATAGGAGGTAATGTAGACACGTAGGGAATCACTGTTAGAGCTAAATTGTCCTGGAAGCAACGATCAAGAGTCGGAAACGCAAGCTGTAGGTCCTGTACTGCGCAAGAAAAGTGCTTGAGTCGGCATCATACCAGAATGCAGTGAACGTGTAGATGGATCTGATGAAAGAGCAGCTGTCGTGGGAGTCCCTGAAGGACAAGCAGTGGCAGCGACGGAGAGTCTGCAGGCCAGGCTGTAGATCCTACATGATGTAGTTACTGATGAAGCTGTCAGATGAGTGAGTAACGATCGTGGTGTAGCAAGCTGTTGCAGATAAAAATACAGAGATGATCGCTATGAAAATCATAGCTGAGGTGAGGGTGTCGGCAGCGTTCCATGACAGGTGGCTGCGGTCCACAGTAAGCTGCAACAGCGGTAGAGGTCCAGTGAGAACCCATGTTGAAGTCCGTCGTGGCTGGGTATCGTCGAAACTCTCTGGGATCATCAATGTGATAAGTCCTAAGTGTCTGTACTGTAGCTCACTGAATCACTGTGGAAATTGTACTGTTGGCTATTCTTGTTGTTTTAGATTCAGCTACTCGGAACAAAAAGTTTGGCTATTCTCATATCGCTGGCTTATATTTGGTGACTACACCTCAGCTTCCTCCAATAAGATAGAAGGGTGGAAGAACTGTTACCTGTAATTATTGAAAAGATTATAGCTTCTGTAATTAGTGTTAATTAGTTATGCCATTAAGATAATGAGAGAGTGGAGGTTTACTCTCTACAAGGCTTATCCTGTACCATTAGGCCGCCTACTGCCCTTTCCCCAGAATGCGACCCACAACAGTTGCCTAACTCCTGGGTACGGGGTTATGTTTATAATAGTTCACTATCGAGGAATAAGTTGTCTCTCAAGGAAAATGTGAAATATTAATGAGGAGACTTTTTTGTTTTTATTTTTTTCCTCTCGACCAAATATACAGACCTCAGGATGCAAGCCACAACAGTCTCCATGGCACAGTGGTAAGACACTCACCCGGCGCTTCGCGAGCGATTTGGCCATGGTTCATATCCCGGCCAGGGAGGATTGACTAGGCACCAATCCTTAAATGTTGCCTTTGTTCATCCAGTCGGTACCAGGGAATGGGTACCAGGTTGTTAAATGATTTGGCGGGTCGTATTCCAGGGAAAAAATAAGATTGAGAACCTGCCCGAAACGCTATGCGTGCTAGTGGCTTTACAAGCATGTTAAAATTCTTGTGTATATAAAAAAATAAAAAAAGACATTTTTACCACATTTGACTGTTTCCTGTAATCCTGCTAATACAGCTTGGAGTTCAGCCTGCGTTGAATAGACATTGTCAATTAAGCGGCGTCCAATAACAGTATCTACAGTGCCGATGTCAGTGACTCGTCATCCTGCCTTTCCATCCCTAGCTACTGTTCCATCACAGTATACATGTATGTGTTTTCTGTACGTCATTTTCTAATTATACAATCATATCTCAGCTCTCCTATCTCGTACATACTTTTTTCTTTTGCCAGGGAATAATTACTACATCTACGTTACACTCCTCCCATGGTGGTGTGAATTGTCTCTTAGGCAAAGCAATACATTTTGGAATAACATCATACTTTATAACATTAGAACATAAGGTACTCATATATGATCTCTTATTATACTTTAAAATAAATTATTCGCTATGCATGTTAGTGGCTTTACAAAAAAAGGAAAAATAGCAATCATATGTAATCTCACAAACCCATTGTACCTACTTGTAAATTAAAAATATTATTATTATTTATAAACAAGCTTAGGTATACACAGCAGTGTGCTGCTGACCTATTCTATATAAAAGATTACAGAGTGTAGCTACAAAAAAACTAAAAAAGCTAAAAAACTAGCTTTCAGTTCATCTAATATCCCTGTCTCACAGGATGGTTAGTCCTACATGAAATCAGAAGAGAACATGAAATATAAGGGTGACTGATCTATTTGCCTTCACTAGCACATACTAGGTTCAGCACAAGAATATCTTTCAATATTCTTGAGTGCATAAAGTAATTACATATCGTAAATTACCTCATACCATTTGGTCTGAAATCACTAATAACAGGGCAATAATCACAGATATAGTGTTGGAGAGTATGTCCCAGCTCTTGTTCACATTGTTTACAATTGGAATGTTCACCATTTCGTGATTCATTACCTGCAGCCACCTACTATATATGTGAATATCCCAGCCTAATTCTGGCAATTACAATGTCACACTGTCTAGTGGATGTTTTATGCTGCCCGTACATATAATTCTCGGTTTTAAACATGTCATAGCTCTTTATACTCCTGCTTTCTGGCCTTTGAGTGTCAGTAACTGATCTTCTGTTTTCCCTAATTTCCTGAAATATTGCGGCTTTTACAGCAGAGATTGGAATGCCAATATCCAACTCAATTTCAGGCTTATCACATGCAGTTTTAGCTGCCTTGTCTGTGTCATCATGCTGGACAACACCTATGTGAGATGGTATCCATACAAATGAGACTGAAACTCTTGCTCTTTGCATTAATAATGGTGTTTATAATGGATGTTACAACATTCCTAATGTCTATTTTGCATGTTGGGTTTTTAAGGCCGAAGAGCTGACTTTGAATCACAGAATCTCCACACATAGACCTAATTCTGCATGTGTGGAGCTAAGCCAGTTATTGAGTCTCACAATTGTGGTCTGTGTACATTTGGTGTCGTTGTGTATTCTACAGGATGCTGCAGTGCGACCTGTTGGCATTTGTAATAATTTCAATGGCATATATTGCCTCAAAAATAAAATTTATTTACATAAAAAGAAAGATAGAATTGGCAATTAATGAACTTTAATTATATCATTATATGTAACGTATTTTTTTAATTTAAATTCTATCGAACTTTCTATGTAAGATTTAAATTCAGTTTTTAAAATATTATTTTTTTCTTTCATATTTTAGAAGCATTTATGTATTAAGCAAAAAATGTTTCTCATTAAGTGTATGCTTTTAACAAAACTTAGAATGTTATAGGACATTTGTGAAACATTTTTCATTTGATGTAAGTTTAAAATAGTCTCACTGGTTTATTTTTCTAATAAAGAAAATGAGAAGTATTAACTGGGAAGCTATCTTTTTATTTATGTTTTTATAAACAAGCTAAAGTATACACACCAATGTGCTGCTACCCTCTTCTATATGACAGATTACACAGTGTAGATAAAAAACTAGCAATAAGTTCATCTAATATTCCCATCTCATAGAATGGTTAGTCATATATGGAATGAGGGGAGCAAATATCTGCCTCAATACACAAACAAATTAACTCTGACTAAACTACTACCTATATGTTCATCTATTTTCAGATATCCTAAGCGATTCGCATAGCCGGAGGCAGGAAGACCTTTAAATTTATAGATATGCCGTCAGGGGGGCTTGACGGCTGAGTGAACAGCACTCGGGTTTCATAATTCTAAGGGTCTGGGTTCGATCCCCGGCGGAAGCAGGTAGTAATTTATTACTACCTCTTCTCTACCCAGATGGTAGAGAAGAGGTCGTGGGTGTTCCGTGGTTGTCTAAGAGTGTGTAAGAGAGAGTCAATGTGTTGTTCGTGATAAGAGAGTAGTCTGTGAAGTTGTTTGTCTAATAAAGTTTTCCAGTAGACATTGAGGGCAGGAATGTTGGTACTATCATGAAGACTTTCGCTGGTATTGAAATCGTCCCATCGAGTGTTGAGTACCCATCTAAGTGTTCTGTTCTGTATTCTCTGAAGTTTTAGTTTATTAGTGGGTGCGGCTAAGGAAAGAGCTATTGGAGCATATGTTAGGAGAGGTCTAATGAGTGCTTTATAAAGGTGCATTTCAATATCAGGTTTTGCAAATTTTAGTCTGTACAATTTGTTCATGGCATGGAGAGCTGTTGTATGTTTCTGTGTAATGTGTGTGTGAAAGAGTAGTTGTCGGTCAAGAATTGTAGTGGAAGGAGATACAGAGATGTTAGTAGGGTTAGGAGAGAGTGAATAGAGTTGAACAGGAATAGGACGCATAGTTCTTTCACAGAAAAAGTAGGTGATTTTTTACTTGTTGGAGTTAGTTTTAATGCGCCAGTCATACTCAAATTCCGTTACAGTATCGAGTTCTGCTTGTGCTCTGCGTGATAGTGTATCAATGGTGTTGAAACATCATTAGCGTAGCAGATAATAGTGTGATAAATAGGCTCAGGAATGATGTTGATGTATAGGATGAAGAGTGTCGGGGCAAGAATAGAGCCTTGGGGAACACTTTCGTGTAAGTTGAAGTAGTCAGAGTGTTGTCGGAGGAACTTGATTCTAATTGTCCTAAGAAGTAAGAAGTTTGGTGGTGATAAGGAGATGATTAAAGTTATTGCATAGTTTGAATTTTAGTCCGTCATGCCAAAGAGTGTCAAAGGCTTTCTCAACGTCCTTAGTGATGAGTGCAGTCTTGAGTCTTTGATGCTGATGTAATTGGTCATGATATTTAAGGCGTCGTGTGTGGACCGGTGATGCCGGAATCCAAACTGTTTGTTAGTGAGTAAGTCATTATCTTCTAGGTGCGTTCTGAGTCTCATGTTGACCATCCTTTCAAAGACTTTGCCAAGTGTCTCCAGAAGGCTGATGGATCTATAGTTTTTTGGGTCAGTGTGAAGTTTCCCAGGTTTTGGAATAAGAACAGCAGTGGCAGATATGAAGGTGAGAAGAAAATATCCAGAGGCAAGAGAGGCGTTGAATAAGTTAGTGATAGAAGCAATGATAGAAACAGGAAGTTGTCGAAGGAGGGTATGTCCAATGCCAGACGCACCAGGGGCTCTGTGACGAGTGACCATGACAGCTGTCTTGACATCAGCTGAGTCTGGGGAGTCTGTTGTTCAGTGCGTGAGTTGAGGTTGTCAAGGTGGATGAGATCGACAGGTGTAGTTTCATGTCTGTTTTGGTGTACACAGTCTTCAACTACTTCAGTGTTGGGAAGAGCAGTTGGTTCAGAAGGATGTAGATGAAAAATGCGTCCCCAATTGTGTTTAAAATTGATAATTACTTCATCACGTGTTAGTGGCAAGTTGTAGTGCAGCTAATTCTGCATCTGTGGAGCTAAGCCAATTATTGAGTCTCACAATTGTGGTGTGTGTACATATGTTGTCTTTGTATATTCTACAGGATGGTGCATTGCAACCTGTTAGCATTTGAAATAAATTCAAGTACATGTAATGCCTAAAAAATAAAATTTGCTTGCAGATAATTTAAAGCTAGATATAAAAATTGTAATGTTTCCAATCTCCGTGGTGTAGTGGTAAGACATTGTTCTAGTGTTCCGAGACAACTTTGTCCTGGGTTCGTATCATAGCCGTGGAGGATTTACTGGGCGCAAATCCTTAAATGTAGCCTTTGTTTAACTCAACAGTAAAATGTGTACATGGTTGTAACAACGATTCTTAGGTGCGGGGATCGTATTCCAGGGAACAAAGAGTTAAGAACTTGCCCGAAACGCTACGCGTACTGGCTGCACAAGAATCTAACAACTCTTGTATATATCTCAAAAAAATGTATTTTTATATAAATATTTTTAAAGGTATTTTTGAAATTGTAAAGTGCTTACTATGTAAGATTTGTAACGTACGATTATGATACGTGGATGAGTAGGTTAGATACACGGTGTTCAGTGGGTTTTCATATTTATTTATTAGTCTTGGATACGCTAGTAGTGTCGTAGGCGTTGAGACGGAGCTTGGAGCAGAGCAGAGAGCCTAGTGTGGCCGGAGTCGCAGAGCTCTATGTGGGAGAGCATATGTTGTCTTTATATATTCAACAGGATGCTTATAGTAGCGGAATAAACTGGTTGAACAAAACAGGGAATAGTGAAGCAGAAGATTTTCTAGAATTAATTGACGATTGCTTTCTTACGCAACACATTAAGGAACCAACACGGGAAAATAATATTTTAGATTTAGTGTTAACTAACAGGGAAACGCAAATTAATGACATCGAAATAGGGAGTGAGCTAGGGAGCAGTGATCACAAAGAAATCAGATTTAGCATAGAATGGAATAGTCCAGTAGAAGAAAATTCTGTTAAAGTGCCAGATTTTCGAAAAGCTGATTTTAATAGCCTAAGAAATTTTTTGGGTCAAATTGATTGGAAAGTCTTGGGTATGGGGTGTGGGCCGGTCTTGGAGCGAGACATGAACCCAGCGATAGGTGACTTAAATGGGGATTTCGATGTGGATTCAATATATAACTTATTTAAGAATATTCTAAACAAAGCACAGGAACGTAGTATACCATACAAATTGAATAGATCGAATACTAATGACCCAAAGTGGATAACAAAGAATTTGAAGAACCTTATAGGTAAAAAGAGAGCTTGGTACAAAAGGATTAAAAATGGGGAGGTCACTTTAGAACAGGAATTCGTACAACTGGTTAGAAATGTTAAAAAAGAGATAAGGAAAGCAAAAAGAAACTATGAAGTTCGCATAGCAGGGCAAGCAAAGACAAATCCTAAAGGGTTTTTTCAGTTATATCGTACCAAGACTAGGGAAAGGATAGGTCCATTAAAAACTGAGACAGGTCAAATAACAGATAGTGATGAAGAGATGAGTAGTATTTTTAATAAATATTTTGTATCTGTATTTACTAAAGAGGAACTTAACAATATGCCTTCAGCCGAACAAGTCTATGTGGGTGGGGACGAGGACAGGTTGACGAGTTTAGCAGTTACCAGGGAGGATGTTCTTAAACAAATAGTAAAACTCAAACCAAACAAATCCCCAGGGCCGGATGAAGTGTTTGCCAGGGTGCTTAAAGAATGCAAAGAGGAGCTTTGTGACCCACTGTCAACCATATTTAATAAATCAATAGAGTCAGGCAGAGTGCCAGAGTTTTGGAAAGTTGCTAATGTGATACCAGTTTTTAAGAAAGGAGATAGATCACTTGCGTCTAACTATCGACCAATTAGCCTAACGTCTATTGTGGGAAAGTTACTCGAATCTATAATAGCAAATAAAATTCGTCTTCATCTTGAAAAACATAAATTAATAATTGAGTCGCAACATGGTTTTATAAATGGCCGTTCATGTTTAACAAATTTGTTATCTTTTTATTCTAGCATTGTTGAGGCAGTTGATAGTGGTAAGGATTGCGATGTTGTATACCTTGACTTTAGCAAAGCTTTTGATACAGTGCCACATGAAAGACTGATTAAAAAGATAGAGTCTCATGGTATTGGGGGTGCTATATTAAGCTGGATTAGGGCATGGCTATACCAAAGGAAACAGAGAGTTAGTATAAATGGAATCAAGTCAGAGTGGGAAAATGTTGTAAGTGGAGTGCCTCAAGGCTCTGTCCTGGGACCTCTGTTGTTTATAATATATATAAATGATTTAGATTCAGGTTTGAGTAGCAACATTTGCAAATTTGCCGATGATACGAAAATCGGTAGGGAAATTAATTCAAAGGAGGACTCACTATCACTTCAAGTTGATCTAGATAGGGTTTTGAAATGGTCAAAGGATTGGCAGATGCAGTTTAATGCTGATAAATGTAAAGTTCTGAGGTTAGGTAATGATGATAGAGTTACAAGATACGAGCTAGATGGTGTTGTGATTGCGAAGTCGGATTGCGAAAGGGATCTGGGAGTTATGATTAGTAAGAATTTAAAACAAAAGGATCAATGCATAAATGTTCGTAATAAGGCAAATCGGACACTTGGATTTATTAATCGCAGCGTTAGTAACAAGACACCTGGTGTGGTTCTCAAGCTATATCTTGCTCTAGTTAGGCCCCATTTAGATTATGCAGTTCAGTTTTGGTCGCCATATTATAGAATGGATATAAATTCACTTGAACGTGTCCAGCGTAGGATGACTAAGTTAATTCCCCAAATTAGAAATCTTTCATATGAAGAAAGATTAACAAAGCTTAAGTTGCATTCACTGGAAAGGCGAAGAGTTAGGGGTGACATGATAGAGATTTACAAGTGGATGAATGGACATAACCGGGGGGATACATAAGAACATAAGAACATAAGAACAAAGGTAACTGCAGAAGGCCTATTGGCCCATACGAGGCAGCTCCTATTCTATAACCACCCAATCCCACTCATATACTTGTCCAACCCGTGCTTGAAACAATCGAGGGACCCCACCTCCACAATGTTACGCGGCAATTGGTTCCACAAATCAACAACCCTGTTACTGAACCAGTATTTACCCAAGTCTTTCCTAAATCTAAACTTATCCAATTTATACCCATTGTTTCGTGTTCTGTCCTGTGTTGATACTTTTAATACCCTACCAATATCCCCCCGGTTATGTCCATTCATCCACTTGTAAACCTTTATCATGTCACCCCTAACTCTTCGCCTTTCCAGTGAATGCAACTTAAGCTTTGTTAATCTTTCTTCATATGAAAGATTTCTAATTTGGGGAATTAACTTAGTCATCCTACGCTGGACACGTTCATGTGAATTTATATCCATTCTATAATATGGCGACCAAAACTGAACTGCATAATCTAAATGGGGCCTAACTAGAGCAAGATATAGCTTGAGAACCACACCAGGTGTCTTGTTACTAACGCTGCGATTAATAAATCCAAGTGTCCGATTTGCCTTATTACGAACATTTATGCATTGATCCTTTTGTTTTAAATTCTTACTAATCATAACTCCCAGATCCCTTTCGCAATCCGACTTCGCAATCACAACACCATCTAGCTCGTATCTTGTAACTCTATCATCATTACCTAACCTCAGAACTTTACATTTATCAGCATTAAACTGCATCTGCCAATCCTTTGACCATTTCAAAACCCTATCTAGATCAACTTGAAGTGATAGCGAGTCCTCCTCCGAATTAATTTCCCTACCGATTTTCGTATCATCGGCAAATTTGCAAATGTTGCTACTCAAACCTGAATCTAAATCATTTATATATATTATAAATAACAGAGGTCCCAGGACAGAGCCTTGAGGCACTCCACTTACAACATTTTCCCACTCTGACTTGATTCCATTTATACTAACTCTCTGTTTCCTTTGGTATAGCCATGCCCTAATCCAGCTTAATATAGCACCCCCAATACCATGAGACTCTATCTTTTTAATCAGTCTTTCATGTGGCACTGTATCAAAAGCTTTGCTAAAGTCAAGGTATACAACATCGCAATCCTTACCACTATCAACTGCCTCAACAATGCTAGAATAAAAAGATAACAAATTTGTTAAACATGAACGGCCATTTATAAAACCATGTTGCGACTCAATTATTAATTTATGTTTTTCAAGATGAAGACGAATTTTATTTGCTATTATAGATTCGAGTAACTTTCCCACAATAGACGTTAGGCTAATTGGTCGATAGTTAGACGCAAGTGATCTATCTCCTTTCTTAAAAACTGGTATCACATTAGCAACTTTCCAAAACTCTGGCACTCTGCCTGACTCTATTGATTTATTAAATATGGTTGACAGTGGGTCACAAAGCTCCTCTTTGCATTCTTTAAGCACCCTGGCAAACACTTCATCCGGCCCTGGGGATTTGTTTGGTTTGAGTTTTACTATTTGTTTAAGAACATCCTCCCTGGTAACTGCTAAACTCGTCAACCTGTCCTCGTCCCCACCCACATAGACTTGTTCGGCTGAAGGCATATTGTTAAGTTCCTCTTTAGTAAATACAGATACAAAATATTTATTAAAAATACTACTCATCTCTTCATCACTATCTGTTATTTGACCTGTCTCAGTTTTTAATGGACCTATCCTTTCCCTAGTCTTAGTACGATATAACTGAAAAAACCCTTTAGGATTTGTCTTTGCTTGCCCTGCTATGCGAACTTCATAGTTTCTTTTTGCTTTCCTTATCTCTTTTTTAACATTTCTAACCAGTTGTACGAATTCCTGTTCTAAAGTGACCTCCCCATTTTTAATTCTTTTGTACCAAGCTCTCTTTTTACCTATAAGGTTCTTCAAATTCTTTGTTATCCACTTTGGGTCATTAGTATTCGATCTATTCAATTTGTATGGTATACTACGTTCCTGTGCTTTGTTTAGAATATTCTTAAATAAGTTATATATTGAAGCCACATCGAAATCCCCATTTAAGTCACCTATCGCTGGGTTCATGTCTCGCTCCAAGACCGGCCCACACCCCATACCCAAGACTTTCCAATCAATTTGACCCAAAAAATTTCTTAGGCTATTAAAATCAGCTTTTCGAAAATCTGGCACTTTAACAGAATTTTCTCCTACTGGTCTATTCCATTCTATGCTAAATCTGATTTCTTTGTGATCACTGCTCCCTAGCTCACTCCCTATTTCGATGTCATTAATTTGCGTTTCCCTGTTAGTTAACACTAAATCTAAAATATTATTTTCCCGTGTTGGTTCCTTAATGTGTTGCGTAAGAAAGCAATCGTCAATTAATTCTAGAAAATCTTCTGCTTCACTATTCCCTGTTTTGTTCAACCAGTTTATTCCGCTAAAATTAAAGTCACCCATGACATAAATACTGTTAGATCTAGATGCTCTAGATATTTCATCCCATAGATGCTTTGCTTCCATTCTGTCTAAATTTGGTGGCCTATATATTACTCCTATTATAATATTATTAGCTTTTTCGTTTAATTCAATCCAAATAGTTTCTGTGTGTGGCTCTGTTTTGATTCCCTCTTTGAGACTACATTTCAAATTGTCCCTAACATATATGGCTACTCCACCTCCTCGTCTAATATATCTATCTGTGTGAAATAGTTTAAATCCATATATTTGATATTCAGCTAATAGTTCTCTATTTTCTACATTCATCCACGTTTCGGTAAGTGCAATAATATCTATTTTTTCTGTGCAGACAAGAGCATTTAATTCGTTAATTTTATTTCTTAGACTTCTACTGTTAGTGTAATATACCCTAAGTGAATTGTTATTTTGCGGACCTTCTCTTTCCCTGATCGTTTTGCCAATTCCTTTCTCCCACAAACACATACTTTTATTACCTCCTTCCTCCAAATCAATTCCCATACCTCTATCTACTAACAGTTTAAACCCAAACAAACACCTCTAACCACTTCTTCTAACGAGTTCGCAACAGCAACAACCCCAGCTCTCGATAGATGCACCCCATCACGAGCATACATTTCATTTCTTCCATAGAAGTGTTCCCAGTTGTCTATGAAAGATATTGCATTTGATTTGCAATATCTTTCCAGCCGGCAATTGACACCAAGTGCCCTCGATATCCATTCATTTCCCACTCCCTTTCTTGGAAGAATGCCACATATGATCGGGATTCCTCCCTTGCTCCTAACTAACTCTATGGCTGTTTTATACCTCTGAATCAGTTCCTCACTCCTGACTCGACCAACATCATTTCCTCCCACGCTAATGCAAATAATGGGATTGTTCCCATTACCAGCCATAATATCATTCATGTTGTTTATAATATCACCAATGCCAGCTCCGGGATAGCAAACCCTTAACCTGTTCCCCCTATCTCTAGCACAAAACGTTCTATCCAAATACCTTATCTGGGAATCTCCCACAACTAATGTTTGCTTAGGTACTTCCTTTACTTTCTGAGGGGCCTGCGCTTCCTTTCTCTTCGTTGCTTTCCCTTTTGCGCGATCCACAGTCTCTCCACAGCACTCGTCCTCCAAAACGTCAAATGAATTTGAAGTTGCTATGGCGTTTGAAGGCGGCTTTATCAAAGTCTTCTTAAGGCCCCTGTCTTTCACAACTCTCCAAGACGAGGTCCCTTTACTGCTGGTCTCCTCCTTCGTTACTTCTCGTTGTTCTTTCAGCTGACGCACCTCCTCCCGCAGAAAGTCCAACTCTGTCCTCAGGGCTCCCACTAGAGTCACCAGGTCCTTAACTACAACTTCCATATTGCAATATATTAATAGGGTATTAAAAGTATCAACACAGGACAGAACACGAAACAATGGGTATAAATTGGATAAGTTTAGATTTAGGAAAGACTTGGGTAAATACTGGTTCAGTAACAGGGTTGTTGATTTGTGGAACCAATTGCCGCGTAACATTGTGGAGGTGGGGTCCCTCGATTGTTTCAAGCACGGGTTGGACGGGTGATATGAGTGGGATTGGGTGGTTATAGAATAGGAGCTGCCTCGTATGGGCCAATAGGCCTTCTGCAGTTACCTTTGTTCTTATGTTCTTATAGTATTTGAAATAAATTTTTGGGCATATAATGACTCAAAAATAAGTTATAATGATCAACTCTGACTAAAAATCAGGAGAGAACATGATATGCAAGTCTGATCTATTGGCCTCCACTAGCAAAATCTAGGTACAGCACAAGAATATCTTCCACTATTCCTGAGTGTATGAAGTAATTTCAGAGCTCAAAGTACCTCATACCATTTGGTCTGATATCACTGATAACAGGGCAATCACAGATATGGTGTTGGAGAGTGTGTCCCAGCTCTTGTTCACATTGTTTACAATGGGAATGTTCACCATTGGGGGATTCCTTACCTGCAACAACCTGCCATAGATACCGATATCGCAGCCTAATTCAGACAATTACAATGTCACAATGTCTAGTGAATGTTTTATTCTGCCTGTACATAACATTATCGGTTCTAAACATGCCATAGCTCTTTATAGCCTTTGAGTGTCAGTAACTGCTCTCCTGTCTTCCCTAATTTCCTGAAATATTGCGGCTTTTACAGCAGCGTAAAATGCCCATATACAACTCAATTTCAGGCTTATCACATGCAGTTTTGCTGCCTTGTCTGTGTCATCAACCTGTCCTCTTAAAAATAACATCGCTTTTGACCGTTTGCCTGTATGGCTGAAAGTGACCGTAATTTGAAAATGAAAAAAAATGAAAATAAATTTGGGATATTTTTCAACAACAGTAAGTTAAGGGTCCTCTGGTAGGTTAGGTGGGCAGGAAATTCTCATAAAGTTTCAAAGCGTTATGAAGAACGTTAATTGAAAGTTTCTTCTTATAACCTTACCGAATAAGCCGGACGACTCAAACAGAAAACGGGACAGTACCTCACTTTTGTGAGTCGATTTCATTTCAAATTACGTTCACTTTTGGCCATAGTGCGCATACGAGCGAAAAGCGACGTTATTTTTAAGATACCAGGTTGGTAACACCTGTGTGAGATGGTATCCATACAAATAAGACTGAAAATCTTGCTCTTTGCATTAATAATGTGGTTTATAATGGATGTTACAACATTCTTAGTATCTATTTTGCATGTTGGGTTCTTATTAAGGGCCTGAAGAGCTGACTTTGAATCACAGAAAATTACTCCACCACTGTTCTTCAGTGCGTTAGTGGCAAATTGTAGAGTAGCTAATTCTGCATGTGTGGTGCTAAGCCAGTTATTGAGTCTCACACTTGTGATCTGTGTTCATATACTGTCTATCCCACATTGCCACCTGGTATAATATGAAATAAATTCAAGGGCATTCAATGCCTCAAAAATAGAAAAACAAGAAATTATAATTCTTACCAAGATCCCAAACGATGGTGACGTCATTTTTATATAAATATTTTTTAATATATTTTTAAAATTGTATCTTGTTTTCTATGTAAGATAAAAATTAAATTTTTAAAATATCATTATTCTATGTTATTTTCTTCCTAATATTTAAATCTCTAAAAAACTGTTTCTTAGAAAGAGTATTTTTTTTTAACAAATCTTAGGTCATAATAGAAATTTTATGAAACGTTACTCATTTGATGTAAGTTTAAAATAGTTTACCTCGATAAATTTATCTATTAAAGAAAATTAAAAATATTAACTAGGATGCTTTTTTTAGATTTTGTTGTTGTATTAACAAGCTTAGGTATACATAACAATGTGCTGCTACTCTATTCTGTATGAAAGATGACACAGTGTAGATACAAAAACCAAGCTATAAGTTCATCTATTATTCCCATCTCACATAATGGTTAGTCATATATGGAATCATGGGAACAAATACCTGCCTCAATACAAAAACAAATCAACTCAGACTAAACAACTAGCTATAAGTTCATCTATATTTTTAAATATCCTGAACGATTCCTGTAGCCGGGGACAGGAAGACTTTTAGGTTTATAGAGATGCCCTCAGGGGGGCCTGATTGGTAAGTAGACAGCGCTCGGAGTTTGTAGTCTTAAGGGTCCGGGTTCGATCCCCGGCGGAGGCGGAAAAAATAGGCAGTTTCTTTCACTCTGATGCATCTGTTCACCTAGCAGTATACATGTAATTGAGAGTTAGACAGCTGCTATGGGCTGCTGCCTGGGCATGTGTATGTGTGAAAATTAATATTAAGGACTTGCCTGTAATGCTATGAGTGTAATGGCTGTACAACAATGTAAGAACTATTGTACATGTCAATAAATATATATATATAAAAAAGATCCTCCTAGACCAGTTATACCAACCTTCCTCAGGATGCAAGCCACAACAACAACAAACAAACTGCTGTAACCAAGACTATACTAAATAAATATATCACGAAAAGCCAGGCGATTGTCTCACCACTTCATAACGAGTACCACTTAAAAAAATAATCTTAACAAGCTTAACGTGTACACTTGAGAAGAAGTATTAATTGTAATTAGTGGACTAAGTAGAATTAACAGACCCATTTCATTATCTTAGCCCATCCTCCTGTTTAAGAAGTACTTATAGTAAGGATGAGGACCATAGTATATATATACAGACGTACAACGTAATTAGAAAGTGGAAACCGGTACCACTGAGTTTGTAACGTACGATTATGTTACGTTGTTGAGTAGATTAGATACACGGTGTTAGTGGGTTTTCATATTTATTAGGTAGTCTTCAATACAGCAGTGTCGTAGACGTTGAGACGGAGCTTGGAGCAGAGCAGAGAGCTGAGTGTGGTCGGAGTCGTGGAGCTCTATGTGGGAGAGCGTTGTAGCTGGATGAGGTCGTAGTCTGCTGCCTGTTCTGTGTCGAAGCTGTAGTGTCTGGGGGTCGATTAGAACTGCATATGCCGAGTGCTACATTCTTGACTGGAAATTGTACCGTCCGCTATGCACATATCGCTTGCTTATATTCGGTAACTACACTTCAACTCCCTCCAATAAGATAGGAGGATGGTTGAACTGTTACCTGAAAATAGGGATAGGGTTATAGCTTGTGTAGTTAGTGCTAATTGGTTATGCCATTAGGATGATGAGATAATGGAGCGAGTATAAGATTTACTCGCTACAGGACTCCCCCTGCCAGGGAATGGAAGAAAAGCAATACAACAAAAAATACGAGGCTACTTTTCCCTGGGTCGCTGTGGAACATGTTGTCCGGTACCAAAAGATGCAGGCAGTGTGTAGACAAGCTCGGAGAGAAGAATGTGCATGATTGTTGCGTCCTTGGGTCGCTGGTGGAGCATTTAGATCCGGGGCGGATGGGCTCGGGCACCATGACCATAGGAGGTAATGTAGGCACGTAGGGAATCACTGTTAGAGCTAAATTGTCCTGGAAGCAACGATCAAGAGTCGGAAACGCAAGCTGTTGGTCCTGTACTGCGCAAGAAAAGTGCTTGAGTCGGCATCATACCAGAATGCAGTGAACGTGTAGATGAATCTGATGAAAGAGCAGCTGTCGTGGGAGTCCCTGAAGGACAAGCAGTGGCAGCGACGGAGAGTCTGCAGGCCAGGCTGTAGATCCTACATGATGTAGTTACTGATGAAGTTGTCAGATGAGTGAGTAACGATCGTGGTGTAGCAAGCTGTTGCAGATAAAAATACAGAGATGATCGCTATGAAAATCATAGCTGAGGTGAGGGTGTCGGCAGCGTTCCATGACAGGTGGCTGCGGTCCACAGTAAGCTGCAACAGCGGTAGAGGTCCAGTGAGAACCCATGTTGAAGTCCGTCGTGGCTGGGTATCGTCGAAACTCTCTGGGATCATCAATGTGATAAGTCCTAAGTGTCTGTACTGTAGCTCACTGAATCACTGTGGAAATTGTACTGTTGGCTATTCTTGTTGTTTTAGATTCAGCTACTCGGAACAAAAAGTTTGGCTATTCTCATATCGCTGGCTTATATTTGGTGACTACACCTCAGCTTCCTCCAATAAGATAGAAGGGTAGAAGAACTGTTACCTGTAATTATTGAAAAGATTATAGCTTCTGTAATTAGTGTTAATTAGTTATGCCATTAAGATAATGAGAGAGTGGAGGTTTACTCTCTACAAGGCTTATCCTGTACCATTAGGCCGCCTACTGCCGTTCCCCCAGAATGCGACCCACAACAGTTGCCTAACTCCTGGGTACGGGGTTATGTTTATAATAGTTCACTATCGAGGAATAAGTTGTCTCTCAAGGAAAATGTGAAATATTAATGAGGAGACTTTTTTGTTTTTATTTTTTTTCCCTCGACCAAATATACAGACCTCAGGATGCAAGCCACAACAGTCTCCATGGCACAGTGGTAAGACACTCTCCTGGCGCTTCGCGAGCGATTTGGCCATGGTTCATATCCCGGCCAGGGAGGATTGACTAGGCACCAATCCTTAAGGGGTCATCTAGATGGAAATTGAAAGTTGTTGTAGGGCATTGAAAATTTATTATCCTGATACATGTGAAAGGTGCTGCAACTGGGCCAAGTTTCAGCATCGCAGCCTAAATGGAGAGGGAGAAAAAAAATAAAAATAATTTTTAGACAATTTTTCAACAATGTTCAAATCATTTCACAGGCCACAATTGTGAACCGAAATCAGTTCTATGAAACTTAGCTATGACCTTACTATATAATAAAGATTTGTGTGGTGGATTTTTATCCCAGATGTATTTAGTGCAATAATACAGATTTTGTAAATTTCCCAAAACTCCTGTGCACTAATATGATATTTATAAATATTTATAAAATCAATAAATCTACGTAGAAAGAAAAGCCACCACAATGTTTTAGAGGCATAAACTTTACATATAATGTGCAAGTTTCATGTAAATTGAATAATAAATAAAGTTTGTGAAATCAGATAAAATTGCAAAATATTTACCTGCACAAACGGAGGTTAAAGTTCAGCCACCTTTAGCTGAGGTTGATGTTGACCGATATCATTCAAAATTTGCACCCTTGTAGATAGGCATGGGTTCAGTAAGGTGTGCAAGTTCCATGCAGATCGCCTGATAAATAAAATAAAAAAAATATATAAAAAAAAAAATAACAATATATATATATATATATATATATATATATATATATATATATATATATATATATATATATATATATATATATATATATATATATATATATATATATATTTGCCACCAGTTTTATATGTACAAATATATATGAAGTAATATCACAATATAACACTAAAACATACTAACCTAATATAATTGGTCAGAAATATGGGTCCTAAAGGTGGCACTGGAGTGGCACTAGTTGGCACCTGCGCCATAGCCGGGGTCAGCTCCCTCAGGGGCCTTTCTTGGTTTGGTTGTGGGTCTCGTTGGTCTCTGCATATCCTTGTCCTTTTTGTTCAAGTACCAGTCCCGTACGTCAGTTTGTGGTAGACCGAGGAGGTTGTTCAGTGATCCCATCACATACCCAGCGTTATAGTTGACAGCTGTCATTGCCATGGCAAATTCTACCATTACACGACTGCAACAGCACTTGAGGTGCTGGGCCCTGCAACATCAAGAGCGAGAACGTCTGGAGTAGCAGGTGGAACGTCTGGAGTAGCAGGTGGAACGTCTGGAGTAGCAGGTGGAAGACCTGGAGTAGCAGGTGGAAGACCTGGAGTAGCAGGTGGAACATCTGGAGTAGCAGGTGCAAGACCTGGAGTAGAAGGTGGAGAATGTGCGGTGGCAGAGGGTGGGATTGTGGGGGGGGGGTAGCGGGCTGCGACAAGTTTCTCACACTCGCGGCTGAGAGGCCTCCACGATCTTCACTCGTCAAAGTGCGTAATCCATGGATTCTAGCCAGCTCGCACCTTCTACGGGCAGCTAGCATGCTTTTAGCTTTCAGAGTTTTCCTCGTCTTCGTTTTGTACGTCATTTTGCAGTAAAAATAGCACAAATACTGATAATTCTGGGAGATATTGTGAGCGCGCGTCCACGATAGATCCGCTAGCTATCGGACACAGAGAGTGACTGACTTATGTTAGCAATCCCATCCCTCCCTCACTCGCGACTGTTGCCAATAAGTGAGTTTATATTTGTTTTATGCATCACACGTTATTTTCAACGCTATTACGAAATATTAGACAGCTACAATGTAAGACGCAATACCCCACGGCGCACCCAGGCCGCGAGAACCGGAATGGGGAAACTTGCAGCGGGAATTTTGACTCTAATTACGTTATTTTTCAAGATAACATGAAACAGTTTTCACCACAGTGTTGCCAGAACGTTGTAGTATTTTTCAGAATTTTTTGTAGATTTTCGAAATTTTTCGGATTTGAGCAGAGATGTCCCCTTAAATGTAGCCTTTGTTCATCCAGTGGGTACCAGGGAATTTGTACCAGGTTGTTAAATTGAGATATATGCAAGAGTTATTACATTCTTGTAGAGCCACTAGTACGCGTAGCGTTTCGGGCAGGTCCCTGGAATACGATCCCCATTAAAATGATTTAGCGGGTCGTATTCCAGGAAAAAAATAAGATTGAGAACCTGCCGGAAACGCTATACGTGCTAGTGGCTTTACAAGCATGTTAAAACTCTTGTATGTATAAATAAATAAAAAAAAGACATTTTTACCACATTTGACTATTTCCTGTAATCCTGCTAATACAGTTTGGAGTTCAGCCTGCGTTGAATAGACATTGTCAGTAAAGCGGCGTCCAATAACAGTATCTACAGTGACTCCTCCAGTGACTGACTCCGATGTCAGTGACTCTTCATCCTGCCTTTCCATCCCTAGCTACTGACTCATCACAGTATACTGTAAGTGTTTTCTGTAGGTCATTTTCTAATTATGCAATCATATCTCAGCTCTCCTATCTCGTACATACTTTTTTTCTTTTACCTGGGAATAATTCCTACATCTACATTACACTCCTCCCATGGTGGTGTGAATTGTCTCTTAGGCAAAGCAGCACATTTTGGAATAACATCATACTTTATAACATTAGAACATAAGGTACTAGTAGTGAATAAGGAGACAGATTGAGGTAAAAAAATTTCAGAAACGGTTGGGCACTTCCATGCCGACTTGACCCTGTCGGGCCAGATCGTCCATCCCTCTTGTTTTAGGTGGTTAGGTTAGGGCACAGTCAGCACGCTCCTGGTTGGCTGGCGGTGGTAGGGTGGTGGTCCCCCCCCCCCCCGGGGTCCCGGGGGGACCACAACCCATGGTGTACCTGAGGAACTGGTGCCCTATCCTAACCTGTTTTTTTTACTTTTTGTCGCCTTGCTTTAAGATGAGTCTAGGGCCTCAAGAAGGGGGTCTCTACTTATGAGAGGTACCGAGGACGAATGTTCAATAGTTGGAAACTAAAAAATACACTGGTGAAAGGCATATAAACGTTTTTGGAGTATTTTAATGGCATGAGCAAAAATGCACGATTTGTCCCGGGGGTGTTACGAGAGTACTACGGTATCAATTTGGGGGCCCTTACTTTTGAATGGATCAGAGGGTGAATGTTCAATAGATTCAAACCAAGAAACGCAGTTGAAAGCGAATATAGAAGTTTTTGGAGTACTTTAATGAGGCTATGACTGAATAGCATAGGGAGTCCTTGGGCACAGCTCCATTTTCTGTAATGGTCAGAGGTGGATAACCCCAGTGGGGGTCAAGCATACAAGGGGGGGTCAAGATTCCTTACAAAGACCATTTTGGATATATAGGTGTAGTAAGCCTTATCTTGAATTTGCATGATACTGTGGGGTACATTGACATGAAGGGCGAGTCATAGAACAGGATCTGCATGTGAGATGGGTCATATTGGGGTTTTAAAGAAGTTAAGATAGCTTTAAAGAGTCCTGTGTGCTTGATAGTGGGGAAATGTTCAGTCAATAATTCTCGTGTTTTGAATCTGAATGAGGGGTCCTAGTTTGCGTTCTAGTCGTAAAATGAGTTCCTTAGTATATTTGCTATGGAAAATGAGCTTTCAGTACTCTATATAATTTGAAATGAGGTCAAGAAAGACATGTTTATGTGCGAGAAGAGTCAGGTTGGAAACTGTTTATTCCAGTCATCCCCCCTCGGCATTGCTCCGTTTTCTGTAGCTAAAGTAAAGATTCCATTTTCTGTGGTATTCAGTTGAATACTGGTGAAAAAGGCATACTTGCATTTGTATGGTTCTAACCTGTTTATAGATTTTATAGATATATTTTTCGAGCCTCAAATTAGATTTTAATATGAAAAATAGCATCAAATGTATGTCTATCTGTTGTAATTAACGTTACAAGCATTAACAATACCTGTGATATTTCATAGCATACGAAAAGAAGTTTAAATAGTGGGGCCTCAGCCATATTATGTTGGGTTTGACACTCCAAACATTAACTTGACACTCTTGTAAATATACTATAAAGGAAAGTACTTGAGTATTCTGTATTAAATTTCATTTTTTAACATAATAGTTTTCAGCTATTGTGGTGGGGGCCCAATAACTTCATATAGCGCAACGACTGGCGCTATCTGTACTTAGTCCCCCCTAAACTTAAAACTGTTGCACAATCTTAATTAAACACATTGCTAAACTCTTATACACAAACAAAACTCAATTTTTAACTTACACAAATAAACCCAGGGCTTTCACATTCGCGCAAAATACTTAGTCCCCCCTAAACTTGAACACTCACAATCTTACGGTGCTTAATTTCCAAAGCCTTCCAAACCTGCACTGGATCCTGCCCAGCTGACTGCGGCTGGATGGATTACAATTGAGCCAAAAACAGTTGGTCAGGGCGAGATACGGCCTCATTTTTAGAGACATTTACTATAGCAAAAGCTTGAACGTCGAAAACTGAATGCGGGCCTGCACGAGAGTTGTTCTTGGCACTCGAATGTTTAGAGATTAAAATACATAGAATCTGCAAGAGCCCACCCAAGTCACTTACGCGGGCAATAGACATGTTTTTCGCCCAAATGTATTTATTTAAAATAATACGTCAGATAGAAAGAGTTTCGCATTGCTATTATATTTACCTTATAAAGCCTCTTTATGAAAATGATATGCCACTGCGTATTATGATTGTTTTATAATAAATATTGCATAAATACTTACACTATTTCATAAACAAAAAAAAACTTTTAATGAGCCATGGTTGGAAGGCTTCATCATTACAGTAAATACAAACTTGTAAAACTAATTAAAAATATATATCTCATAGAGGAAGATTTATTCTTCAGGATATATATTATTTATTAATTAATAGTTTCATTCTGTTTAAAAAAAAGTTGCCAATATTTTCAAATCTCTGGCCACAAATTTTTTATAAAGGTTTTCCAAGGGAGTAAATCTTGCTTCCTCTCTTTCTCCCAAATGTTTCCTCATTTGCACAGGATCAGAGCAACCTTCGTGTGGGCCCTGGTTCAGTTCCCCAACGTCCGACCTAATGGACATTACAAATTTCACTAAATGATGCAGTATCTTAGCTGTCTCTCTAATTATAAAGGTGTTAATCTTTTTTTTTTAACCATTGAGTGCTAGGTCTCAAAAAAGGTTCTTTACCTCAGAAAGAAAGAGAGAGAGAGAGAGATTCTATTTTTGTCCATATTCGAGCGGAATGTTGAACAACCTTCGTGCGGGTCCTGGTTCAGTTCCCCCAACGTCCGAGATATTGGACATTACAAATTTCACTAAATGATTCATTATCTTAGCAGCCTCTCTAATTATAAAGTTGTTAATCCTTTTTTATAACCTTTGAGTGCTAGTTCTCAAAAGGTTCTTTACCTCAGAAAGAGAGAGAGAGAGATTCTATTTTTGTCCATATTCGAGCGGAATGTTGAGCAACCTTCGTGCAGGACCCGGTTCAGTTCCCCAACGTCCGAGCTATTGCACATAGCAAATTTCTCTAAATGAGGCAGTATCTCGCCCCCCCCCCCCCCCGATCAATGATTTTAGGGCAGTAAATAAGCAATTGCAATCTAATCCCCCCCCCCAAAAAAAAAAATACTGTTCATGAAAATGTGAGCTTATTTATACTAATTTATGAATATAAAAAAACAACTCGACATTTGTACAATTTTTATTTACATAAATAAATTAGTCTATGCCTTTTTTGTCTTCTTAGGAAATAATCGGTCGAAGGACATGCGAAATGGTGCATCTGCAAATGGGGCAGTTTCTCATAGATACAAGACAATTACTGCATGTTACCATATGTCTGCAGGGCAGCAGTACGACACTCAACGCATTGTTAAAGCACACCTTACACAAAATATCAGTAGCCCAAGACGTTGGCGTAGATGTGTTCATCACAGTTTCAACATGGGATGTCGCATCAAAGTCTGTGGCCTCTTCGCCAGTTTCAACATCCATTTCATTAGCGACTATAGTCGTCTCTTCCGCCTCTGTTTCAACAGGAGAAGGCAAAGCCCGCAAACCAAGATTAGTGCTCATGAACCCGCTCATTGATCCAACAACGTCGACATCCATTTCATTAGCTGTGGCGACTGTTTCCATGTCAGAGGGCGCGGATTGCCATTCCAGATTCGCAGGCTCTACCCTACCTTCCACATCCTCATGATGAATTCCCCTTAAACCCATTTCGGCTTTAGTGCTCTCTTGCATATACCACAACATTAATTCTATACATCTGGCCTCTGTAACAAACGGTAATAAATCTTTGGTGCTTTTGAGATATAGACTTAAGGCAGGTCTCACACAGACATCAGGAAATCCAAAATGTTCAATTAATGCTGGGAAAAAACCCAAACCTTCCATCAGAACAGTTAAAAGATGTTCATCTATGGGTTTTATAGTTCGACGCTGCGAAGATTCTCTAGCATTCTTAATGAACTGTGCATCCTTTTTAATGTTGACAAAGGTGCACTCAGGATACCATTGCGCGTGCAGTGTCCAAGGGTCGTCAGCGGGTTCCCAATTACGAAAACCATTCCCACAGAAAAAGCAGCGCATGTGGTCACTTAGGCCTGTAAATTTAAGAAAAAAAAAATATTCCCATTCATTATTATTATTATAGCTCACATCCGGCAATGTTGTAATACAAAAACACACACGCGCACACACACACACACACACACACACACACACACACACACACACACACACACACACACACACACACTTCCCGGGACCAAAGAGCCAGAGCTCCACCCCCGCAAGCACAATTGGGGGAGTAAACACACTTTTTTTTCAGATATATACAAGAGTTGTTACATTCTTGTACGGCCTAGCATTTCGGGCAGGTCCCTAGAATACAATCCCCACCTCGAAGAATCGTTTTTTACAACCAAGTACCCATTTTACTGTTGAGTTAAACAGAGGCTACAGTTAAGGATTTGCGCCCAGTAAATCCTCCCGGCCAGGATACACACGCACACACTAAAAATAACAAAAACTCCAACAATATTTGTTTACCACAGAAGAAAAATCCTGATTCTGCCAATTCGTGAGATGTTTGCTTGACACAACCAGTCCAGCTGAGGTCGAATGTTTCCAAACGCTGTTTGTATGTTGCCAAGCCTGGATATCTAGGTTTAGCGTATGGAATTACCCCCAGAACCTGCAAATCATCTCCAGTCATTTTAGTTTCTTCCTCGCGGGGTGGGGTCTCTAAAAAAAAACAAAGATGCTCCATCACATATATGCATAAGACACAGGTTCTAAGTCAATTCTTTCAAAAACAAAAAAAAAATAAAGAAAAATTATTTGAAAAGACTTCCTGCGTTTATACTTATTTTTTTTTTGTCCTCCCTCCACATCGCCAATACTAATTATTCACAGATAAACTAGTAAATTATATTTATACAATATACTCACGATCAGATGTTGCTATATTCTTTGGTTCGAATAGGGGTGAAAAGAAATCCAGCCCATATTCGAATGCCAGTTTGGTGATTTCCAAAGGAACGTTATTGTCCTTTTCGCCTCTTATGAAGGAACAATTTGGCGACACTTTCGCATGCCTACTACGGGGCGTATCGCCCTCAATCCAAGCATGCACAACTTTACAACAAAAGGCGCATGAACAATGATCCGCAACTCTCAGATAATAAAATCCCTCATTCACCAGGTCTTGGGGGTTTAGCCACTCGACAGGCCAATTTATAAAGGTGTCTAAACGCATTTGGGCACATTTAAGACTGTCCCTGGAGTAAAACGTTTTAGTACGGGAAGGTTCCATTGTGCACTGGTGCGACACTGGCGAATGGAGGCAAGATCCTAGGCTATATATTGCCCGTCCTTTCCCTCCCCGAAATAAGTGTCAAAGATCGCTACATATGTGCTAGTTTCTTTTTTTTTTTTGGTTTGGCAATTCTAGCCACCGCTACTCTTTTTTTTTATGGCATAATTATGAGGAAACAGGGAAAGGAAAAAATGACTCGCAAATGTGCTAAATCATGTTGCATAATGCAGTGAATTAAAAAAAAAAAGATGGCAGTTGGTAGTCTAGGAAAGGTGACCAAGTACTTATTTTTTGTGATAATTATCGAGAAATGTCATTAACTACATAAGGTATCCCTAATGTCAATAATGTTACGGTGCCCTCTCCTATTTCTTTCGTTTGCCGGCTTAAAGAGTCATATCAGCTCTCCCTACTGATTCTCTGAGGTTCAGGGAGTCTAGTGATATATGTGGCGACCAGACCGGCTGCCATTTAATGGAAGGAGGTTATATTATAAGTTGTAAATAAAGGAAAATTGGCGCCCTGTTATAAATGAAACAGTATCCCCTACGGCAGATGTGACCTTGTGGAAGGGACACTGTGCCGATCGCGGATTGGCCGACGTAGGTCGCGGGCGACAAATCAGGGCCCGCCATGACGTCACCGAGTGCCCCGGGCGGCGCCAACGTCAGAGTTGTACTGACCGTGGAAGCGACAGGACGCGCCTCGGTCTGCTCTCAAGGATTGGAGGCTCTGCAAGCCTTGTTCAGTGGATTGAGCTGGCCTTCGTTGCCCACCATAGTTATTGGAGACCCTGCGCTTCTGGGAAGCCAAAGAGGAACCAAGTTCAGTGAGCAGAGAAGTGCCCAAACTTGGAAAATAGTCGGCGACGACGCTGGGCGGCGCCGCTGGCTGGACGTTGAGGTCTGGAAGGTGGGCGAGCAAGCTAGCTGTGACTGGGGTCACATCCACTGAGAATCTTGGAAGGACGACACCGTGCCTAGGACAAGGAGCGACGCCCTGTGGGAGAGGCGAGTGTGGGGAAAAATAGTGATTAGCTCAGCGCCCATCGATGAACCAGGATTGGGGCAGCTGAATCTCAGGGATTGGAACGGCGACGACGCGAAGGCTTCACGACACCTGAGGACCTGTGGAACGCCCTGGATCGTCGAGGATCGACCCAAGGAAGCGTGGGAACCTCACACCATCGAGGGACAGGCGTCGTGAGCCAGGAGTGTAAGGTAGATCATTTTTCCCTCCCATTACCCCTTGTATGAGTAGGCTAGTTAGGCCACAATATTTACTTGTGTATGTGGCAGCAAGACTTTATTACTTTAATAGTAGAATAGGCTGCAATGCAGCTTGTGTCCAGGACTGTCAGAGAGGACAGTGTGTATGGATGGCAGGACAGTGAAGAAGAGGTGCCGACGTGGTGAAGAGGCCCTCCTGTGAGAGTGTGAGACTCCTGTCTTCCTGCCCATTTGAAGGAGTGCTGGAGGTCGTGGAAGAAGAGGCTGACGATCTCCAGACTCATCATCCATATTCCATATTCATGTATTACTTGTGATTGTGTGTGTGCGTTCATGTAATTTGCGTCAGTAAATCCACACATTTTATTACTGTGTTTGAGTGTGCCTCCATTTGTGATATTTCTCTATGAGCATACATTTCTGGCTACAAACGATATATGATACACCCACTGAACTGCATTGCTGGGGTGCAGATATAATAACCCAGCTGGCGACCTTGCTAAGAGGAAGATAGAGAAGACAGGCGGGAAAGGAGTTCCTGCAACCTTTTTTGTCTGGCAGGCAAGACTCAGGGAGGTTATGTTTATAGGTAAGCCTGAGTCTTCCTTCACTCCCCCACGGGTCTAGGCCGGAACTGTTAACAGCAGTTTCCCCGTGGTTGACTGAAGGGCTTCCAGGGTGAATCAGTGGCACCCCTTTGTGGTGGAAGCAAAGACCTGCGGAGGTGGGCATCGTTGGTCCTATCTTGTGTGACCAAGGAGACTCCGGTGAATCCAGGGAGTCGGAGGGGCTGAGTATTTGGGCCCTTTGAGCCCCTAGCAGCCGAGTGTTAGCAGAGCCCCGGACCGCCCACCCCCACGTGACAAGAGAACTGGCGACCTTGCCAGGATTCGAACCCCAGTAGCCAAGAACTGGGAACTTCGCCAGGAAGCGTGGATCAAGCTACAGTGTGGACCAAATTGCAAGACAAGTGTTGCCAGGGTACTAATACAGTGTGGTCAGTGAATTCGGTGGTACTGTTACTCAACCAGCTAAGGGACTGAAACGGTGAAATTAGTGCCTACTAACGTGTCTGTGCTGTCGTGTATGCTCAATGATATAGAGATGGAGGAAGACAAAGTAAAGAAATTTATTGACACAAGGGACGAGAGAATTTTGGAAGAGTATACCAAGGCCCAGCTCCAACAAGTGGCAAACCACTTTGGGATCAGGTTGAGGACGACTAAGGTAGCGGAGCGAAGGATAGAGATCATGGCACAGCTCACAGCTCGAGAGGAAGCGACGGGAGAGGAGCCGTCTCAAGAGGAGCCGTCCCGAGGAGAGCCGTCGCAAGGTGAACCGTCCCGACTAGGGCCACCCCAAGCGCCTACCAGTGTGGAGAGAATTCACAGTGAACATGGGAGCAGTGGAAGGTCCAGCTGTAGTAAGAGGAGCCTGCAACTGGAAATAATGAAGATGCAACTGGAAGCCCAGCTGCGACGAGAGGAAAGAGAAGCGCAAATGCAGCGAGAGGAACGTGCAGCTGAGCTGCAGCGAGAGGAACGTGCAGCTGAACTGCAGCGAGAGGAACGTGCAGCTGAGCTGCAGCGAGGTGAGCGAGAAGCACGGCTGCAGCTGCAGCGAGAAGAAGGAGAGAGACAACTGCGACTGGAGGAGATAAAGGCAAAGAAAGAAGTCGAATTGCGTCGCGTTGAACGTGGTCTGCCCTCACTACCTGCACGGCGGGATGACCTCAAGGTAAGGGAACGTGACTTACCTACGTTCGAACCACAAGAAGCTGAGGCGTTCTTCGAACACTTTGAACGGATAGCGACTCTGAAGGAGTGGCCGGAAGATGATTGGGCTGCTCTGGTCCAGGGCAGGTTGACTGGAGAGGCCCGGGAAGCCTATAACATGCTGGACCTAGAGGAGTGTACTAATTATGACGCGATTAAGAATGCGGTTCTCCACTCATTCCGGCTGACTCCGGAGATGTACCGGAAGCGGTTCAGAGAGTGTACAAGAGCGTCGGGAAAGACTTACGCCGAGACCGCCAGGGATATGGAACGGAAATTCCTACGATGGTTGAAGGCGGAGGAAGCGGAGTCGGTGGATGATGTTAAACGACTGATAGTGATGGAGAAGTTCATGTCGGTGCTCCATCCTGAGTTGCGAGTAAGGGTGAGAGAAGCAGGTATTAAGGACCTGAAGGCTGTAGCGGATCGAGCCGACATGCTGGAGGAGGCACTACATATCAGGAGGGAGGGGCCGCCCAGACACTCGCCTTACCCCAGGTCGGGAGGGAACTTTAGGAGTTCAGGAGGAGCGAGGACGGGTGGGGACTCTCCCAAGAGTAAGGTGCCCGATGAAGTAACGTGGTTCAAGAGCTCAAGAGACGCGGGGAGGAAGCCCCAAGCTGTGAGCAGTGGACCTAGCTCAGGAGCAAGTGCTGCAGTCCCGGACACGACGACGGGGAGTCCAAGGAGGACCCAGGGGACGTCTGCAAGTGGTACCGCCAGAGTGACTGGCGAGTGGCCGCCCAGGGGAGGTGGCCGATGCTACAACTGTGGTGTGAGAGGACATTATGCCCGCGAGTGTGAGGAGCACCAAAGGAATGTAGGATTAATGTTGGAAGAGGAGAGAGTGTTTGTTCACACCCCATATTATAGTGGACCCAACGTGAATGGTTGGGAAATGAAGTTGGGTGAACATCCCTTCGTTTTCGGGGCCAACGTGAAGTTTGGAAAGTCAGACCCAGTGGAGGTTGCCGTGCTTCGAGATACGGGTGCTGACATAAGTATGGTGACCAGGAGTATTCTCCCCAAGGAATTTAATGATTCACCTGTGGGAGTGGTGAGGATACGCAGTGTGGGGGAGGAATACAGGTTGCCACTTCACGAAGTACAGCTGATTGCCGACTGCGGAGTCGAGAAAGCTATAGTAGCTGTAGCCCCTAAGTTACCCCTAGAGCATGTACAGATGGTGCTGGGTAATGACCTCGGAGGAGGCAGGATACAACCCGATTGGGCCAGGAGTGCTTATGTTGCAAGCAGCGGTACAACCCTGCCAGGTGAGGTATCAGTCGCTCCAAATAATAGTGAGGAAGCCGACTTCGACAGGGAAAACGTCGCCAGAGACGACGACAACGAGGGCGAGAGTGCAGAGAGGTCGTCGGAGGTTGTGGAAAACCCCGACGGGGACCTCCGACTAAGCCTGATGATGCGTGTGGAGGAGTGGCGAGGAGCAGCTGTACAAACGCCTGGGGCGGTGAGGAGGCTGCAGACCGCACTCCCTCCATACAGAAACGTGAATAGAGTAAGCTCAGTGGATGAGCGAACGGCGGTGAGGGGCAGAGTGGAGGAGCCACGACGCAAGGCACCCTATGCCGGCCAGATGAATAGTGGTAGGTGCAAGGCGAACCACCGTAGTGAGGTGAGCCACAGGGAGGTGGAAGAGCCCAACCACGAACCGAAGAAGACGTCTGCAGGGAAGAAAATCTCATGGAGGAGTGAAGATGTTCGTCGGGAACGAAGGAGCGAGTGGTATAGGAAAGGCAATACGAAGAAAGCAGGGAATAGGTACACCCAGGGTAGGCGCCAGCCTAACCAGAGGGGCATTGGGCCATCGCAAAAGCCTAGTGTGGAAGAGAGGGAGCTGCTGGATGGAGTACAGGTTACAAGTGCCACTGTGAGGAGACAACGCACCTACGGGAGAAGAGGAACCGAGAAGAGAGAAGATTGGCGAAGAGGAGATCATGGGAGGAAACATGGAGTACCTGTAGGACGCAATGGAAATGCAAGACTATCTCGGAGTGCACGACGCGGTGGAGGCGCTGCATGCACTGAATCTTACAGTGGTAACGAGCCGTGGGAGTACACTCGTAGCCACAGAGAGAGGATTTCTTGTAGGTGTTCAGGGAACACCCATCACACCCGGTCCTATGCGAGGTGGAGATATAATGAGACAAGTGACTGGCAAGGTGGAACGAGCCACGTCACCAACTGGAGGAGTGACACTTCAGGAACGGAGGGAGCAAGAGTATAGGTTGCCCTCTTGAGTGCTGCTCTTCCGATATGACTCTTATTTTAAGGGGGAGGGGTATGTTACGGTGCCCTCTCCTATTTCTTTCGTTTGCCGGCTTAAAGAGTCATATCAGCTCTCCCTACTGATTCTCTGAGGTTCAGGGAGTCTAGTGATATATGTGGCGACCAGACCGGCTGCCATTTAATGGAAGGAGGTTATATTATAAGTTGTAAATAAAGGAAAATTGGCGCCCTGTTATAAATGAAACAGTATCCCCTACGGCAGATGTGACCTTGTGGAAGGGACACTGTGCCGATCGCGGATTGGCCGACGTAGGTCGCGGGCGACAAATCAGGGCCCGCCATGACGTCACCGAGTGCCCCGGGCGGCGCCAACGTCAGAGTTGTACTGACCGTGGAAGCGACAGGACGCGCCTCGGTCTGCTCTCAAGGATTGGAGGCTCTGCAAGCCTTGTTCAGTGGATTGAGCTGGCCTTCGTTGCCCACCATAGTTATTGGAGACCCTGCGCTTCTGGGAAGCCAAAGAGGAACCAAGTTCAGTGAGCAGAGAAGTGCCCAAACTTGGAAAATAGTCGGCGACGACGCTGGGCGGCGCCGCTGGCTGGACGTTGAGGTCTGGAAGGTGGGCGAGCAAGCTAGCTGTGACTGGGGTCACATCCACTGAGAATCTTGGAAGGACGACACCGTGCCTAGGACAAGGAGCGACGCCCTGTGGGAGAGGCGAGTGTGGGGAAAAATAGTGATTAGCTCAGCGCCCATCGATGAACCAGGATTGGGGCAGCTGAATCTCAGGGATTGGAACGGCGACGACGCGAAGGCTTCACGACACCTGAGGACCTGTGGAACGCCCTGGATCGTCGAGGATCGACCCAAGGAAGCGTGGGAACCTCACACCATCGAGGGACAGGCGTCGTGAGCCAGGAGTGTAAGGTAGATCATTTTTCCCTCCCATTACCCCTTGTATGAGTAGGCTAGTTAGGCCACAATATTTACTTGTGTATGTGGCAGCAAGACTTTATTACTTTAATAGTAGAATAGGCTGCAATGCAGCTTGTGTCCAGGACTGTCAGAGAGGACAGTGTGTATGGATGGCAGGACAGTGAAGAAGAGGTGCCGACGTGGTGAAGAGGCCCTCCTGTGAGAGTGTGAGACTCCTGTCTTCCTGCCCATTTGAAGGAGTGCTGGAGGTCGTGGAAGAAGAGGCTGACGATCTCCAGACTCATCATCCATATTCCATATTCATGTATTACTTGTGATTGTGTGTGTGTGTTCATGTAATTTGCGTCAGTAAATCCACACATTTTATTACTGTGTTTGAGTGTGCCTCCATTTGTGATATTTCTCTATGAGCATACATTTCTGGCTACAAACGATATATGATACACCCACTGAACTGCATTGCTGGGGTGCAGATATAATAACCCAGCTGGCGACCTTGCTAAGAGGAAGATAGAGAAGACAGGCGGGAAAGGAGTTCCTGCAACCTTTTTTGTCTGGCAGGCAAGACTCAGGGAGGTTATGTTTATAGGTAAGCCTGAGTCTTCCTTCACTCCCCCACGGGTCTAGGCCGGAACTGTTAACAGCAGTTTCCCCGTGGTTGACTGAAGGGCTTCCAGGGTGAATCAGTGGCACCCCTTTGTGGTGGAAGCAAAGACCTGCGGAGGTGGGCATCGTTGGTCCTATCTTGTGTGACCAAGGAGACTCCGGTGAATCCAGGGAGTCGGAGGGGCTGAGTATTTGGGCCCTTTGAGCCCCTAGCAGCCGAGTGTTAGCAGAGCCCCGGACCGCCCACCCCCACGTGACAATAAGTTATCACAAACCTTCCAATAATTATGTGGCCTCCATGACTTTATATATATTTCATTAAGGGAATATGGTCTGACTATGGTTTTTTCATGGGGGGGTGGGGACATTAAAAAAAAATTTGTAACATGTCGCACTGTGTTTGACCTTTTCTGCTTCTGAAAAAAAAAGGTTGCCAGTGTTTGGGTATTAAGCTGACGTATATTGATATTTTATGGCAAGATATTTTGAGATACATATTGCGCTATTTGAGGTGGTTTTTTTATATTAATTAAGTCAGGGAAAAAAAAATGTTCCTATGGGCTTCTTGTTGGTCGAGGCCCTTATAATAATAATATAAATATTTGCTCAGTACGTGGTAACTTTTACACGCACTAGCAGGGATGGAGATATAAGGGCGCAAAGCCCCCACGACGAATATTCGCAGGGTCGACACAGGGCGGTTGACTAGGCTTTATCCAAAACATAAGGGAAAGTAAAAAAAAAAAGAAAAATGGAGACGTGGCTGGAAACGCACACCGGATATTTAACCGATGAAGAATTTTGCAATAATGAAACTTGCATTGTGTATCCTGTAAACTGCATATCTTGCGTCCCGTACGGGATGGCGAAGGACATATCAGTGAAATACAAACACGCAAGCGCCTATGGTGAACGCAGGCCTTTGTATAATCTCAAGAGATGTGTTCCCCATGATCGCCCAATTCCCGGTTCAATTCATGTCTCCAATCGTCGAGCTGAAAATCTCCCCTGCATTATTGCTGCTGCAGTGCAATATGGTATAGGGGCGCCTGTAGAGAACAATGAGATCGCCAACTCGCATATAGAAAAATCCAAAGATCGTGATATGCTCACCGGATTAAAAGAAGATACAACGCAAAATCGCCTCATCTATTTCAAAAAGGCTATAGAAGCCATAACGAGATTCATCAAGTCTTCTCCGGAAATCGCACGAGTTGTATTACCTGTGGGTATTGGTCGCACCTGTGTTCAAAGAGATGAAGTTTGGGAGGAAACATATCTTCCAATTATCGAAGATCTGTATGAAAACTTAAAACATTACGATGTTAATGTTATATTGGTGCGTAATGACCAGAGCTCCAAGGAAAAAAAAAATGTCCCTGGCGCAGTTGTCCCCCGCGCCGGCGTGAAAAGTGTATATAGACCCCCTTCCGAGTCACTACCTCACAAGCCAGCACTATGGAGCTCCCCTCCCTGATTGGCGACTTTGCCTCTTTGCCCATCTATAACAATCGTGATTGTCTGCTCTATGATTTGGATGCAACAAGCGTGCAGTTGAGCGAAATGGTGCACACTTTATGGGAACGATACCCCTATGCTCGATTGCATCGGAAAAACCTGCCGTACAAAAATCGTGCTGTTAGAACTGATAGAGATATCCCCGGCCTCATATTTGTTGGCGAAGCACCCGAATTCTGCAATAGGATGGATGACGACCCCTATGAAAGTTATGCTGTTTTACCGCACCTTATTGGATTAATCACCCAGTTTACCAACGGTCCAGCGACGCCATCTTCTTACAAAAAGCCCAGGTACGAAGCATGGAGTTTGGATGAGCATTTTTATGATGGCCTGAAAAATGATACCGAATACCAAAGATGGCGTTGGTTTGACAAAGCTCTGCGAAAAGCCATTGAACATATTCTTCAGAGAAGCCGAAGAGGACAAGTGGGAAGGATTATTTTCCCATATGGGTTGGGCAAGGCTTGCGGGCAGTATCTCACAAGTGGCGAACGCAACATATGGGAGACTAAATATTTCCCTGTGATGTGCAAATTAGCTCAGAAACTGCAAGAACGTGGTATAGACACTTTAATGATATGTCCTGTAAATAATGACACGCCAACTCGCTCTCCAACCATTGGCATCTTTAGACACAAGATTCCACGTATGGCCATTCCACCTGTTTCTACGAATGATAAAGACTCTGTTTCTACTGTCGGACCTGCTGCTGACGTGAGAGAAGACGGGTCAGCTGTCGTGGAAGATGATCCATCTACCGGCGCCATGTCTGTTACTGTAGGTGATGAAGTGCTCACTATTGTGGAAGACGACGACAATGAAGACAAAGAGAAAATGGAAATGGAATATAATGAAGATGAGATTAGAAAAGCTGTAGAATCTATATTGTAATATTTCATACAAATTAAACCACAAAAAAGAAATGTTAACCTGTATTTTTTATTTACTTTTCCTAATTTCTCTACACACACACACACACACATTTATTTATTTATTGTTTCCTAATTTCTCTGTACAAAAAGAAAAACTATGAATTACATATTATAAAAGCCTCTAACAACTCTATGTGACAAGGTGTATATAAGACGAAGGTTATGTTAAAAAACCTTTTTAATCGCTTCGAGATGTGTTCCAACTACATGCGAGCCAAATTACGGAGACTCAAAGATTCTATTATTGAAGTGGATTTCCCCAACGATGATATATTTAAACCCGGGTACTGTATTGTCTATGATCTTCCTGCCCTACACCAGTTTTCTAATGGTTACTCCCAACAGCTGTGGGAAAAATATCCTTATGGGGTGGTTGAAAAGAAAATATGTCCTGAAACGCTTTGTGCTGTAGTTACGGATCGTGACACTCCAGGAAATATAATCCTCTCCCCGCCACCAGAACCTAATGTGCAGCCTTATCTCTTAGCCCTCATATGTCAATATAGTGTAGGTGCGTCTATTGAAAATAATGACATTAACCAATTTCATATTAAGCACAGTAAAGATATTGATTTAGTAGCGGGATTGCAGAGAGATACAACTATCAACAGACGATGGTGTTTTAAAAAGGCCGTGAGTCGCATTATGAGCGAAGCCAAGAGTAATAATTCTATCAAACGGATAGTTATGCCATTTGGTATAGGCTGTAATTCTGGGGTGGGTTGGTCTAGAGCAGGTGAAGAAGAAGAAGAAGAATGGCTAGCATCTTACTACCCTACACTGGCTCATTTGGCCCATGTAATGAAAAAATGCAAAAAAGAATTTGTGCTGGTGCGTCCTAAACAAGATGGAGCAGGGAAAGGTCAAGTACCGCCACAAGTAGTGAAAAGACCATCGAGTAAAAGGAGGAACCTTAGATCTTATTACACTAACGACAAATAATAAAAAAGTGCTTGTTTTTTTTTTTGTATATGTACTCATAATAAAATAAAAAATTGTATAAATGTCAAGTTTTTTTTTTTTATCTGTTAAAGTAGTTTTTAAAAATAAGAGAGAGACCTCATCACTTATTCACCCCCATGACAAGTACTCTAGCAAATACTACCTGACATTTTTTTTTTAACATATTTCATCTTCAAGGGGAGTGTGCAATAATAATAATAATAATGATACATGATTTTTTTTTTATTTAGGTAAAAAACACACATATATATATATACAAACAAAATAATGTTCTGGTTGAACAGAGTCTGGGTTGGGGGACAAAGTCTCGGGATTTGGGGATAACCCCCCCCCCCCCATCAGGCCACCCGCACATTGTTCCTGTAGTATGTCCCCTTTGCATCATTAGTTCCTAAGAGTTATCTTGTAGGTGGAGCTTTATCTAGATCTGCCTTAATGACTGGATGCAAATTTTCCCTCCAATAAACCTCATCCTCTGGCGCAATTTCCTCAGCTTCGGAGGTGGAACAATAATCCCGATAATCCCCAAAGACAATTTCTCTAAATGCATTCTGCGCTCGAACTTTGTCATGATAAATAAACCAGTTTACACGCTGTTTAAAATCAATCCCCGCAAACTGTTTTTCTATTTCACCTTGGGCTTGCACCCACTCGATAAAGTTGGGTATTCCATTATATGCCACATTAATCAAGCCTATTCCTATTTCGACAGGTAGTCTTATTTCTGTTTCGTCACAAAAACCGCCATATACGGTCTCAACGGCGCTAATTTTTTTTGTTTTCTGTCTTTGAACATGTGAGTCTTCTAAATCTGCGCCTTCATACTGCTTTTCAATTGCCGCCAAAGCCTTGACGCATGCGATGAACTTGGGCAATTCCTCATACTCCACGACGCAATGACCTCGTGAAATAAATACCAGGGGCGATTCCCTGCATTGCATCTTCCTCTTTTCCTCAACATCTACAGCCTGATGGCCGAGCTCTGATAAAAGATATAACAGAAAAAATTAATTGCATACGCCCATAGAGAGAGAGAAAAAAATCGTTGAACTTTATTGGATTTCTTTTTAGATTTAACTTTTAACTACTTGGAACGAATTATCAATGAGGCACAAACCATGACAAGTCCTGTAAAGTATTAGGGTTTATGCATACCATTTATAGTCTCCATCACAGCTTGGTCGTATGATCTCTCACTGAGAACCCCACACCCACTCCAGCCAGATATAGGCCGAGACCTCCTGAACTTGCTGACAGGGGTCGCCAGTTTATTTTTTTTTGTTTTTTATCTATAAGTTGGAATAAATAAGCTCGTATTTCCTTGAACGTTTTTTGACAAAATTCTTGATGTGGGAAACAAGTACTCAAATGTGTGAGGGAATGAAAATGCGCGAAGAGGCCATAATGGTCCTAAGAACACATTCTTTCCACAGTCACTGATAAGTCGCCGGCTGGATGGATTGCAATTGCTTATTTACTGCCCTAAAATCATTGATCCGGGGGGGGGGGGGGGGGGGCGAGATACTGCCTCATTTAGAGAAATTTGCAATTTGCTATGTGCAATAGCTCGGACGTTGGGGAACTGAACCGGGTCCTGCACGAAGGTTGTTCAACATTCCGCTCGAATATGGACAAAAATAGAATCTCTCTCTCTCTCTCTTTCTTTCTGAGGTAAAGAACCTTTTTTGAGACCTAGCACTCAAAGGTTAAAAAAAAAAGATTAACACCTTTATAATTAGAGAGACAGCTAAGATACTGCATCATTTAGTGAAATTTGTAATGTCCATTAGCTCGGACGTTGGGGAACTGAACCAGGGCCCGAACGAAGGTTGCTCTGATCCTGTGCAAATGAGGAAACATTTGGGAGAAAGAGAGGAAGCAAGATTTACTCCCTTGGAAAACCTTTATAAAAAATTTGTGGCCAGAGGTTTGAAAATATTGGCAACTTTTTTTTAAACAGAATGAAACTCTTAATAAATAATATATATCCTGAAGAATAAATCTTCCTCTATGAAATATATATTTTTAATTAGTTTTATAAGTTTGTATTTACTGTAATGATGAAGCCTTCCAACCATGGCTCATTAAAAGTTTTTTTTTGTTTATGAAATAGTGTAAGTATTTATGCAATATTTATTATAAAACAATCATAATACGCAGTGGCATATCATTTTTATAAAGAGGCTTTATAAGGTAAATATAATAGCAATGCGAAACTCTTTCTATCTGACGTATTATTTTAAATAAATACATTTGGGCGAAAAACATGTCTATTGCCCCCGTAAGCGACTTGGGTGGGCTCTTGCAGATTCTATGTATTTTAATCTCTAAACATTCGAGTGCCAAGAACAACTCTCGTGCAGGCCCGCATTCAGTTTTCGACGTTCAAGCTTTTGCTATAGTAAATGTCTCTAAAAATGAGGCCGTATCTCGCCCTGACCAACTGTTTTTGGCTCAATTGTAATCCATCCAGCCGCAGTCAGCTGGGCAGGACCCAGTGCAGGTTTGGAAGGCTTTGGAAATTAAGCACCGTAAGATTGTGAGTGTTCAAGTTTAGGGGGGACTAAGTATTTTGCGCGAATGTGAAAGCCCTGGGTTTATTTGTGTAAGTTAAAAATTGAGTTTTTGTTTGTGTATAAGAGTTTAGCAATGTGTTTAATTAAGATTGTGCAACAGTTTTAAGTTTAGGGGGGACTAAGTACAGATTGCGCTATATGAAGTTATTAGGCCCCCACCACAATAGCTGAAAACTATTATGTTAAAAAATGAAATTTAATACAGAATACGAACAGATTCCCAGTACGTATTAAATTGCTTAAACTACTCAACTACTTTCCTTTATAGTATATTTACAAGTGTCAAATTAATGTTGGAAGTGTCAACCCCAACATAATATGGCTGAGGCCCCACTATTTAAACTTCTTTTCGTATGCTATGAAATATCACAGGTATTGTTAATGCTTGTAACGTTTATTACAAAAGATAGACATACATTTGATGCTATTTTTCATATTAAAATCTAATTTGAGGCCCGAAAAATATATCTATAAAATCTATAAACAGGTTAGAACCATACAAATGCAAGTATGCCTTTTTCACCAGTAATCAACTGTATGCCACAGAAAATGGAATCTTTACTTTAGCTACAGAAAACGGAGCAAAGCCAAGGAGGGGATGACTGAAATAAACAGTTTCCAACCTGACTCTTCCCGCACATAAACATGTCTTTCTTGACCTCATTTCAAATTATATAGAGTACTGAAAGCTCATTTTCCATAGCAAATATACTAAGGAACTCATTTTACGACTAGAACGCAAACTAGGACCCCTCATTCAGATTCAAAACACGAGAATTATTGACAATATTTCCCCACTATCAAGCACACAGGACTCTTTAAAGCTATCTTAACTTCTTTAAAACCCCTATATGACCCATCTCACATGCAGATCCTGTTCTATGACTCACCCTTCATGTCAATGTACCCCACAGTATCATGCAAATTCAAGATAAGGCTTACTACACCTATATATCCAAAATGGTCTTTGTAAGGAATCTTGACCCCCCCTTGTATGCTTGACCCCCACTGGGGTTATCCACCTCTGACCATTACAGAAAATGGAGCTGTGCCCAAGGACTCCCTATACTATTCAGTCATAGCCTCATTAAAGTACTCCAAAAACTTCTATATTCGCTTTCAACTGTGTTTCTTGGTTTGAATCTATTGAACATTCACCCTCTGATCCATTCAAAAGTAAGGGCCCCCAAATTGATACCGTAGTACTCTCGTAACACCCCCGAGACAAATCGTGCATTTTTGCTCATGCCATTAAAATACTCCTAAAACGTTTATATGCCTTTCACCAGTGTATTTTTTGGTTTCCAACTATTGAACATTCATCGTCGGTACCTCTCATAAGTAGAGACCCCCTTCTTGAGGCTCTAGACTCATCTTAAAAGCTCGAGACGAATCGTGCAAAAAAACAGGTTAGGATAGGGCACCAGTTCCTCAGGTACCCCATGGGTGGTGGTCCCCCCGGGACCCCTGGGGGGACCACCACCCCACCACCGCCAGCCAGCCAGGAGCGCGCTGACTGTGCCCTAACCTAACCACCTAAAACGAGAGGGATGGACGATCTGGCCCGCCAGGGTCAAGTCGGCATGGAAGTGCCCAACCGTTTCTGAAATTTTTTTACCTCAATCTGTCTCCTTATTCACTACTGGTACTCATATATGATCTCTTATTATACTTTAACATAAATTATTCGATATGCATGTTAGTGGCTTTGCAAAAAAAAAGGAAAAATAGCAATCATATGTAATCTCACAAACCCATTGTACCTTCTTGTAAATTAAAAATATTATTATTATTATTTATAAACAAGCTTAGGTATAAACAGCAGTGTGCTGCTGCTTATATTCAATATAAAAGATTACAGAGTGTAGCTACAAAAAACTAAAAAAGCTAAAAAACTAGCTTTCAGTTCATCTAATATCCCTGTCTCACAGGATGGTTAGTCATACATGAAATCAGGAGAGAACATGAAATATAAGGGTGACTGATCTATTTGCCTTCACTAGCACATACTAGGTTCAGCACAAGAATATCTTTCAATATTCTTGAGTGCTTAAAGTAATTACATAGCGTAAATTACCTCATACCATTTGGTCTGAAATCACTAATAACAGGGCAATAATCACAGATATAGTGTTGGAGAGTATGTCCCAGCTCTTGTTCACATTGTTTACAATTGGAATGTTCACCATTTCGTGATTCATTACCTGCAGCCACCTACTATATATGTGAATATCCCAGCCTAATTCTGGCAATTACAATGTCACACTGTCTAGTGGATGTTTTATGCTGCCCGTACATATAATTCCCGGTTTTAAACATGTCATAGCTCTCTATACTCCTGCTTTCTGGCCTTTGAGTGTCAGTAACTGATCTGTTTTCCCTAATTTCCGGAAATATTGCGGCTTTTACAGCAGAGATTGGAATGCCAATATCCAACTCAATTTCAGGCTTATCACATGCAGTTTTAGCTGCCTTGTCTGTGTCATCATGCTGGACAACACCTATGTGAGATGGTATCCATAGAAATGAGACTGAAACTCCTGCTCTTTCCATTAATAATGTTGTTTATAATGGATGTTACAACATTCCTAATGTCTATTTTGCATGTTGGGTTTTTAAGGCCGAAGAGCTGACTTTGAATCACAGAATCTCCACACATGCACCTAATTCTGCATGTGTGGAGCTAAGCCAGTTATTGAGTCTCACAATTGTGGTCTGAGTACATATGGTGTCTTTGTGTATTCTACAGGATGCTGCAGTGCGACCTGTTGGCATTTGTAATAATTTCAATGGCATATATTGCCACAAAAATAAAATTGATTCATAAACAAAAAACGATCGAGTTCTAATATACATATAATTATATGTAACGTATTTTTTAAATTTAAATTGTATCGAATTTTCTATGTAAGATTTAAATTAAATTTTTTAAATATCATTATTTTTCTTTTTTGTTTTATAAGCATTTATGTATTAAGCAAAAAGTGTTTCTCAAAAAGTGTATGCTTTCAACAAAACTTAGAATATAATAGAACATTTGTGAAAGATTTTTCATTTGATGTAAGTTTAAAATAGTCTCTCTGGATTATTTTTCTAATAAAGAAAATGAGAAATATTAACTGGGAAGCTATCTTTTTATATATGTTTGTTTTATAAACAAGCTAAAATATACACACCAATGTGCTGCTACCTCTTCTATATGACAGATTACACAGTGTAGATAAAAAACTAGCAATAAGTTCATCTAATATTCCCATCTCATAGAATGGTTAGTCATATATGGAATGAGGGGAGCAAATATCTGCCTCAATACACAAACAAATTAACTCTGACTAAACTACTACCTATATGTTCATCTATTTTCAGATATCCTAAGCGATTCGCATAGCCGGAGGCAGGAAGACCTTTAAATTTATAGATATGCCGTCTGGGGGGCTTGACGGCTGAGTGGACAGTACTCGGTTTTCATAATTCTAAGGGTCTGGGTTCGATCCCCGGCGGAGGCAGGTAGTAATTTATCTGGGTAGAGAAGAGGTCGTGGGTGTTCCGTGGTTGTCTAAGAGTGTGTAAGAGAGAGTCAATGTGTTGTTCGTGATAAGAGAGTAGTTTGTCAAGTTGTTTGTCTAATAAAGTTTTCCAGTAGACATTGATGGCAGGAATGTTGGTACTATCATGAAGACTTTCGCTGGTATTGAAATCGTCCCATCGAGTGTTGAGTACCCATCTAAGTGTTCTGTTCTGTATTCTCTGAAGTTTTAGTTTATTAGTGGGAGCGGCTAAGGAAAGAGCTATTGGAGCATATGTTATGAGAGGTCTAATGAGTGCTTTATAAAGGTGCATTTCAATATCAGGTTTTGCAAATTTTAGTCTGTACAATTTGTTCATGGCATGGAGAGCTGTTGTATGTTTCTGTGTAATGTGTGTGAAAGAGTAGTTGTCGGTCAAGAATTGTGGTGGAAGGAGATACAGAGATGTTAGTAGGGTTAGGAGAGAGTGAATAGAGTTGAACAGGAATAGGGCTTATAGTTCGTTCACAGAAAAAGTAGGTGATTTTTTATTTGTTGGAGTTAGTTTTAATGCGTCAGTCATACTCCAATTCCGTTACAGTATCGAGTTCTGCTTGTGCTCTGCGTGATAGTGTATCAATGGTGTTGAGACATCATTAGCATAGCAGATAATAGTGTGATAAATAGGCTCAGGAATGATGTTGATGTATAGGATGAAGAGTGTCGGGGCAAGAATAGAGCCTTGGGGAACACTTTCGTGTAAGTTGAAGTAGTCAGAGTGTTGTCGGAGGAACTTGATTCTAATTGTCTAAGAAGTAAGAAGTTTGGTGGTGATAAGGGGATGATTAAAGTTATTGCATAGTTTGAATTTTAGTCCGTCATGCCAAAGAGTGTCAAAGGCTTTCTCAACGTCCTTAGTGATGAGTGCAGTCTTGAGTCTTTGGTGCTGATTGATGCTGATGTAATTGGTCATGATATTTAAGGCGTCGTGTGTGGACCGGTGAGGCCGGAATCCAAACTGTTTGTTAGTGAGTAAGTCATTGTCTTCTAGGTGCGTTCTGAGTCTCATGTTGACCATCCTTTCAAAGACTTTGCCAAGTGTCTCCAGAAGGCTGATGGATCTATAGTTTTTTGGGTCAGTGTGAAGTTTCCCAGGTTTTGGAATAAGAACAGCAGTGGCAGATATGAAGGTGAGAAGAAAATATCCAGAGGCAAGAGAGGCGGTGAATAAGTTAGTGATAGAAGCAATGATAGAAACAGGAAGTTGTCGAAGGAGGGTATGTCCAATGCCAGATGCACCAGGGGCTCTGTGACGAGTGACCATGACAGCTGTCTTGACATCAGCTGGAGTCTGGGGAGTCTGTAGTTCAGTGCGTGAGTTGAGGTTGTCAAGGTGGATGAGATCGACAGGTGTAGTTTCATGTCTGTTTTGGTGTACACAGTCTTCAACTACTTCAGTGTTGGGAAGAGCAGTTGGTTCAGAAGGATGTAGATGAAAAATGCGTCCCCAATTGTGTTTAAAATTGATAATTACTTCATCACGTGTTAGTGGCAAGTTGTAGTGCAGCTAATTCTGCATCTGTGGAGCTAAGCCAATTATTGAGTCTCACAATTGTGGTGTGTGTACATATGTTGTCTTTGTATATTCTACAGGATGGTGCATTGCAACCTGTTAGCATTTGAAATAAATTCAAGTACATGTAATGCCTAAAAAATAAAATTTGCTTGCAGATAATTTAAAGCTAGATATAAAAATTGTAATGTCTCCAATCTCCGTGGTGTAGTGGTAAGACATTGTTCTAGTGTTCCGAGACAACTTTGTCCTGGGTTCGTATCATAGCCGTGGAGGATTTACTGGGCGCAAATCCTTAAATGTAGCCTTTGTTTAACTCAACAGTAAAATGTGTACATGGTTGTAACAACGATTCTTAGGTGCGGGGATCGTATTGCAGGGAACAAAGAGTTAAGAACTTGCCTGAAACGCTACGCGTACTGGCTGCACAAGAATCTAACAACTCTTGTATATATCTCAAAAAAATGTATTTTTATATAAATATTTTTAAAGGTATTTTTGAAATTGTAAAGTACTTACTATGTAAGATTTGTAACGCACGATTATGATACGTGGATGAGTAGGTTAGATACACGGTGTTCAGTGGGTTTTCATATTTATTTATTAGTCTTGGATACGCTAGTAGTGTCGTAAACGTTGAGACGGAGCCTGGAGCAGAGCAGAGAGCCTAGAGTGGCCGGAGTCGCAGAGCTCTATGTGGGAGAGCATATGTTGTCTTTATATATTCAACAGGATGCTTATAGTATTTGAAATAAATTTTTGGGCATATAATGACTCAAAAATAAGTTATAATGATCAACTCTGACTAAAAATCAGGAGAGAACATGAAATGCAAGTCTGATCTATTGGCCTCCACTAGCAAAATCAAGGTACAGCACAAGAATATCTTCCACTATTCCTGAGTGTATGAAGTAATTTCAGAGCTCAAAGTACCTCATACCATTTGGTCTGATATCACTGATAACAGGGCAATCACAGATATGGTGTTGGAGAGTGTGTCCCAGCTCTTGTTCACATTGTTTACAATGGGAATGTTCACCATTGGGGGATTCCTTACCTGCAACAACCTGCCATAGATACCGATATCGCAGCCTAATTCAGACAATTACAATGTCACAATGTCTAGTGAATGTTTTATTCTGCCTGTACATAAAATTATCGGTTCTAAACATGCCATAGCTCTTTATGGCCTTTGAGTGTCAGTAACTGCTCTCCTGTCTTCCCTAATTTCCTGAAATATTGCGGCTTTTACAGCAGCGTAAAATGCCCATATACAACTCAATTTCAGGCTTATCACATGCAGTTTTGCTGCCTTGTCTGTGTCATCAACCTGTCCTCTTAAAAATAACATCGCTTTTGACCGTTTGCCTGTATGGCTGAAAGTGACCGTAATTTGAAAATGAAAAAAAATGAAAATAAATTTGGGATTTTTTTCAACAACAGTAAGTTAAGGGTCCTCTGGTAGGTTAGGTGGGCAGGAAATTCTCATAAAGTTTCAAAGCGTTATGAAAAACGTTAATTGAAAGTTTCTTCTTCTAACCTTACCGAATAAGCCGGACGACTCAAACAGAAAACGGGACAGTACCTCACTTTTGTGAGTCGATTTCATTTCAAATTACGTTCACTTTTGGCCATAGTGCGCATACGAGCGAAAAGCGACGCTATTTTTAAGAGACCAGGTTGGTAACACCTGTGTGAGATTTGTATCCATACAAATAAAACTGAAACTCTTGCTCTTTGCATTAATAATGTGGTTAAAAATGGATGTTACAACATTCTTAGTATCTATTTTGCATGTTGGGTTCTTATTAAGGGCCTGAAGAGCTGACTTTGAATCACAGAAAATTACTCCACCACTGTTCTTCAGTGCGTTAGTGGCAAATTATAGAGTAGCTAATTCTGCATGTGTGGTGCTAAGCCAGTTATTGAGTCTCACACTTGTGATCTGTGTTCATATACTGTCTATCCCACATTGCCACCTGGTATAATATGAAATAAATTCAAGGGCATTCAATGCCTCAAAAATAGAAAAACAAGAAATTATAATTCTTAGCAAGATCTCAAATGATGTTGACGTCATTTTTATTTAAATATTTTTAAAATTGTATCTTGTTTTCTATGTAAGATATAAATTAAATTTTTAAAATATCATTATTCTATGTTATTTTCTTCCTAATATTTAAATCTCTAAAAAACTGTTTTTTAGAAAGAGTATTTTTTTTTAACAAATCTTAGGTCATAATAGAAATTTTATGAAACGTTACTCATTTGATGTAAGTTTAAAATAGTTCACCTCGATAAATTTGTCTATTAAAGAAAATTAATAATATTAACTAGGAAGCTTTTTTTAGATTTTGTTGTTGTATTAACAAGCTTAGGTATACATAACAATGTGCTGCTACTCTATTCTGTATGAAAGATGACACAGTGTAGATAAAAAAAACAAGCTATAAGTTCATCTAATATTCCCATCTCACATAATGGTTAGTCATATATGGAATCATGGGAACAAATGCCTGCCTCAATACAAAAACAAATCAACAGACTAAACAACTAGTCTTATTGTTTATGGGAATGCCCATATCAACTCAATTTCACTCTTATCACATGCAATTTAGCTGCCTTGTCTGTGTCATCATGCTGGACAACACCTATGTGAGATGGTATCCCTACAAATGATACTCTGAAACTCTTGCTCCTTGTATTAATAACGTTGTTTATAATGGATTAAAATTGCAATTGAAATTTAAATAAGTTTGTTATGGTAAAATACACACAAAGGAATGAGGTAGCTCAAGCTATTCTCACCCCGTTCAGTACAACGTGTTCAAACGTATATACAAACACATCACAAACAATAAACATATTGCCGAACATTCTGAGAGATAAACGTATACATTTCCTCCTTTACACAAGTAGTATGGTATCAGACGTACACATAAATACTTTTATGTCTTACCTATACTGTATAGACAATTTGCAAGAGACATGCAGATAATTCAATAAAAGATTACAGTCTTGGTGCAAAATTCTTATATCTCCCCAGAATATCATAAACCTTTCCGTTGTGACACATCCAGGCTATTTGTTCAGGAACAGTCCTTATCTCAGTGTTTCTATATATATTAATCAACGGACAATCAAGAACATAATGGACAAGGGTGTAAGACCTTAACATACCACATAGCTTACACTTCGTGTCATTATCATGAACACCTGTCCCATATTCCCAGTAATATTTGTACCCAAGCCTGAGCCGCATGTACACAGAGTCACTCCAAGCATTTCTCCTTTTACCACAAGTGAAATGGGTGTTTTGACTCACATAAATAATAATAAATAAATAAATAAATAAATAAATGTTTATTCAGGTAAGGTACATACGAGAGATTTTACAAAAATTGATCGATTTATTGATAGAGCTAGTACATACAATGCCTAAAGCCACTATTACGCAAAGCGTTTCGTTTCGGACTACAACATACATGTAGTGTTGCATGGTTTGTTGTTGTTGTTACAGATTCAGCTACTCGAAACAAGTTCTAAGTAGCACGGGCTATGGTGAGCCCGTAACTTACCTGGCACAGGAACGAGGCAAGAAGCACAGGCTATGGTTAGCCATGTATGGTTTGTTCATTTGATGCATCACGTTAGTGTGATCTCTGTGTGTAATGATGTAAGGGCGAAGAGGGAGAACGGCCTATTAACATAGCTCGGGTGCAGGGGGGGGGGTGTAAAATCCTGGTTTGTGCCTCGGAGAGGCTACGGGATTCAGTAAGTTCAGTAGAACTTCGGTTTCAACCCTTTTACCCTGTCGTAGTTCAGTCGATTAAGGCAGTGTCTGGGATGCTCCCGGACGCAGGTTCGAATCCTCGTCACGGCCCTTGTGGATTTGTTCTTATGGTTTGACTTCTCTCATATATTATACCTCTCCTCTCCACTTCTGCCTGTGCCTGAATATTTCTGATTTTGCTTCTTATTTGTCTCATTGTGAATTCACATTCGATGTCAACTTGTGGTTTTGATGTGGCACGTTTGGCCAAGTCATCCGCCACCTCGTTGAGCACTATTCCAACATGAGATGGAATCCACATGAATTTCACACTGTGACCTTTCAGTTGTATCTCAGTTATCCTTTACTTACAATCCTCAACTATTGATATGAAGACTGGGTTTCAACTGTTTAAGGAATCAAGTGCTCCTCGGCTATCGACAAATACAAAAACATTTTTGTCGTCATGACGCACTTCCTCCAAACAAGCCAGAATGGCCTACAGTTCAGCTTGTGTGGATGATATATAATTACTAAGTCGGAGTTCAATTATCCTGTCCACAGTCCCAAACTCAGTATATTCCCTTATTAGGACACCACACCCTGCCCTGCCATCCTCCGCCACCGACCCGTCACAATATACATGTAAACTGTAGCCTCTTGGTAACCGAGATATCATGCTTCCATACAAACACCGTAATTGTCCCGGTTCATGATGAATCTTTTTAACCCTGAGAGGTAAACAATTTCGAGGTCTATTTTCTGTACTTTCCAGGGAGCAGACCTATAACACTGGTAGGAGTTGTTGTTGTTGTTTAAGATTCGCTACTCAGAACAATAAGTTCCAGTAGCACGGGCTATGGTGAGCCCGTAAGTGGAGGCTCTTTGGAGCCATTATCTGTATCAGTGGCTGATACTAGAGATATGGCGATGGATGGGGGTCTTCATGATGGTTTTCAGCCTGGAGGGCTGGCGATACCAATTATGGAGCTGGTGGGGTTAGTGTAGACCTCTAGGTTTTCCGTTTTTTCTTTGCCTGCGACTTTGGCTGAGCAGTGCTGTCGTTGGAGTTTGGTGACGTGGCCTCCATGAGGAAGTCTTGAACTGTGTAGGTGTCGTATTTGTGATGCGGCGGTGGAGCTCCTACTATGATTTCCTCGTCTGAGGAGTCCGTAACCTCCGTAGTGGGCGTTTTTGTCTTTCGCCTCGCAGCCTTAGGTAGGTTTAGGTGTCGTTGATTGGTGGTTGTAGCTATTTCAGGAGCGCTGGTGGTGCTGTTATCGTTTGTAGACAGCACGTCTGCTAGCGTGGCTGCTGAGATAGTGATGGTAGGAGTGTTGGGAGCTGGAGAAGGAATTACCTCTGTTTGTGTCGCCCGGTTCATGGGCGGTTCTGGAGTCGGTGTTGAAGTTGACCACCTGGTCGTCCTAGTGGTTCTCTTGAGATGATTTCTGGGTTTTTAGTGTCCCCACGGACACTAAAAAGTGTCCTCGGGGCACTCTGTCCTCTTAGGCACTCGACCAGGCCTCCACCTCCAGAAAGCAGCCCGTGACAGCTGACTAACACCCAGGTTAGGTGTATACCTAAGCTTGCTAATAATAATATAAAAATCTAAAATAAAAGCCTCCTAGTTAATATTTCTCATTTTCTTTAAGAGGTAAATTTATCCAGTTAAACTATTTTAAACTTACATCAGGAGAGAAACGTTCAAAAAATTTCTTTTATGTTTTCAGTTTTTTTAATATATGTTCTTACTGAGAAACTTTCCTTGTTTAGTGCATAAAATGTTGCAAAAATATTAAAATTAATAATAATATATGGAAAATTAAATTTAAACCTTACATAGAAAGTATGGAACAATTTAAAAAATATGATTACAAATATTTATATAATTAAAATGCAGAGAAAATCTGCTGTGTTCTGATGTTTTAAATTTTCTTACGTGAATTTATTTTTGAGGCATTATATGCCCTTAAATGTATTATAAATGCCAACATGTCACACTGCAACGCGTCCTATAGAATATACAAAGATAACATATGTAAAGAGACCACAAGTGTAAGACTGAATAACTGGCTTAGCTCCACACATGCAGAATGAGAGGCTTAACAACTTGCCACTGAAGAACAAAGGAGGAGACATTTTCTGTGATTCAAGGCCCTTAAAAACCTAACATGCAAAATAGACACTAAGAATGTTGTAACATCCATTATAAACAACATTATTAATACAAAGAACAAGCATTTCAGAGTTTCATTTGTATGGATACCATCTCACATAGGTCTTGTCCAGCATGACGACACAGACAAGGCAGCTAAAACTGCATTTGTTAAGCCTGAAATTGAGTTGGATATGGTCATTCCAATCTCTGCTGTAAAAGCCGTAAATTTCAGGAAATTAGGGAAGACAGAGGAACAGTTCTAACACTCAAAGACCAGAAAGCACGAATATAAAGAGCAATAACATGTTTAGATCCGAGAATTATATGTACGGGCAGCATAAAACATCCACTAGACAGTGTGACATTGTAATTGCCAGAATTAGGTTGGCGTATCGATATCTATAACAGGTGGCTGCAGGTAATGAATCCTCCAATGGTGAACATTCCAATTGTAAACAATGTGAACAAGAGCTGGGACATACTCTCCAACACTATATCTGTGGTTGCCCTGTTAGAAGTGACTTCAAACCAAATGGTATGAGGTACTTTGAGCTCTGTAATTACTTCATACACTCAGGAATATTGGAAGATATTCTTGTACTGTTCCCAGATTTTGCTAGTGGAGGCTAACTGATCAGACTTACATTTCATGTTCTCTCCTGTTTTTTAATCCGAGTTGATTTGATTTTGTATTGCGGCTGGTACTTTCTCCCCTGATTCCATGTATGACTAACCATCCTGTGAGATGGGAATATTAGATGAACTTACAGCCAGTTTGTGATCTACACTGTGTAATCTCTCATATAGAATGGGGTAGCAGCACATTGTTGTGTATACTTAAGCTTGTTAAGATTTTTTTTTTAAGTGGTACTCGTTATGAAGTGGTGAGACAATCGCCTGGCTTTTCGTGATATATTTATTTAGTATAGTCTTGGTTACAGCAGTTTGTTTGTTGTTGTTGTGGCTTGCATCCTGAGGAAAGTTGGTATAACTGGTCTAGGAGGATCTTTATTTATATATATCTTTTTATTGGCATATACAATAGTTTTTACATTGTTGTACAGCCATTAGCACGCATAGCGTTTTGGGCAAGTCCTTAATATTAATTTTCACACATACACATACCCAAGCAGCAGTCCAGAGCAGCTGCCTAACTCTCAATTACATGTATACTGCTAGGTGAACAGATGCATCAGGGTGAAAGAAACTGCCTTTTTCCGCCGGGGATCGAACCCGGATCCTTAAGACTACGAACACCGAGCGCTGTCTACTCACCCATCAGGCCCCACTGAGGGCATCTCTATAAACCTAAAAGTCTTCCTGTTCCCGGCTACAGGAATCGTTCAGTATATTTAACAAAAAAAAGATGAACTTATAGCTAGTTGTTTAGTCTGAGTTGATTTGTTTTTGTATTGAGGCAGGTATTTGTTCCCATGATTCCATATATGACTAACCATTATGTGAGATGGGAATATTAGATGAACTTATAGCTAGTTTTTTGTATCTACACTGTGTCATCTTTCATACAGAATAGAGTTGCAGCACATTGTTATGTATACCTAAGCTTGAATACAACAAAATCTAAAAAAACGTCCTAGTTAATATTTTGAAATTTCTTTATTAGATGAATTTATCAAGGTGACCTATTTTAAACTTACATCAAATAAGTAACGTTTCACAAAATTTCTATTATGATCTAAGATTTGTTAGAAAAAATATCCGTTCTAAGAAACATTTTTTTTTTTTTAATTTAAATGTTGAAAAGAAAATAACATAGCATAATAAAATTTTAAAAACTAAATCAATATCTTATATAAAAAATAAGTCACAATTTTAGAAATATATTAATAAATATTTATATAAAAATAACGTCAATTTCATCTTATTCATTCACTTTTTTCGTCAGTTCTAAATTTATTTTTTGAGGCATTAAATGCCCTTCAATTTATTTCAAATGATATCAGGTGGCACTGTAGGATATACATAGACAGTATATGAACACAGACCACAAGTGTGAGACTCAATAACTGACTTACATGCAGAATTTGCCACTAACGGACTGAAGAACAGTGGTGGAGTAATTTTCTGTGATTCAAAGACAGCTCTTTAGGCCCTTACAAACCCAATATGCAAAATAGATATTAGGAATGTTCTAACATCCATTATAAACAACATTATTAATGCAAAGAGCAAGAGTTTCAGAGTATCATTTGTATGGATACCATCTCACATAGGTGTTGTCCAGCATGATGACGCAGACAAGGCAGCTAAACTGCATGTGATAAGCCTGAAATTGAGTTGGATATTGGCATTCCAATCTCTGCTGTAAAAGCCGTAATATTTCAGGCAATTAGGGAAGACAGAAGAGCAGTTACTGACACTCAAAAGCCAGAAAGCATGAGTATAAAGAGCAATGACATGTTTAGAACCGAGAATTATATGTACGGGCAGCATAAAACATCCACTAGACAGTGTGACATTGTAATTGCCAGAATTAGGTTGGCATACCGATATCTATGGCAGGTGGCTGCAGGTAATGAACCCTCCCAATGGTGAACATTCCAATTGTAAACAATGTGAACAAGAGCTGGGACATACTCTCCAACACTATATCTGTGATTGCCCTGTTATAAGTAAATAAATAAATAAATAAATAAATAATTATGTTTATTCAGGTAAGGTACATACATACAAGAAATTTTACAAAAATTGATATTTATAGATAGAGCTAGTACATACAATGCCTAAAGCCACTATTACGCAAAGGGTTTCGGGCAGGACAAACATTAAAGACTAAAACTTACTTCTTAAGTAAGTAAACTTTTTAAGTAAAAACTTATTTAAGTGACTTCATACCAAATAGTATGAGGTACTTTGAGTTCTGTAATTACAAAATACAAATACAAATATTTATTCAGGCAAAGTACATACATACAAGGTGAGATACAAAAGTTGATGGATTTATAGATAGAGCTAGTACATACAATTTTTTTTATTATTATTATTTTCTAGTCTAGTAACTGATTACTTTTTTCTAGTCTGATCTTCTAGTTTTTTTTTATTATTTTCTAATTTCCTAAAATATTGCGGCTTTTACAGCAGATATTGGAGTGCCCATATCCAACTCAATTTCAGGCATATTACATGCAGTTTTAGCTGCCTTGTCTGTGTCATCATGCTGGACAACACCTGTGTGAGATGGTATCCATACAAATGAGACTCTGAAACTCTTGCTTTTTGCATTAATAATGTTGTTTATAATGGATGTTACAACATTCCTAATATCTATTTTGCATGTTGGGTTTTTAAGGCCGAAGAGCTGACTTTGAATCACAGAATCTCCACACATGCACCCTAATTCTGCATGTGTAGAGCTAAGCCAGTTATTGAGTCTCACAATTGTGGTCTGTGTACATATAGTGTCTTTGTGTATTCTACAGGATGCTGCAGTGCGACCTGTTGGCATTTGTAATAATTACAATGGCATATATTGCCACAAAAATAAAATTGATTAATAAACAAAAAATCGGCTGACGTCTAATGTACATAAAATTATATAGTTATATGTAACGTATTTTTTAAATTTAAATTGTATCGAATTTTCTATGTAAGATTTAAATTAAATTTTTAAAATATCATTATTTTTCTTTTTTGTTTTATAAGCATTTATGTATTAAGCAAAAAATGTTTCTCAATAAGGGTATGCTTTTATCAAAACTTAGAATATAATAGAACATTTGTGAAACATTTTTCATTTGATATAAGTTTAAAATAGTCCCACTGGTTTATTTTTCTAATAAAGAAAATGAGAAATATTAACTGGGAAGCTATCTTTTTATATATGTTTGTTTTTATAAACAAGCTAAAATATACACACCAATGTGCTGCTACCCTCTTCTATATGACAGATTACACAGTGTAGATAAAAAAATCTAGCAATACGTTCATCTAATATTCCCATCTCATAGAATGGTTAATCATATATGGAATGAGGGGAGCAAATATCTGCCTCAATACACAAACAAATTAACTCTGACTAAACAACTACCTATATGTACATCTATTTTCATATATCCTAAGCGATTCGCATAGCCGGAGGCAGGAAGACCTTTAAATTTATAGATATGCCGTCAGGGGGGCTTGACGGCTGAGTGAACAGTACTCGGGTTTCATAATTCTAAGGGTCTGGGTTCGATCCCCGGCGGAGGCTGGTAGTAATTTATTACTACCTCTTCTCTACCCAGATGGTAGAGAAGAGGTCGTGGGTGTTCCATAGTTGTCTAAGAGTGTGTAAGAGAGAGTCAATGTGTTGTTCGTAATAAGAGAGTAGTCTGTCAAGGTGTTTGTCTAATAAAGTTTTCCAGTAGACATTGATGGCAGGAATGTTGGTACTATCATGAAGACTTTCGCTGGTATTGAAATCATCCCATCGAGTGTTGAGTACCCATCTAATTGCTCTGTTCTGTATTCTCTGAAGTTTTAGTTTATTAGTGGGTGCGGCTAAGGAAAGAGCTATTGGAGCATATGTTAGGAGAGGTCTAATGAGTGCTTTATAAAGGTGCATTTTAGTATCAGGTTTTGCAAATTTTAGTCTGTACAATTTGTTCATGGCATGGAGAGCTGTTGTATGTTTCTGTGTAATGTGTGTGAAAGAGTAGTTGTCGATCAAGAATTGTGGTGGAAGGACATACAGAGATGTTAGTAGGATTGAGAGAGAGTGAATAGAGTTGAACAGGAATAGGGCTTATAGTTCTTTCACAGGAAAAGTAGGTGATTTTTTATTTGTTGGAGTTGATTTTAATGCGCCAGTCATACTCCCATTCTGTTACAGTATCGAGTTCTGCTTGTACTCTGCGTGATAGTGTGTCAATGGTGTTGAGACATCATTAGCGTAACAGATAGATAATAGTGTGATAAATAGGCTCAGGAATGATGTTGATGTATAGGATGTAGAGTGTCGGGGCAAGAACAGAGCCTTGGGGAACACTTTCGTGTAAGTTGAAGTAGTCAGAGTGTTGTCGGAGGAACTTGATTCTAATTGTCCTAAGAAGTAAGAAGTTTGGTGGTGATAAGGGGATAATTAAAGTTATTGCATAGTTTGAATTTTAGGCCGTCATGCCAAAGAGTGTCAAAGGCTTTCTCAACGTCCTTAGTGATGAGTGCAGTCTTGAGTCTTTGGAGCTGATTGATGCTGATGTAATTGGTCATGATATTTAAGGCGTCGTGTGTGGACCGGTGAGGCCGGAATCCAAACTGTTTGTTAGTGAGTAAGTTATTGTCTTCTAGGTGCGTTCTGAGTCTCATGTTGACCATCCTTTTAAAGACTTTGCCAAATGTCTTTAGACGGCTGATGGGACTATAGATTTTTGGATCAGTGTGAAGTTTCCCAGGTTTTGGAATAAGAACAGCAGTGGCAGATTTGAGGGTGAGAGGGAAATATCCAGAGGCAAGAGAGGCATTGAATAAGTTAGTGATAGCAGCAATGATAGAAACAGGAAGTTGTCTAAGGAGGGTTTGTCCAATGCCAGACGCACCAGGGGCTCTGCAACGAGTGCCCATGACAGCTGTCTTGGCATCAGCTGGAGTCTGGGGAGTCTGTAGTTCAGTGCGTGAGTTGAGGTTGTCAAGGTGGATGAGGTCGTCAGGTGTAGTTTCATGTCTGTTTTGGTGTACCCAGTCTTCAACTATTTCAGAGTTAGGAAGAGCAGTTGGTTCAGAAGGATGTAGATGAAAAATGCGTCCCCAATTGTGTTTAAAATTGATAATTACTTCATCACGTGTTAGTGGAGAGTTGTAGTGCCGCTAATTCTGCATCTGTGGAGCTAAGCCAATTATTGAGTCCCACAATTGTGGTGTGTGTACATATGTTGTCTTTGTATATTCTACAGGATGGTGCATTGCAACCTGTTAGCATTTGAAATAAATTCAAGTACATGTAATGCCTCTGTTACGACCCTGGGTTCTCCAGTGGAAACCAGAGGTCAAAATTGAGCTATTAAACTTCCTAAGTAGTACAGTTGGCGCATTTCGAATGGAAATTGTTTGTATCTTCCCTGCCAGACGTAAGACTATTATTGTTTCTCAAAGAACATTTAAAGACTGAACTGGGGGTTGATTATTAAATAATAACATAGGCACCAACTTTGCTTACTAATACTTTGTAATCATTCATAAAGTAGCAATACGTTGCATAGGGGAAGATCTTTAATGTGCTTAGCTGCACGACCAATTAGGCTCCTCCTGGCACCACGATGAGGGAGGCAGCTGGTGGCTAGCTCGCTCTTCTCTGTGGCTGGTGTCGTGTGGTTAAGACCTACTCTGTGGCTGTATCCCTACTCTCCTTCCTTCTCCTCTTACTTATTTCCCTTACCTGAAGTTCCTGTATCCTTAAGCTAAGTACTGGACATTCGTAAGTGTGCCTACTCTGGTAGTAACGATTGGTGAGACCTGGGGATAGTATTTTGCCAGTGTTTGGGTACCCCTAAGTGTTGTGTTTTGTATTAGGGTCCCACGTGGTTTCACTACCCTAAGCTGCATCCAGCTTCAGGGCTTATCCAGTAGTACTTTACCCTAGCTTGTTATTAGTGTAAACCTTGTATCCTGCCTATGTGGACCAAGGCTTTTAACGTAAGATAGTGTGGTAAAGTTATTATTATTATTGTTATTGGTGTGAGTGTATATGGGGGGTTGTTAAGGGGTTAATAAATAAGTACATGAATTACAGAGTATCTCTTCTTCCAAGGTGGGAGCGCAGTGATCAACCCTTAGACTAACATATATGGTCTTATAGCAAGTTATTACTACTGTGGATAGTTTATTTTGGGGGCTGGGCCTTTTAGCTCTCCCATATTTGATACTCTTGTCTTCTAACTACCTTTACCCCTGAATAGTACCAGTACCCCATAGAAGCCCCACTCATATCAGATGTAACAGCCTCAAATTAAAATTTGCTTGCAGCTAATTTAAACCTAGATATAAAAATTGTAATGTCTCCAATCTCCGTGGTGTAGTGGTAAGACATTGTTCTGGGGTTCCGATATAACTTTGTCCTGGGTTCGTATCATAGCCGTGGAGGATTTACTGGCGCAAATCCTTAAATGGAGCCTTTGTTTAACTCAACAATAAAATGTGTACTTGGTTGTAAAAACGATTCTTAGCGGCGGGGATCGTATTCCAGGGAACAAAGGGTTAAGAACTTGCCCGAAACGCTACGCGTACTGGCTGCACAAGAATGTAACAACTCCTGTATATATCTCAAAAATATGTATTTTTATATAAATATTTTTAAAGGTATTTTTGAAATTGTAAAGTACTTACTATGTAAGATTTGTAACGTACGATTATGATACGTGGATGAGTAGGTTAGGTACACGGTGTTCCGTGGATTTTCATATTTATTTATTAGTCTTGGATACGCTAGTAGTGTCGTAGACATTGAGACGGAGCTTCGAGCAGAGCAGAGAGCAGAGTGTGGCCGGAGTCGCAGAGCTCTATGTGGGAGAGCATATGTTGTCTTTATATATTCAACAGGATGCTTATAGTATTTGAAATAAATTTTTGGGCATATAATGACTCAAAAATAAGTTATAATGATCAACTCTGACTAAAAATCAGGAGAGAACATGAAATGCAAGTCTGATCTATTGGCCTCCACTAGCAAAATCTAGATACAGCACAAGAATATCTTCCACTATTCCTGAGTGTATGAAGTCATTTCAGAGCTCAAAGTACCTCATACCATTTGGTCTGATATCACTGATAACAGGGCAATCACAGATATGGTGTTAGAGACTGTGTCCCAGCTCTTGTCCCCATAGTTAACAATGGGAATGTTCACCATTGGGGGATTCCTTACCTGCAACACCCTGCCATAGATACCGATATCGCAGCCTAATTCAGACAATTACAATATCACAATGTCTAGTGAATGTTTTATTCTGCCTGTACATAAAATTATCAGTTCTAAACATGCCATAGCTCTTTATGGCATTTGAGTGTCAGTAACTGCTCTCCTGTCTTCCCTAATTTCCTGAAATATTGCGGCTTTTACAGCAGCGTAAAATGCCCATATCCAACTCAATTTCAGGCTTATCACATGCAGTTTTGCTGCCTTGTCTGTGTCATCAACCTGTCTTCTTAAAAATAACGTCGCTTTTGGCCGTTTGCCCGTATGGCTGAAAGTGACCGTAATTTGAAAATGAAAATAAATTTGGGATTTTTTTCAACAACAGTAAGTTAAGGGTCCTCTGGTAGGTTAGGTGGGCAGGAAATTCTCATAAAGTTTCAAAACGGTATGAAAAACGTTAATTGAAAGTTTCTTCTAACCTTACCGAATAAGCCGGACGACTCAAACAGAAAACGGGACAGTACGTCACTTTTGTGAGTCGATTTCATTTCAAATTACGTTCACTTTTGGCCATAGTGCGCATACGAGCGAAAAGCGACGATATTTTTAAGAGACCAGGTTGGTAACACCTGTCTGAGATGGTATCCATACAAATGAGTCTGAAACTCTTGCTCTTTGCATTAATAATGTGGTTTATAATGGATGTTACAACATTCTAAGTATCTTTTTTTGCATGTTGGGTTCTTATTAAGGGCCTGAAGAGCTGACTTTGAATCACAGAAAATTACTCCACCACTGTTCTTCAGTGCGTTAGTGGCAAATTATAGAGTAGCTAATTCTGCATGTGTGGTGCTAAGCCAGTTATTGAGTCTCACTCATGTGATCTGTGTTCATATACTGTCTATCCCACATTGCCTCCTGGTATAATTTGAAATAAATTCAAGGGCATTCAATGCCTCAAAAATAAACAGAGAAAATTAATCCTCAGTTTTAAGTATTAAATGACGACGACGTCATTTTTATATAAATATTTTTTAATATATTTTTAAAATTGTATCTTGTTTTCTATGTAAGATATAAATTTAACTTTTAAAATATCATTATTCTATGTTATTTTATTCTTAATATTTAAATCTTTAAAAAATTGTTTCTTAGCAAGAGTATTTTTTCTTGACAAATCTTAGGTCATAATAGAAATTTTGTGAAACGTTACTCATTTGATGTAAGTTTAAAATTGTTCACCTGGATAAATTTATCTATTAAAGAAAATTAAAAATATTAACTAGGATGCTTTTTTTAGATTTTGTTGTTGTATTAACAAGCTTAGGTATACATAACAATGTGCTGCTACTCTATTCTGTATGAAAGATGACACAGTGTAGATAAAAAAAAAACTAGCTATAAGTTCATCTAATATTCCCATCTCACATAATGGTTAGTTATATATGGAATCATGGGAACAAATACCTGCCTCAATACAAAAACAAATCAACTCAGACTAAACAACTAGCTATAAGTTCATCTTTTTTTTTTAAATATCCTGAACGATTCCTGCAGCCGGGGACAGGAAGACTTTTAGGTTTATAGAGATGCCCTCAGGGGGGCCTGATGGGTAAGTAGACAGCGCTCGGAGTTTGTAGTCTTAAGGGTCCGGGTTCGATCCCCGGCGGAGGCGGAAAAATAGGCAGTTTCTTTCACCCTGATGTATCTGTTCACCTAGCAGTATACATGTAATTGAGAGTTAGACAGCTGCTATGGGCTGCTGCCTGGGTATGTGTGTGTGTGAAAATTAATATTAAGGACTTGCCTGTACCGCTATGCGTGTAATGGCTGTACAACAATGTAAAAACTATTGTATATGTCAATAAAAAGATATATAAATAAAAATCCTCCTAGACCAGATACACCAACCTTCCTCAGGATGCAAGCCACAACAACAACAAACAGACTGCTGTAATCAAGACTATACTAAATAAATATATCACGAAAAGCCAGGCGATTGTCTCACCACTTCATAACGAGTACCACTTAAAAAAAAAATCTTAACAAGCTTAACGTGTACACTTGAGAAGAAGTATTAATTGTAATTAGTGGACCAAGTAGAATTAACAAACCCATTTCATTATCTTAGCCCATCCTCCTGTTTTAGAAGTACTTATAGTAAGGATGAGGACCATAGTATATATATACCGACGTACAACGTAAATAGAAAGTGGAAATCGGTACCACTGAGTTTGTAACGTACGATTATGTTACGTTGTTGGGTAGATTAGATACACGGTGTTAGTGGGTTTTCATATTTATTTGGTATACAGTCTTGCATACAGCAGTGTCGTAGACGTTGAGACGGAGCTTGGAGCAGAGCAGAGAGCGGAGTGTGGTCGGAGTCGTGGAGCTCTATGTGGGAGAGCGTTGTAGCTGGATGTGGTCCTAGTCTGCTGCCTGTTCTGTGCCGAAGCTGTAGTGTCTTGGGGTCGATTAGAACTGCATATGCAGAGTGCTACATTCTTGACTGGAAATTGTACCGTCCGCTATTCGATTGATTGATGAAGATTAAGCCACCCAAGAGGTGGCACGGGCATGAATAGCCCGTAAGTGGTGGCCCTTTCGAGCCATTACCAGTATCAAAAGATGATACTGGAGATCTGTGGAGGCGCAACTGCACCCTGCGTGACGGGAGATGTCTCCCGGACCAAGTGGTGACCAAATGGTGGTCCGCTATTCGATTGATATTGATTGATAAAGATTAAGCCACCCAAAAGGTGGCACGGGCATGAATAGCCCGTAAGTGGTGGCCCTTTTGAGCCATTACCAGTATCAAGAGCTGATACTGGAGATTTGTGGAGGTGCAACTGCACCCTGCGTGACGGGAGATGTCTCCCATAATTATTAATTTTTTTTTTTTCTCTTTTTTCTTTTTTTTTTCCCCAGTGTTCTGAGGTTGCATTTAACCATCAAGCTGTTATCGTGGGGGAGGATACTGCTTCACAGTCTTTATGAGGGTGTCCAGCTGCTGGACACCTTTGTTGACCAGGAGAGTGGCTGTGTTGATGGCTTCAGGGTGGCCACTGCATGATTCAGGAACTCTTAAAGCTCTTCTAAGGTCATTGGTTGCTTCACATTCCAGAAGATAGTGAAGTAATGGCTTTTCTGTGACAGTTTGGCAGAAGATGCACTCTCTCTGTCGGGGTTCACCAATCTCCCAGTTGCATCTGTAACCTAGACGTAGTCTATATAGCCTAACTGCTATTTCCCTGTGGTCCGCTATTCACATATCGCTTGCTTATATTCGGTAACTACACCTCAACTCCCTCCAATAAGATAGGAGGATGGTTGAACTGTTACCTGTAAATAGGGATAGGATTATAGCTTGTGTAGTTAGTGCTAATTAGTTATGCCATTGAAATTGAAATTGAAATTGAAATAAGTTTATTGAGGTAAAATACACACAAAGGGATGAGGTAGCTCAAGCTATTCTCACCCCATTCAGTACAACGTGTTAATATATACATAGACACACATCACAAATAAACACATTACCAAACATTCTGAGAGGTAAAAATATACATTTCCTCCTTCACAAGTAGTATGGTATCAGACGTACACACAATTACTTTTATGACCTAGGTATACTGTATAGACAATTTGCAAGACACCTGCAGATAATTCAACAAAATATTACAATCTTGGTGCAAAATTTTTATATCTCTCAAGAATATCATCAACCTTTCCGTTGTGACACATCCAGGCTATTTGTTCAGGAACAGTCCTTATCTCAGTGTTTCTTTATACATTAATCAACGGACAATCAAGAATATAATGGGCAAGGGTGTGAGACCTTAACATACCACATAGTTTACACTTCGTGTCATTACCATGAACATCTATCCCATATTCCCAGTAATATTTGTACCCAAGCCTGAGCCGCATGTACACAGAGTCACTCCAAGCATTTCTCCTTTTACCATAAGTGAAATGGGTGTTTTGACTCACATACATGTAGTGTTGCATGGTTTGACTTCTCTCATACATTATCTCTCTCCTCTCCACTCCCGCCTGTGCCTGAATATTTCTGATTTTGCTTCTTATTTGTCTCATTGTGAATTCACATTCAATGTCAACTTGTGGTTTTGATGTGGCACGTTTGGCCAAGTCATCCGCCACCTCGTTGAGCACTATTCCAACATGAGACGGAATCCACATGAATTTCACACTATAACCTTTCAGCTGTATCTCAGTTATTCTTCTCTTACAGTCCTCCACTATAGACATGAAGACTGGGTTTCGACTGTTTAAGGACTCCAGTGCTCCTCGGCTATCGACAAATACAAAAACATTTTTGTCGTCATGACGTACTTCCTCCAAACACGCCAGAATGGCCTGCAGTTCAGCTTGTGTGGATGATATATAATTACTAAGCCGGAGTTCAATTATCCTGTCCACAGTCCCAAACTCCGTATAATCCCTTATTAGGACACCACACCCTGCCCTGCCATCTTCCGCCACCGACCCGTCGCAATATACATGTAAACTGTTGCCTCTTGGTAACCGAGATATCATGCTTCCATACAAACACCGTAATTGTCCCGGTTCATGATGAATCTTTTTCACCTTGAGGGGTACAATTTCGACGTCTATTTTCTGTACTTTCCAGGGAGCAGACATATTACACTGTCGAGAGGGTTTACAGCAGTCAAGTACGTCGTATTCCCTGAGGTCATGAGCTAATCCTCTCGTATAGCGTGTCTCCCTCAGTTTCCTGGAAGTGTGTACGTCACTCAAGCAGGTCTGAACACTCTCAAACAGCTTATCCCCTCCTTTTCTCCGCATGAAACGAATAGATACTCTAGTGTTAATGTCACGGACTCTATCACACACACTCTGTAAATTTAATTCCATTCTCATTATTTCAATCATTGCATTTCTTATTATGCCATTAGGATGATGAGATAATGGAGCGAGTATAAGGTTTACTCGCTACAGGACTCCCCCTGCCAGGGAATGGAAGAAAAGCAATACAACAAAAAATACGAGGCTACTGTTCCCTGGGTCGCTGTGGAACATGTTGTCCGGTACCAAAAGATGCAGGCAGTGTGTGGACAAGCTCGGAGAGAAGAATGTGCATGATTGTTGCGTCCTTGGGTCGCTGGTGGAGCATTTAGATCCGGGGCGGATGGGCTCGGGCACCATGACCATAGGAGGTAATGTAGGCACGTAGGGAATCACTGTTAGAGCTAAATTGTCCTGGAAGCAACGATCAAGAGTCGGAAACGCAAGCTGTTGGTCCTGTACTGCGCAAGAAAAGTGCTTGAGTCGGCATCATACCAGAATGCAGTGAACGTGTAGATGAATCTGATGAAAGAGCAGCTGTCGTGGGAGTCCCTGAAGGACAAGCAGTGGCAGCGACGGAGAGTCTGCAGGCCAGGCTGTAGATCCTACATGATGTAGTTACTGATGAAGCTGTCAGATGAGTGAGTAACGATCGTGGTGTAGCAAGCTGTTGCAGATAAAAATACAGAGATGATCGCTATGAAAATCATAGCTGAGGTGAGGGTGTCGGCAGCGTTCCATGACAGGTGCCTGCGGTCCACAGTAAGCTGCAACAGCGGTAGAGGTCCAGTGAGAACCCATGTTGAAGTCCGTCGTGGCTGGGTATCGTCGAAACTCTCTGGGATCATCAATGTGATAAGTCCTAAGTGTCTGTACTGTAGCTCACTGAATCACTGTGGAAATTGTACTGTTGGCTATTCTTGTTGTTTTAGATTCAGCTACTCGGAACAAAAAGTTTGGCTATTCTCATATCGCTGGCTTATATTTGGTGACTACACCTCAGCTTCCTCCAATAAGATAGAAGGGTGGAAGAACTGTTACCTGTAATTATTGAAAAGATTATAGCTTCTGTAATTAGTGTTAATTAGTTATGCCATTAAGATAATGAGAGAGTGGAGGTTTACTCTCTACAAGGCTTATCCTGTACCATTAGGCCGCCTACTGCCCTTTCCCCAGAATGCGACCCACAACAGTTGCCTAACTCCTGGGTACGGGGTTATGTTTATAATAGTTCACTATCGAGGAATAAGTTGTCTCTCAAGGAAAATGTGAAATATTAATGAGGAGACTTTTTTGTTTTTATTTTTTTCCCCTCGACCAAATATACAGAACTCAGGATGCAAGCCACAACAGTCTCCATGGCACAGTGGTAAGACACTCTCCCGGCGCTTCGCGAGCGATTTGGCCATGGTTCATATCCCGGCCAGGGAGGATTGACTAGGCATCAATCCTTAAATGTAGCCTTTGTTCATCCAGTCGGTACCAGGGAATGGGTACCAGGTTGTTAAATGATTTGGCGGGTCGTATTCCAGGGAAAAAATAAGATTGAGAACCTGCCCGAAACGCTATGCGTGCTAGTGGCTTTACAAGCATGTTAAAATTCTTGTGTATATAAACAAATAAAAAAAGACATTTTTACCACATTTGACTGTTTCCTGTAATCCTGCTAATACAGCTTGGAGTTCAGCCTGCGTTGAATAGACATTGTCAATTAAGCGGCGTCCAATAACAGTATCTACAGTGCCGATGTCAGTGACTCCTCATCCTGCCTTTCCATCCCTAGCTACTGTTCCATCACAGTATACATGTAGAGTGTTTTCTGTACGTCATTTTCTAATTATACAATCATATCTCAGCTCTCTATCTCGTACATACTTTTTTCTTTTGCCTGGGAATAATTACTACATCTACGTTACACTCCTCCCATGATGGTGTGAATTGTCTCTTAGGCAAAGCAATACATTTTGGAATAACATCATACTTTATAACATTAGAACATAAGGTACTCATATATGATCTCTTATTATACTTTAAAATAAATTATTCGCTATGCATGTTAGTGGCTTTACAAAAAAAGGAAAAATAGCAATCATATGTAATCTCACAAACCCATTGTACCTACTTGTAAATTAAAAATATTATTATTATTTATAAACAAGCTTAGGTATACACAGCAGTGTGCTGCTGACCTATTCTATATAAAAGATTACAGAGTGTAGCTACAAAAAAACTAAAAAAGCTAAAAAACTAGCTTTCAGTTCATCTAATATCCCTGTCTCACAGGATGGTTAGTCATACATGAAATCAGGAGAGAACGTGAAATATAAGGGTGACTGATCTATTTGCCTTCACTAGCACACTCTAGGTTCAGCACAAGAATATCTTTTAATATTCTTGAGTGCATAAAGTAATTACATATCGTAAATTACCTCATACCATTTGGTCTGAAATCACTAATAACAGGGCAATAATCACAGATATAGTGTTGGAGAGTATGTCCCAGCTCTTGTTCACATTGTTTACAATTGGAATGTTCACCATTTGGGGATTCATTACCTGCAGCCACCTACTATATATATGAATATCCCAGCCTAATTCTGGCAATTACAATGTCACACTGTCTAGTGGATGTTTTATGCTGCCCGTACATATAATTCTCGGTTTTAAACATGGCATAGCTCTTTATACTCGTGCTTTCTGGCCTTTGAGTGTAAGTAACTGATCTTCTGTTTTCCCTAATTTCCTGAAATATTGCGGCTTTTACAGCAGAGATTGGAGTGCCAATATCCAACTCAATTTCAGGCTTATCACATGCAGTTTTAGCTGCCTTGTCTGTGTCATCATGCTGGACAACACCTATGTGAGATGGTATCCATAGAAATGAGACTGAAACTCTTGCTCTTTGCATTAATAATGTTGTTTATAATGGATGTTACAACATTCCTAATGTCTATTTTGCATGTTGGGTTTTTAAGGCCCAAGAACATAAGAACATAAGAACATAAGAACAAAGGCAAGTGCAGAAGGCCTGTTGGCCCATACGAGGCAGCTCCTATTTATAACCACCCAATCCCACTCATATACATGTCCCTTATGTGAGAAACAATGCTTGAAACAATCGAGGGACCCCACCTCCACAATGTTACGCGGCAATTGGTTCCACAAATCAACAACCCAGTTCAGTATTTACCCAAGTCTTTCCTAAATATAAACTTATCCTGGTTATAAGAACATAAGAAGAACATAAGAACAAAGGTAACTGCAGAAGGCCTATTGGCCCATACGAGGCAGCTCCTATTCTATAACCACCCAATCCCACTCATATACTTGTCCAACCCGTGCTTGAGACAATCGAGGGACCCCACCTCCACAATGTTACGCGGCAATTGGTTCCACAAATCAACAACCCTGTTACTGAACCAGTATTTACCCAAGTCTTTCCTAAATCTAAACTTATCCAATTTATATCCATTGTTTCGTGTTCTGTCCTGTGTTGATACTTTTAATACCCTATTAATATCCCCCCGGTTATGTCCATTCATCCACTTGTAAACCTCTATCATGTCACCCCTAACTCTTCGCCTTTCCAGTGAATGCAACTTAAGCTTTGTTAATCTTTCTTCATATGAAAGATTTCTAATTTTGGGAATTAACTTAGTCATCCTACGCTGGACACGTTCAAGTGAATTTATATCCATTCTATAATATGGCGACCAAAACTGAACTGCATAATCTAAATGGGGCCTAGCTAGAGCAAGATATAGCTTGAGAACCACACCAGGTGTCTTGTTACTAACGCTGCGATTAATAAATCCAAGTGTCCGATTTGCCTTATTACGAACATTTATGCATTGATCCTTTTGTTTTAAATTCTTACTAATCATAACTCCCAGATCCCTTTCGCAATCCGACTTCGCAATCACAACACCATCTAGCTCGTATCTTGTAACTCTATCATCATTACCTAACCTCAGAACTTTACATTTATCAGCATTAAACTGCATCTGCCAATCCTTTGACCATTTCAAAACCCTATCTAGATCAACTTGAAGTGATAGTGAGTCCTCCTCCGAATTAATTTCCCTACCGATTTTCGTATCATCGGCAAATTTGCAAATGTTGCTACTCAAACCTGAATCTAAATCATTTATATATATTATAAACAACAGAGGTCCCAGGACAGAGCCTTGAGGCACTCCACTTACAACATTTTCCCACTCTGACTTGATTCCATTTATACTAACTCTCTGTTTCCTTTGGTATAGCCATGCCCTAATCCAGCTTAATATAGCACCCCCAATACCATGAGACTCTATTTTTTTAATCAGTCTTTCATGTGGCACTGTATCAAAAGCTTTGCTAAAGTCAAGGTATACAACATCGCAATCCTTACCACTATCAACTGCCTCAACAATGCTAGAATAAAAAGATAACAAATTTGTTAAACATGAACGGCCATTTATAAAACCATGTTGCGACTCAATTATTAATTTATGTTTTTCAAGATGAAGACGAATTTTATTTGCTATTATAGATTCGAGTAACTTTCCCACAATAGACGTTAGGCTAATTGGTCGATAGTTAGACGCAAGTGATCTATCTCCTTTCTTAAAAACTGGTATCACATTAGCAACTTTCCAAAACTCTGGCACTCTGCCTGACTCTATTGATTTATTAAATATGGTTGACAGTGGGTCACAAAGCTCCTCTTTGCATTCTTTAAGCACCCTAGCAAACACTTCATCCGGCCCTGGGGATTTGTTTGGTTTGAGTTTTACTATTTGTTTAAGAACATCCTCCCTGGTAACTGCTAAACTCGTCAACCTGTCCTCGTCCCCACCCACATAGACTTGTTCGGCTGAAGGCATATTGTTAAGTTCCTCTTTAGTAAATACAGATACAAAATATTTATTAAAAATACTACTCATCTCTTCATCACTATCTGTTATTTGACCTGTCTCAGTTTTTAATGGACCTATCCTTTCCCTAGTCTTAGTACGATATAACTGAAAAAACCCTTTAGGATTTGTCTTTGCTTGCCCTGCTATGCGAACTTCATAGTTTCTTTTTGCTTTCCTTATCTCTTTTTTAACATTTCTAACCAGTTGTACGAATTCCTGTTCTAAAGTGACCTCCCCATTTTTAATCCTTTTGTACCAAGCTCTCTTTTTACCTATAAGGTTCTTCAAATTCTTTGTTATCCACTTTGGGTCATTAGTATACGATCTATTCAATTTGTATGGTATACTACGTTCCTGTGCTTTGTTTAGAATATTCTTAAATAAGTTATATATTGAATCCACATCGAAATCCCCATTTAAGTCACCTATCGCTGGGTTCATGTCTCGCTCCAAGACCGGCCCACACCCCATACCCAAGCCTTTCCAATCAATTTGACCCAAAAAATTTCTTAGGCTATTAAAATCAGCTTTTCGAAAATCTGGCACTTTAACAGAATTTTCTCCTACTGGTCTATTCCATTCTATGCTAAATCTGATTTCTTTGTGATCACTGCTCCCTAGCTCACTCCCTATTTCGATGTCATTAATTTGCGTTTCCCTGTTAGTTAACACTAAATCTAAAATATTATTTTCCCGTGTTGGTTCCTTAATGTGTTGCGTAAGAAAGCAATCGTCAATTAATTCTAGAAAATCTTCTGCTTCACTATTCCCTGTTTTGTTCAACCAGTTTATTCCGCTAAAATTAAAGTCACCCATGACATAAATACTGTTAGATCTAGATGCTCTAGATATTTCATCCCATAGATGCTTTGCTTCCATTCTGTCTAAATTTGGTGGCCTATATATTACTCCTATTATAATATTATTAGCTTTTTCGTTTAATTCAATCCAAATAGTTTCTGTGTGTGGCTCTGTTTTGATTCCCTCTTTGAGACTACATTTCAAATTGTCCCTAACATATATGGCTACTCCACCTCCTCGTCTAATATATCTATCTGTGTGAAATAGTTTAAATCCATATATTTGATATTCAGCTAATAGTTCTCTATTTTCTACATTCATCCACGTTTCGGTAAGTGCAATAATATCTATTTTTTCTGTGCAGACAAGAGCATTTAATTCGTTAATTTTATTTCTTAGACTTCTACTGTTAGTGTAATATACCCTAAGTGAATTGTTATTTTGCGGACCTTCTCTTTCCCTGATCGTTTTGCCAATTCCTTTCTCCCACAAACACATACTTTTATTACCTCCTTCCTCCAAATCAATTCCCATACCTCTATCTACTAACAGTTTAAACCCAAACAAACACCTCTAACCACTTCTTCTAGCGAGTTCGCAACAGCAACAACCCCAGCTCTCGATAGATGCACCCCATCACGAGCATACATTTCATTTCTTCCATAGAAGTGTTCCCAGTTGTCTATGAAAGATATTGCATTTGATTTGCAATATCTTTCCAGCCGGCAATTGACACCAAGTGCCCTCGATATCCATTCATTTCCCACTCCCTTTCTTGGAAGAATGCCACATATGATCGGGATTCCTCCCTTGCTCCTAACTAACTCTATGGCTGTTTTATACCTCTGAATCAGTTCCTCACTCCTGACTCGACCAACATCATTTCCTCCCACGCTAATGCAAATAATGGGATTGTTCCCATTACCAGCCATAATATCATTCATGTTGTTTATAATATCACCAATGCCAGCTCCGGGATAGCAAACCCTTAACCTGTTCCCCCTATCTCTAGCACAAAACGTTCTATCCAAATACCTTATCTGGGAATCTCCCACAACTAATGTTTGCTTAGGTACTTCCTTTACTTTCTGAGGGGCCTGCGCTTCCTTTCTCTTCGTTGCTTTCCCTTTTGCGCGATCCACAGTCTCTCCACAGCACTCGTCCTCCAAAACGTCAAATGAATTTGAAGTTGCTATGGCGTTTGAAGGCGGCTTTATCAAAGTCTTCTTAAGGCCCCTGTCTTTCGCAACTCTCCAAGACGAGGTCCCTTTACTGCTGGTCTCCTCCTTCGTTACTTCTCGTTGTTTTTTAAGCTGACGCACCTCCTCCCGCAGAGAGTCCAACTCTGTCCTCAGGGCTCCCACTAGAGTCACCAGGTCCTTCACTACAACTTCCATATTGCTATGATAATATAACAACACTCAAGAGCTGACTTTGAATCACAGAATCTCTACACATAGACCTAATTCTGCATGTGTGGAGCTAAGCCAGTTATTGAGTCTCACAATTGTGGTCTGTATACATTTGGTGTCTTTGTGTATTCTACAGGATGCTGCAGTGCGACCTGTTGGCATTTGTAATAATTTCAATGGCATATATTGCAACCCGTTCTCAGCCAAACAAGTCTATGTGGGTGGGGATGAGGACAGGTTGACTAGTTTAGCAGTTACCAGGGAGGATGTAATTAAACAATTAGAAAAACTAAAACCAAACAAATCCCCAGGGCCGGATGAAGTGTTTGCCAGGGTGCTTAAAGAATGCAAAGAGGAGCTTTCCGAGCCACTGTCTACCATATTTAATAAATCAAAAGTCAGGCAGAGTGCCAGAGTCATGGAAAGTAGCTAATGTGGTACCAATTTTTAAGAAAGGAGATAGATCACTTGCGTCAAACTATCGGCCAATTAGCCTAACGTCTATTGTGGGAAAGTTACACGAATCAATAATTGCAAATACAATTCGTCTCCATCTTGAAAAACATAAATTAATAAATGAGTCACAACATGGTTTTACAAATGGCCATTCATGTTTAACAAATTTGCTAGCTTTTTATTGCAGCATAGTTGAGGCAGTTGATAGTGGTAAGGATTGTGATGTTGTGTACCTTGACTTTAGCAAAGCTTTTGATACAGTGCCACATGAAAGACTAATTAAAAAAATAGAAGCTCATGGTATTGGGGGGTGCTATATTAACTTGGATTAGGGCATGGTTATTCCAAAGGAAACAGAGAGTTAGTATAAATGGGGTTAAGTCAGAGTGGGATAATGTTGTTAGTGGAGTACCTCAGGGCTCTGTCCTGGGACCTCTGTTGTTTATAATATATATAAATGATTTAGATTCAGGTTTGAGTAGCAACATTTGCAAATTTGCCGATGATACGAAAATCGGTAGGGAAATTAATTCAGAGAAGGACTCACTATAACTTCAAGTTGATCTAGATAGGGTTTTGAAATGGCCGAAGGATTGGCAGATGCAGTTTAATGCTGATAAATGTAAAGTGATGAGGTTAGGTAATGATGATAGGGTTACAAGATACGAGCTAGATGGTGTTGAGATTGCGAAGTCGAATTGCGAAAGGGATCTGGGAGTTATGATTAGTAAGAATTTAAAACAAAAGGATCAATGCATAAATGTTCGTAATAAGGCAAATCGGACACTTGGATTTATTAATCGCAGCGTTAGTAACAAGACACCTGGTGTGGTTCTCAAGCTATATCTTGCTCTAGTTAGGCCCCATTTAGATTATGCAGTTCAGTTTTGGTCGCCATATTATAGAATGGATATAAATTCACTTGAACGTGTCCAGTATAGGATGACTAAGTTAATTCCCTAAATTAGAAATCTTTCACATGAAGAAAGATTAACAAAGCTTAAGTTGCATTCACTGGAAAGGCGAAGAGTTAGAGGTGACATGATAGAGGTTTACAAGTGGGTGAATGGACATAACAAAGGGGATATTAATAGGGTATTAAAAGTATCAACACAAGACAGAACACGAAACAATTGGAATAAATTGGATAAGTTTAGATTTAGGACAGACTTGGGTAAACACTGGTTCAGTAACAGGGTTGTTGATTTGTGGAACCAATTACCGCGTAACGTGGTGGAGGTGGGGTCCCTCGATTGTTTCAAGCGCGGGTTGGACAAGTATATGAGTGGGATTGGGTGGTTATAAATAGGAGCTGCTCCGTATGGGCCAATAGGCCTTCTGCAGTTGCCTTTGTTCTTATGTTCTTATGTATTGAGATTGCGAAGTCGGATTGCGAAAGGGATCTGGGAGTTATGATTAGTAAGAATTTAAAACAAAAGGATCAATGCATGAATGTTCGTAATAAGGCAAATAGGATACTGGGATTTATTTATCGAAGCGTTAGTAATAAGACACCTGGTGTGGTTCTTCAGCTATATCTAGCTCTGGTTAGGCCCTATTTAGATTATGCAGTTCAGTTTTGGTCGCTATACTATAGAATTTACATAAATTCACTTGAACGTTTCCAGTGTAGGATGACCCAGTTAATTCACAAAATTAGAAATCTTTCATATGAAGAAAGATTAAGAAAAACAAAGCTTAAGTTGCATTCACTGGAAAGGCAAAGAGTTAGGGGTGACATGATAGAGGTTTACAAGTGGATAAATGAACATAACAAGGGGGATAATAATAGGGTATTAAAAGTATCAACACAAGACAGAATACGAAACAATGGGTATAAATCAGATATGTTTAGATTTAGGAAAGACTTGAGTAAATACTGATTCGGTAACAGGGTTGTTGATTTGTGGACTCAATTACCGCATAACATGGTGGAGATGGAGTCCCTCGATTTTTTCAAGCGTGGGTTGGACATGTATATGAATGTGATTGGGTGGTTATAAATAGGAGCTGTATAGTATGGGCCAATAGGCCTTCTGCCGTTACCTTTGTTATTATCTTCTTATTATCGATTTTTTGCATTGCAAGTTGTTATTGTTGTTTTAGATTGATCTACTCTAAAAGGAACTTTTTTCTAATTTAGCAACTAATGAATGGACATAACAAAGGGGATATTAATAGGGTATTAAAAATATCAACACAAGCCAGAACACGAAACAATGGGTATAAATTGGATAAGTTTAGATTTAGGAAAGACTTGGGTAATTACTGGTTCAGTAACAGGGTTGTTGATTTGTGGAACCAATTGTTGTGTAACGTGGTGGAAGTGGGGTCCCTCGATAGTTTCATGCGTGGGTTCAATAATGGGTTTGTTCCCATTTCCCGTCATAATACCTTTCATGTTGTCAACAATATTTCCAATTCCAGCTCCCGGATAGCAGACCCTTAACCTGTTCTCCCCTATCTCTGGCACAAAACGTCCTTTCTAAGTACCGCACCTGGGAATCTCTCACAACCAAACTTCGCTTCGGTACCTCCTTAATTTTCTGAGCACCCTGACGGGCCTGAGCTCCGCCATTCTTCGCTGATTTCCGTTCCGAGAGAACTGCAGGCTCACCACAGCACTCGTCCTCCAACACGGCAAATGAATTTGCTGTCCTTATGGCATCTGTAGGCAGCCTTGTCAAGGTCTTCTTAAGACCCCTGTCCTTTACGACTTTCCACTACGAGGTATCGGTGATATTGATATCCTCCCTCGTTTCTTCCCGAAGTTTCAGCTGTCGTACCACCTCATGTAGGGAATCCATCTCAGCTCTCAGAGTTCCAACTAGATTCATCAATTCTTCCATTATTGATATAATAATGTTACTACGGAAAGACTTATCAACACAATTTGGGAAAGATTTGGGTAAATACTGGTTCGGTAACAGGGTTGTTGATTTGTGGAACCAATTACCACATAACGTGGTGGAGGTGGGGTCCCTCGCTTCTATCAAGCGTGGAGTTGGACATGTATGAGAGTGAGATTGATAGGAGCTGCCTCGTATGGGCCAATAGGCCTTCTGCAGTTACCTTTTTTCCTATGTTCAGTTTTGGTCGCCTTACTATAGAACGAATATAAATTCACTTGAATATGTCCATTGTAGGATGACAAAGTTAATTCCCCAAATTAGGAATCTCTCATATGAAGAAAGATTACCAAAGCCTAAATTGCACTCACTGGAAAGGCGAAGAGTTAAGGGTGACATGACAGAGGTTTACAAGTGGATAAATGAACATAACAAGGGGGATAATATTAGTCTATTAAAAGTATCAACACAAGACAGAACACGAAACAATGGGTATAAATTGGATAAGTTTATATTTAGGAAAGACTTGAGTAAATACTGATTCGGTAACAGGGTTGTTGATTTGTGGACTCAATTACCGCATAACGTGGTGGAGATGGAGTCCCTATTTTTTTTAGATTTGTTTTTTTAGATTTCGAATGTTAAAACCAATTTCAACCAATTAAAGAATTTATCCTTTAATGTTAAAAATTGTTCAAACTGAAATAAATATATAACACTGTACGGTACAGTTGTGTTTGCCTGCCACAGCCTTGAGAGCACGGAGCCTCTCTCTACATTGGCGACCCAGTCTGGCTAAAACATTGCGGTACAGTAGAACCTCAAGACCAAGGTATTTGTATCTGGTAACATAGTCGAGCAGAGAGCCATCATCCAACTGCATTTTGCGAACGGCCCCACCCCGTCTGGGTGGGTGTCGGTTCAGGATCTTTGTTTTCTCTACTGAGATGACCAAGCATAGTTCCTGACATAGTTCCTGTGTACAATACAGAGTTCAGAACATTTTGGGTGTTGGTATACCCATTGGTGCGGATCAGTATATCATCCACATAGCTAATAATGTGTTCGCTGGACCTTCTAGTTACTAAGTTTAAAAGTGCATTGATTAACACATTGAACAGAGTATGACTGAGGACACCTCCCTGTGGAGTGCCAAGTTCAAAATCTCTCGTTACACGCCTATGCCCTTGGAACAGTACAGAAGACTTCCTGTTGGATAGATAGCCTCTTATCCACCGTAGAAGCCATCCTCCAATGCTCATTTTAGCAAGTTCTCTCAGAATGACGTGTGGGCTAGCAATGTCAAAGGCTGACTTAAGATCTAGAAAAGTGGTATATGACCTATCAATATGCAGGGTGAAGAATGTGGTAATACAGTGATGTACACTCTTTCCATGCGTAAAGCAATATATCTGGGGAGACAACATATTATTAATTTTGTAAAGGAGACGGTTGAGAACTATCCTCTCAAGACACTTATAGAGACAACTAGTGAGGGAGATTGGGCGAAAAGCACTCGGCTGGTGAGGTTTAGGAATGGGAATAATAACACTGTTGATCCATGACTTAGGAAGCTCCCCAGTTACAGAGCTCATATTATACAATTGAAACAAGGGATTCCCTGGAACTAGCAGAAGCACATGCAGTATGCCGTAAGTAACTCCATCCTCCCCTGGTGATGTAGCTTTACCTTTATGTAGAGCAGAATCTAGTTCGTATTCAGTAAAAAGCATGTCACAGTCATCCTCTTGATGACGCATGAAGTCAAGGAGCCTTGCCCTATCAGTATATCTATTATTTAACTCATTCTGTGTGGGTAGAGGAAGACTGTCAAAGCTGAACGTCGTGGCCCAAGCATCAACAAGCTCATTTGCTCTGTGCAGAGGATTAGGGTACGAGATCTCTGCAGCATTTTTCCCATTGGCATTGTTGATATCCTTCCATGCCCGACTTAAGTGGCGTGTGAGAATTGAGACCACGGACAACAGTTTCCCAGTCTGTCTGCCTCAGCTCCACCATACGTTCCCTGGCCTCTGCCAGAGCCGCTTGAAAGAGCCGAAGCGTTTCAGCAGTGCGGGTCCTTCTATAAGCTAGTCCAATTATTCTAGCAGTGCGTTTTAGTGCATGCAATTTAGAATCATTATAATAAACATAAGTGCTATGACCAGTGAAATTTGGGTTACGTGGCCTGGACGATGGATCAAGTGATTCTATAAACTGCTCGATAGTACCTGTGAGCTCATTGTTAAGATCTTCAACAGGTGAAGGCTCAAATGAACTGCACCAATCTGACACATGAGCAACAAGATTGTCTCGTTGATCGATGGGTACAGTCAGCCTCTTCCGCTTGAACACTCCACCAGGGAGGATAGAGCTGCCAATGCTTACAGTGGCTAATATGGCCAGATGATCAGACGCCATATCTGGCACTATTGACGAGGCGCACACGGTGTGGGAGACGTTGACACCCAGACATAGATCAAGAATACCTCCGTAGATATTCGTCGGTTCAAGGTCACCCACAACCTGTGCATCATCGTGACTACCTAATAGTGACAACAGTTGGTTGCCGTTACCATTACCGAACTGCGAATTACCAATATTCCTGTCTAGTGTTATAATCACCTATAATGATGGTAGGCTCAGTCTGAATACAGATAGGAAGGTCAGCATAATTAAAGCTACAAGGAGTTGATTATTTAGTACATAGTTGTTTTTCTCTTTAATTGGATGATAGAGAGGGAGTCTTTAACGTGATTGGGAACACATACATACACACATACATACATACACATACATACATACATGCATACATACATGCATACATGAGTACATACATACATACATACATACATACATACATACATACATACATACATACATACATACATACATACATACATACATACATACATACATACATACATACATACATGCATACATACATACATACATACATACATACATACATACATACATACATACATACATACATACATACATACATACATACATACATACATACATACATACATGCATACATGCGTACATGCGTACATACATACATACATACATACATACATACATACATACATACATACATACATACATACATACATACATACATACATACATACATACATACATGCGTACATACATACATACTTACATGCATACATACATGCATACATACATGCATACATACATGCATACATGCATACATGCATACATACATACATACATACATACATACATACATACATACATACATACATACATACATACATACATACATACATACATACATACATACATACATACATACATACATACATACATACATACACGTCCAGTCAGCATATAGCTATTTCGGGACAAAATCCAATACAGTTTATATTGGTGAGACGCCACTGTTATGAGGAGTTTAAATATCACAGGAACTGTAGGTTAATGTGTGACATAAGTGAGGTTAGATGAGGCATCTACAAGCATCAGCTGGAGGCTGACGGAGTGTTGTGGAGGATGCTGGTAATATGCCCAGATGTTGGAGGGTGAATTTGACTCTCCCCCCCTCCCCCCACATTGACCGCAGTACGTCTAAGGTTACTTTCCACTCTCGCTTACCAAGGGTATAACCCCCCCCCCCAACACACACACATGCATCAGATTCTTAACTTACAATATTTATGATTTACCAATTTATGTTACTACACTGACTCTCAATTTCACAATATTGTATAAACTTTGATGAATCGCTCGTCTATGGGTCATCCAATAATGTTAGCAGACTTCTAGATGTTAATTACCACTGCTAGGTTTAGGCTCAGCTACAAGTACCTCTGGGAATTTGTAACATCTGATGATGTAGATTTGACTAAATGTAAACTCTGTCAGCAGAACTATTCGCATACTTTGAGTCATTATATAATGGAATGTGAAAAAATCGCGGAATTTAAAGATAACAACATCAATAGTGTCCATGAAATGTGTATAAGTACTTCATTCATAATGATGTGCTGCCCGAAATCTTAGCGAAGTATCCAAAATTTGCTTACTGTAGGTAATGCATGCACATGACTGTAAAGCTGCCGCCCAGTTGGGTGGGTGTGGAGCACATGACTGTAAAGCTGCCGCCCAGTTGGGTATGTATGCAGCACATGACTGTAAAGCTGCCGCCCAGTTGGGTGGGTGTGGAGCACATGACTGTAAAGCTGCCGCCCAGTTGGGTGGGTGTGGAGCACATGACTGTAAAGCTGCCGCCCAGTTGGGTATGTATGCAGCACATGACTGTAAAGCTGCCGCCCAGTTGGGTGGGTGTGGAGCACATGACTGTAAAGCTGCCGCCCAGTTGGGTGGGTGTGGAGCGCATGACTGTAAAGCTGCCGCCCAGTTGGGTATGTATGCAGCACATGACTGTAAAGCTGCCGCCCAGTTGGGTGGGTGTGGAGCACATGACTGTAAAGCTGCCGCCCAGTTGGGTGGGTGTGGAGCAATTAGACTAGTAACTGTGCGACTCCTCATAGATGTAAAGTGCCTTTTATAGTGACTATTGTGAGTCTCTTGTTGAATTACTTGTGACACAAAAGATTACTGATGTGTGTATTTGTGTGGGTGATTAAATATGTATGTGTATGTATATATGTATACGTATGTATATGTACATGTATGCATAAGTATGTGTACATTAATAATTTTGTAACTAGCGTCAAAAGATTGTTATTTGCTTAGCTAAACGAACTAGAGGCTTCAGTTCCTGAACCGATTATGTGCCTGTGTAATCCTTTACACCACCGCCCACGGGATGGGTATTATGGGGTGCATAATAAAGAAAAAATGAATGGACCGAACCCCACAATTCATTTAGCTAAGCAAGTTACAATCTTGATGAGCTAGTTACAAAATTCACTATAAGTCGTCACATCATAAATGGGTTCGAAATCGACCACAAGTAGTGCATTATATAATTTATCAGTATTGTGCAGCCTGTGATCCCCGCCTGGCTGGATACTGATACCTAGCTAGTTTTCATGTGTCCGGACACCGGCGATAAGGTGGTATTATTTATTTAACTTAAGAGATATATATTTTTAAATGTTGTCACATTAACGGCTACATCTTCCTTTCTTCTGACATATAGATTTTTAAGATTAATTAAAATATATGGAAACTAATTATACAATTTATTGGCTGGTGTGTAGGGCTTCACACTCTCAGAGCAAGCCATCAAGTAACTATCAAAACGCATATATCTTCGTTTTCACTTCAGTTATATTTATAACAAAGGATTTTAAATGTAGCCTATATTTCTACCTTTCTGATGACATAAATACTTTCGTTAATTACAATATCTAGATCAAACTAACATTGATTTTCAAAAGGTTAAATATTTTCCATCAATGGAGAGCATCAGCCAAGAAGCCTTCTTTAAAATATGAATATCTTTCCTCACCCAACAAGATCTAATCTCTGAATAAAACGCAAAAAACGACTTGATTGTAACCTATCCACCGCTGCCTATTGGATGGGGGAGAGGGGGTTATGTGTAGGATAAACATATCAATTGTGACACTAGCCCTCCATATAAATCAGTTGCTTAAATTATAAACTGTACTTGTGGTCGGTCTCGAGCCCATTGTTGATGTGACAATGTGTATTGACTTTTGTAACTAGCTTATCAAGATTATAACTTGCTTGGCTATATGAATTGTGGGGCTCAGTCCCTGAGCCAATTATGTGCCTCTGTAACACTCCACTATCGCCCATAGGATGGGTATGGGGTGCATAATAAATGAACTAAACTAAGCTCTGCCTTTTTGATAACATATACAATTATAAGCTTTATTTGTGAATCTCAATTAATTAAACAATATATCACAGAACCTGTAGGGTTCGGTGAGATGAGTGAAGAGACATGGGAGATTTTACATAAGTACAGTACATGGTAGTTTAAGTAGCGAACGCATGTCAACGAATAACAAGTATATATAGCAAAACTATTGTCCTATGAACTAGGCTTGGTCACCTCAGTAGAGAAAACAAAGATCCTGAACCGACGCCCACCCAGACGGGGTGGGGCCGTTCGCAAAATGCAGTTGCATGATGGTTCTCTGCTCGACTATGTAACCAGACACAAATTTCTTGGTCTTGAAGTTCCTTACTGTACCGCAATGTTGTAGCCAGACTGGGTCGCTAATGTAGAGAGAGGCTCCGTGCTCTCAAGGCTGTGGCAGGCTACCATCCAAGCTATGGTGCAAATGTGAGAATTGTCAAAATGATGTATCTCTCATATATTATTTCTCTGATTAATTATGCTGCACCCATGCTTGCTCTAGTGCCTGAGAGAATGCTTGGAGGGTTGGAAAAGATGCAAAACGAAGCCATGAAGATTATCCTCGGATGCCCCCGTACAACTAAATTACTAAACATGAGGAAGGAACTGAATATTTCATGTGTAAGTGATCGTATCACTGAAATTAATGCTTTAATTGGTATCAAGATGCTTAGGCTAACCCACCCTAACCCCTGCACTGAAGCCCTCCAAGCCTTCTTCCTTGAAGATCAGCATCCCTCCAAATGGGTTACGGTAACTGCCAATGTGCTCAGAATGTATAACTTTCATCACCCCTACCAAGAGAGACAACAACAACACTTTCCTGCCCCATGGGAGATCACTCCTTTCCAAATTACTGTCCCCCTTTCCCACCCAAGAAGCTGATTAAAGAACAGTCCTTGCTTCGACAAGAAGCAAAGTACAATGCCTTAAGCCAAATTGATGCTTTAGTCAGAGAGCGCTCCCTTTCCCAAATTATTTACACTGATGGATCCTTGGATCAGTCCTATGGTGCAGCTGGAAGTGCAGTTGTTGTGACAGGGAGAGATGGTTCCATCTCCCATGAGTGTGGAGCGCGTCTAAGTAACTGGGCCTCCACTCTTCAAACAGAATTGGTTGCCATAATCCTTGCACTAGAGCGCGTATATGAATCCAAAGTTGACACGCTAATTGTAAGTGACTCCTTGTCATCCTTGACTGCCCTCAGCTTCCCAAGGCATAACTGTGACGTGCTTATCTCTGAAGCTAGACACAGATATAGTGAAATAATCAATGATGGAGTCAGAGTTTGTCTCCTGTGGATTCCTTCCCATATTGATCTCCGAATGCATCTAGTGGGCCATATATGAATGAGCATTCATTTAGGCCCCTTAACTCGACGTTTGGTTCATCCCACAGCGCCAGTTCTGCTTACCAAAAATGGCCCACTAGATACTCAGACTTCTAAATGTTACCACTGCTAGGCTTAGGCTCGGCTACAAGTACCTCTGGGAGTTTGTAACATCTGCTGATTTACATTTGACTAAATGTAAACTCTGTCAGCAGAACTATTCGCATACTTTGCGTCATTATATAATGGAATGTGAAAAAATTGCGGAATTTAGAAATAACACCATCAATAGTGTCCAAGAAATGTGTAAGTACTTCATTCATAATGATGTGCTGCCCGAAATTTTAGCGAAGTATCCAAAATTTGCTTACTGTAGGTAATGCATGCACATGACTGTAAAGCTGCCGCCCAGTTGGGTGGGTGTGCAGCAAGACTAGTAACTGTGTGACTCACTATAGATGTAAAGTGCCTCGTATAGTGACTGTTGTGAGCCTCTTGTAATGTCACTTGTGACACAAAGATTATTGATGTGTGTAATTGTGTGGGTGATTAGATATGTATGTATATGTGTATACGTACGTATATATATATATATATATATATATATATATATATATATATATATATATATATATATATATATATATATATATATATATATATATATATATATATACATATATATACATGTATGTATGAGGGTGTGTACATGTGTATACAACATTGATAATTTTTTAACTAGCGTCATATATTGTTATTTGCTTAGCTAAACGAACTAGAGGGTTCAGTTCCTGAACCGATTATGTGCCTCTGTAATCCTGTACACCACCGCCCACGGGATGGGTATGGGGTGCATAATAAAGAAAGAAATTGAATATGAAGTCGATTTAACTTCCAAACATATATTTTTTAATAAATGTTAAATGTTTTCTGGCTAGTTATGTTAGATTTTATTAAAAATACGTATTCTAATTGTTAACATTATAATTTAAATTTGTGATAATTTGAGCAGAGAAGTGCGACCCCTGGATATGCCAACAAACACTTTCCAAACAACGATATATCTTGGATAAGTCGCTCCACAACATTGACGCTTGGACCGTCGACTTCCTTTGATGCTACTTATTTAATAATGAAATTACATTAGTTTGGAGTAAATATATGTTTTCTCATGTTCTGCATTCAGCATCCACATTATAGTGAGTAAATATACCATATTACTTCATTACTTAAATAATGCTATGAGGGTTTGAGTAGCTTTGGGTATTTAGTGCACAGAATCTCCAATAGATGGGGCGAGAGTCGCCCCATCTCTCTCACCCGAGCAAGAGTCGAAACTTAATTTAAAATTGATATATCTTTGTCCTCGAACATGATATATTTCATTTGGTGCAATCATAATAATGTTCATATCTCGGTCTTTCTGGAGGCATATAAGATTTTAGGCTTTATTAGCGAATCTTTGTTAATTATACAACATATCGGCAAGTGCGTAGGCGTCTGCACTCCATTCCCGACAAGCTACTGAGTGCTACTATAAAAACATATGTATCATCACTTGAGCTATAAATATGTCTATTGTAATGTATTTAAAATGAAGCTCTTATTTCTATCCTGCTTAAGACTTATAAAACATTTGTGTTTATTAACGAATTTACGTGAAATAAACATTGATCTGAGAGAGAGTTGCTCTGTCGTTCAGTCTGTACGGGGTGGGAGCTCCGTAATTTTTAAAATACATGTATCTTCATTAGAACTTTAAGTATGTCTATGGTAAAGTGTTTAAAGTGAAGCTTATATGTCTGTCTTTCTTGAGACATATAAAATATATATGTTTATTAACGAATTCACGTGAAATAAACATTGTTCTGAGAGAGAGTTGCTCGGTCGATCGATCTGTCCGGGGTCGGAGCCGGCTATTATAAAAGTACACGTATCTTCGCTTTAAATTTAAATATGCCCATGGTAAGGTATTTAGAATAAAGCTTATATTTCTGTCTTTCTTGTGACATATAAAACTCTTACGTTTATTAAGGAATCTGCGTGAAATAGGCATGGTTCTGAGATGAATGCTGCGGTTTGCGAGCTCGACAATAGACGCCATACACATGCATTGGGCGTTATTGGACCCCATACCCATTTTATGGGTGGTTGGAGCCCCATACCCATTTTATGGGTGGTTGGAGCCCCATACCTATTCTATGGGTGGTTGGAGCCCCATACCCATCCTGTGGGTTGTAGTGGACACCATACTCATCCTGTGGGTGGTATTGGACCCCATTCCCTTCCTGTGGGTGGATGTGATCCCCATACTCATCCTCTGGGTGGATGTGACCCTCATACCCATCCTATGGGTGGTATTGCACCCCTTACTCACCTAACAGGTGGTAGTGGACAATATACCGATCCTGTAGTTGGTATAGTAGACACAATACCATCCTGTTTACAGTAGTTTACCCCATAGACATTCCAATGAACCATCGTTTTCTGTTAGCATTCCTGCAAAACATCCTTTAAAGATTTGTAAAGCACAAACTATGGTATATAATATTGATTGGTGAAGGACTGTTATTCTATGTAATCATTTTTAGTGCTTATTATAATTTACTAAGAACAACTAATATTTCTCAAAACAAAACTACGAGCCTTCAATAGGAAGTAGCTGATCTATAATATTCTAAGAGCATGGACAATAGTAGGTAAATTTCACAACCCATGTGGGAACTGAAAAGTACAATTTTCCTTATAATTGAACCAATCACGACTATTCTGCTATCTAGGTTGACGGACGGGTACGTGAGGAAGAGTTTGGGCTTTGGAAAAAAAGTAACTGTGAATATATCACATATTTACTAATTCATATTCAACATATTGACTTTAAGCATTAAGTCATATATGTGCTGTCTTGTGTGAGAACGGGTTGGGATATTAATAGGGTAATGAAAGTATTAACACAAGACAGAACACGAAACAATGGGTATAAATTGGATAAGTTTAGATTTAGGAAAGACTTGAGTAAATACTGGTTCAGTAACAGGGTTGTTGATTTGTGGGACCAATTACCGCATAACTGTCTGGAGGTGGGGTCCCTCGATTGTTTCAAGCGCGGGTTGGACAAGTATATGAGTGGGATTGGGTGGTTATAAATAGGAGCTGCCTCGTATGGGCCAATAGGCCTTCTGCAGTTGCCTTTGTTCTTATGTTCTTATGTTTCAGCTGTCTTACCACCTCAAGTAGGGAATCCATCTCAGCTCTCAGAGTTCCAACTAGATTCATCAATTCTTCCATTATTGCTATAATAATGTTACTACGGAAAGACTTATCAACACAATATGAGAAAGATTTGGGTAAATACTGGTTCGGTAACAGGGTTGTTGATTTGTGGAACCAATTACCACATAACGTGGTGGAGGTGGGGTCCCTCGATTATATCAAGCGTGGGGTTGGTGATGTATAAGAGTGGGATTGGATGGTTATAGATAGGTGGTCTCGTATGGGCCAATAGGCCTTCTGCAATTACCTTTTTTCCTATGTTCTTATGTTCAGTTTTGGTCGCCTTACTATAGAATGAATATAAATTCACTTGAACATGTCCAGCGTAGGATGACAAAGTTAATTCCCCAAATTAGAAATCTTTCATATGAAGAAAGATTACCAAAGCCTAAATTGCATTCACTGGAAAGGCGAAGAGTTAAGGGTGACATGATTGAGGTTTACAAGTGGATAAATGAACATAACAAGGGGGATAATAATAGTCTATTAAAAGTATCAACACAAGACAGAACACGAAACAATGGGTATAAATTGGATAAGTTTAGATTTAGGAAAGACTTATTCGGACTTATTCGACTTATTCGGACTTATTAGATTTAGGAAAGACTTATTCGTAAATACTGATTCGGTAACAGGGTTGTTGATTTGTGGACTCAATTACCGCATAACGTGGTGGAGATGGAGCCCCTCGATTTTTTCAAGCGTGGGTTGGACATGTATATGAATGGGATTGGGTTAAATAAGAGCTGTATCGTATGGGCCAATAGGCCTTCTGCCGTTACCTTTGTTCTTTTGTTCTTATTATCGATTTTCTTCATTGCAAGTTGTTATTGTTGTTTTAGATTGATCTACTCTAAAAGGAACTTTTTTCTAATTTAGTAACTAAAATTTCTATGTAGCACGGGCTATGGTGAAAAGGTAAACCAATTCAATTGACTGCAACCGATGATGATTTCATAAATATTTCCATTTCACACAGAAATTACACTAACGTGATACATCAGTCGATTAAGGCAGTGTCTGGGATGCTCCCGGACGCAGGTTCGAATCTTCGTCACGGCCCGTGTGGATTTGTTTATTTCCATTTCGTCAGGTACATGTAGAGGTGAGGTGTTTTAACATAAATAGATCTGAAAATCTGGCAGAAAAACATCGATCGGACTGTGTGTAAACTGGCTAGAAGATAGTGTGTTGGTTATCCATTCAGTTAAGGATACATCCTGTCATTTCTACCTCCAAACATGGCAGCTGATATTGATATGAGCCTGGATGACTATATTAAGACTCGAATGAATATGGTTGGTTCAAGAACATGTCGAGACCGTTCAGAAGATCCTCAGAGGATGTCTGTTTTGAGCACTGTGGTTGTGGCAAGTCAATGCAAGGATATGACAGACAAAGTAAGTTACGCTTTCCTTATATTAATCTGAGATAATTAGTAAACATTAAATTTCAACTAATAACTACAAAATGTAAAGTAACCTATTTCAATCATTTCTAATGATGGAGTTTTTATGATTCTTAATATGTTAACTGTATCTGAGTTAGTGAACCAGAGGCATAATATTCCGGATTTGAGGAACGTTAACTTTTATATTACTAGTTCTGCTTGAATGATTCCTATTTTTGTCTAAATCATTTTTCATTGAGTTATTAAGAAGTCTTACTCGATGAAACCATGTTATATATTAAAAAAAAAAATCACGTTTTACAGGACAATTGCAGAAGGAGCAACATCATGCAAAAGAGGGAAGGATTCCGCAATCATAAGTTGGGTGAATCGGCCAAAGTCCTCATATCTAACCTGCGATATACAGTAACAGACGCAGAAATTTATGTGAGTCAAAGAATATTGAATATGAATGAAAGAAAGTTATGAGAGAATTCTGCAGTAATAAGATTTCTAGCGCATCAGTTAACTCTGATCAGTTATTGTAGTGTAGTGCGTGCAAAACGCACAACAATAAAGTGGTGTAACTCAAGCTATTCTCAACCTGTTTTTAAATATGTACTTGTTCTCCAATACAGAATCTTTAATCTTTTTCAGGAGCTGTTTGCTGAATTTGGAACCATTATAAATGCAGCAGTTAACAATGATAACTTGGGAAAGTCATTAGGTACAGCGTATATTGTCTTTGCCCGAGAAGCAGATGCACTTCAAGCTCTCAAGCAGTACAACGGTTTTAGTTTTCATGGCCGAACAATAGGAATCACCATGGATGGCGGATCAGCTGGTAAGTCATGACATTAGATTTTCTTTGCAAGTTTTCTCTTATGGAAAGGTTGACTTCTTAGCTTTGAACATTTTCACATTAATGTATCAAGTTCTAGTGATGTCATTATCCATGTATTTGTTGTTCTACTATGAAATATAGTAATTAATGAGTTGTATTATCTTCCCGATATTTAGGTAGTGGCGACATAAAAGATCGGCTTGACTACAACAGAGTCTACAGAAGAGGCTATCGTGGAAAAGACCGCACTGGCTACCGTCTTGGCGATCGTACTAACAAACGGAGTGCATACAAAGGCAGAAAATTCATTAATTACAGTAATAGAGATGTCGAACGTGGTGGAAATGGTAGAGGCGAGCGTGATGTAAGTAGTGACGAACGCTTTGGCTACATTGACAGCAACCACGAGAGATGGTTTGGTAGGCGGGATACCAGGAATAAGGTATATAATGGCAATGATCCGGATATTGAGTGTGATGCCTGGTAACTCCTGACTAGAAATTGGCTATTGATAATTTTATAAAGTTTTTGTGTAATAAACTTTAAATAATAAACTGTAATAATTTTTTGTTAAATTTGTCTATTGGTTAACCTCAATGATGCAAGAAAATATGTTATTTTACTTATTGGAATGTGAAGCAACTGCAGCCCTGCACAACAAACTCAACATTCATCCAACGAGAGCAGCTGGATTAGATGTAAAATCCACAGCAACTACAATAGTTAGAAAGGCAGTTGAAGAATGGATAACACTAGTGAACACTGCTTCCATATCCGCCACCACAATAACGTTATTAATATTGACCAAACCACACACTAGTCGATTGTGTGAATGATCCAGGACGGACCGAAACGTCGTCGTCCCTTTACTTTCTAGTGTGTGGTTTGTCAATATTAATAACGTTATGGTGGTGGCGGATATGGAAGCAGTGTTCACAAGTGTTATCCATTCTTCAACTGCCTTTCTAACTATTGTAGTTCCTGTGGATTTTACATATAATCCAGCTGCTCAAGTCGATATTGAGAATGATCCAGGACGGACCGAAACGTCGTCTTCCCTTATATTTCTAGTGTGTGGTTTGGTCAACATATTTCAGCCACGTTATTGTGACTTTATAACGTTATTGAAACAAGACTAAGACAAGTTTGCTTCGCAGAGGCTCAAAACAAAAAGAACAACAAACGGATACCATCTCAAGATTTGCAACTACACACATCTTCACAGATCGATCAGTTGATTAAGAATGAAGTTCTGCTTGTTTAGCAGTTTACACTTACACCCATGAAGTTACTGGAGCATGAATAGTGGGTGTTCAACTTTGCAAACAGAATAATATACCCTGAAAAAGGCAATAAATTATACAATTGAGAATAATTTACATCATGTCATCATGCATGTCGACTCTCCAGGTATTGTTATCCAGCTAGCATAGAAATCATATACAATTCATCACAGAAATCGTACATATAGGAAAAGCCCACAATCTTGAGCTGTCAATTACCCTAAATTGGAGTACAAGTCACATTGGTATAGATGGTAATGAAATAACTACAAAATGTAAAGTAACCTATTTCAATCATTTCTAATGATGGAGTTTTTATGATTCTTAATATGTTAACTGTATCTGAGTTAGTGAACCAGAGGCATAATATTCCGGATTTGAGGAACGTTAACTTTTATATTACTAGTTCTGCTTGAATGATTCCTATTTTTGTCTAAATCATTTTTCATTGAGTTATTAAGAAGTCTTACTCGATGAAACCATGTTATATATTAAAAAAAAAAATCACGTTTTACAGGACTTACTAGCAAAAACTGCCACTGCTTTACCGTTGTTGTTGTTTCAGATTTAGCTTCTCAGGACAAAGTGTCCATGTAGCACGGGCTATGGTGAGCCCGTAATAGAGTTTGGTTATACCTGATAACCTTGCTTCTGTGATACTAGGATCACAGAAGCTTGAAATGGAGGAGGGGATTTCTCCTTTTTCCTTACTTATTTAACGCTTCTGTTTTAGTGCACTGGTTTTAATCTTATTTCATTAACATTATCTTGGCGGCGAATGTAGATGCAGAAGTCCCATCATTGTAGTCGCGGTGGATTGTGCATCTAATGCAGCTGCTGTCGTTGGATTAATATTGAGTTTGATGCGCAGGGCTTCAGTAGCCTCACATTCCAGTAAGTAGTGCAATAGTGGCGCCTCTGCTTCTGTTTCACAGATGTGACACTCTTTAACTATTGGCTACAAGTGCCAGCAGCACTTGTAACCAAGTCTGAGTCTGTCTATGGCTACTGCAATGTCTCTGGATATCTTTTTGCCAGGCTTGAACGAGGAGTAACCAGTGGCTTGTTCGTACCATATCGCAGTGGATCTTCCTTCCGCTTCTTTGGCTCTGTGGCGACTTTTGTTAGTTGAGAATATTTTCATCTTGATTTGCTCCTTTATCTGTGAGAAACTTGGAGGTATTTGAACCTTTACAACAGGTAAAGCAGCGGCAGTTTTTGCTAGTGAGTCTGCCTTTTCATTACCATCTATGCCAGTGTGACTTGGTATCCAATTTAGGGTGATTGACAGCCCTCGATTATGGGCTTCTTTTCCTATATGTTGAATTTCTGTGAGGAGTTGTATATTATCTCTGTGCTGACTGGATAACAATGCCTGGAGCGAAGATTTAGAGTCTGTATGACATGTAAATTATTCTCAATTGTATAGTTTATTGCCTCCTTTAGGCCATATAATTCTGTTAGCAATGTTGAGCAACATTCATGCTCCAGTAAGCTTTATGGTTGGTAGTGTAAACTGCTGCCCCAGCAGAACCTTTTCCTTGATCAACTGATCCGTCTGTGAAGATGTGAGTCGTTGTAGGGTTAGAGATATTTTCCATTTGTTGTTCTATTACTTCCTTGAGCCTCTGTGGGTCACATGCTGATTTTTTAACTGGTAATCTTTCAATGATTATCTTTAGATTCGATTCTTCCCACGGAGGAGGTTATCGAAAGTGTGGATATGGTCTATCTTCCCCTTTGTTTTTAATGGTCCATTTTCTCTACTCTATTACTTCCTTGAGCCTCTGCGGGTCACATGCTGATTTTTTAACGGGTAATCTTTCAATGATTATCTTTAGATTCGATTCTTCCCATGGAGGAGGCTATCGAAAGTGTGGATATGGTCTATCTTCCCCTTTGTTTTTAATGGTCCATTTCAGGTCCATTTTCTCTACAATCTTGACTACATTATCCACTGTTCTACATTATCCGCTTGTTCTACACTGTAGGTTTTTCTGAAAGGATCTCTGAATGCTGTCTTTGATTGCTGGCGGTACAGGCTAAAATACCTTCAAGTTTTTCACAGATTAAGCAGCAAATCAAGAAGAAAATACATGCAAATATCAAAAGTCGCCACAGAGCAACACTAGTGAACATTCTGCATCTACATCCACCACCAAGATAATGTTATTATAAGACTAAAACCAGTGCACTAAACAGAAGAGACAAATATTCAAGGGAAAAGGAGGAAACCCCCACCTCGATTTAAAATGAACTATTACTATTATGCTACACAGTAGCAGTATGTCAACACACAAAAGAAAAGGAAATAAGTGATATAAATTTGATAAGTTTAGAATGAGGAAAGACCTGGGTAAATGCTGGTTCGGTAACAGGTATGTTACCGAACCAGCAGGGATCTATTAGGCTTCTCTGCTACTGTGTAACATAATAGTTTCACATCCCTGTTACCGAACCAGCATTTTGTATAATATATATCAACACACAATAGAAAAGGAAATAAGTGATATAAACTTTATAAGTTTAGAATGAGGAAAGATGTAGGTAAATGCTGGTTCGGTAACAGGGATGTGAAACTATTATGTTACACAGTAGCCTAATAGATCCCTGCTGGTTCGGTAACATACCTGTTACCGAACCAGCATTTACCCACATCTTTCCTCATTCTAAACTTATCAAGTTTATATCACTTATTTCCTTTTCTATTGTGTGTTGATATATATTATACATAAGTAATATCCCCTTTTTATGCCCATTCATCCACTTGTTTACTTCAGTCATGTCTTCCCTAACTCTTTGCTTTTATAAAAAATATATAATAAGGTTTCCAGTGATGACCAAAACACAATGCAGAAGACGACTTTCGGTATGTCCTAGACCATTATCAAGTTGTGTGAAAGCAGAGAGGAAGAAAGAAAAAAAGTGAGACCTCTCTGTAGTCTCTGTCCTCCTGCCATCGATCTAATAAAAAGTGTCCGTGTCGTTTGGCCTTCCACCTCAGTTACAGGCCGGCTCCTGTGGGAGGTAAGTCACCATAGTCCGTGCTTATGAATATGTTTGTTCCCAGTAGCTGAATCTATAACATCATCGTTTGGCCTTATCTCCATCACTCTTCCCTTCTCTTCCTTATCTGATGTCAATCTCAGGACATCGTTTAAATGCAACGACTGCATCCCTCCTGTAAGATGCTTAGTCGTGATGTCGACTCTCTGTTCCTCTTGATAATGATTTTCCAAAGTCAGAAAGTTGAGTAAGGAAAGGATGTTCTCTCTATCTGATTTTATTTCACCTAAGAAATTGTTTAGGTGAAATAGATTGGAAAGTCCTGGGCAAGAAGGGTGGACCGGTCATAGAGTGAGACGTGAACCTAGCGATCGGTGATGTAGGAAGTGCTTTCGATGTGGATTCAAAATGTAACATTTTTAAAAATATTCTACACCTAGCACAGAAACGTAGTATACCATGCAAATTTGAATAGATCGAATAATAAAGATCGGAAGTGGATAACAATTCTTGCTTTGAACCTTATAGGTAGGAAGAGAGCTTGGTACAAAAGGATTAAGAGTTGGGAAGACGGTTCAAAGCAAGAAGTCGTCCTACTGGTTAGAAATGTTAAAACAAGAAATGCGGTCAAAAATAAACTATGAAGTTCTCATAGCAGGGAGGGCAAAGACAAATCCTAAAGGTTTTTTCAGTTATATCAAACAAAGATTAGGGAAAGGATAGGTCCATTAAAAACGGAGACAGGGCAGATAACTGATAATGACAAAGAGATGAGTAGAATTTTTAATAAATATTTTATCTCTGTATTTACCAAAGAGTAACTTAAGGGGCCTGGTGACTGGAGATTTTTCCAAATATGAAATATAGTGAAAACAATCTAAATGAATCTCCCGTTATTTGGTATTCCGATGAAAATTTCATCGGAATGTGTTAAGAAATGATTTTTTTAAATTCATGCGTGCACGACAGGCGGCAACCAGTACTGATATTAACGATAACATCTCCTATTTACTGGCAATTAGGAATACAGAAATGCAAACACATCTCCGATGCACAAAGAAGAAAATCATTAATAAGAAAGGTTTCCAAAGTTGGTATTCAGCTGATGACACCTGGAGGGTCAGATTTCTCCCATAATAATGAGTATGTTATTAGGCAGTATTTATTATATATCATATAAATACATTGCTCAATTGCAATATTTGTTATGTCTCTTTGTCTGAAAGTTGACAACTACATTTTTCTCCTTTATTTTTTTATGCGGATGTTGTTGTGACTTCTACATCTTGGAGAATGTATATCCGGCACTAAGCATGAGAAGTTGGAACGAAATGGGTCAACATGTTATTAAGCCACAGGTGGCAGAAGTAGTGACTGTTATTTGTTTTGGCCGATTTATTTACAGGTTTCAAACTCTATGGTTGACCAGTCCAGCAAAGAGAACGCCTGGTCGGGGACTGGGCCGCGAGGACGCAAAGCCCTGAGTTTCAGAGTCGTGGAAAGTTTCTAATTTGGTACCAATTTTCAAGAAAGAAGATAGATCACTTGCGTCCAACTATCGGCAAATTATCTAAACGTCGATTGTGGGAAAGTTACTTGAATCAATAACTGCAAATACCATGCATCTTCATCTCGAATAACATAGTAATAATAGGTAGTAATAACCGTAGTAATATTATTATAGCAATAATGTAAGGAAGGAACTGATAAATCTAGATGGAGTTCTGAGAGCAGAGAGAGAAATATCTCCGTACGACAGAATTCGTACGGAGTACGATTCATGGTACGACAGAATTATGTCGAGGAGGTACGACAGCTGAAATAACATCAAGAAGAAACGAAGGAGGCCAATATTAAAAAGACCTCGTCGTGGAAAGTCGTAAAGGACAAGGGTCTTAAGAAGACCTTGACAAGGCTGCCTACAGACGCCCTAACGACTACAAATTCATTTGCCGTGGTAGAAGACGAGTGCTGTGGTGAGCCTGCAGTTCACTCGAAAAGGAAATCAAAGAAGAGCAATGAAGCACAAGCCCCTCAAGGTGCTCAGAAAGTTAAGGAGGCATCTAAGCAAATTTTGGTTGTGTGAGATTCCCAGGTGAGGTACTTAGACAAAACGTTTTGTGCTAGAAATAGGGGGAACAGGTTAAGGGTTTGCTATCCCGGAGCTGGAAATGGTGACATTATAAACAACATGAATGATATTATGGCTGGAAATGGAAATAATCCCATTATATGTATTGGCACCTGAGGAAATGTTGTTGGTCAAGTTAGGAGTGAAGACTGATTCCGAGGTATAAAACAGCTTTTGATTTGTGGAACCAATTGCCGCATAACGTGGTGGAAGTGGGGTCCCTCGATTGTTTCAAGCGCGGATTGGACATGTATATGAGTGGGATTGGGTGGTTATAGATAGGAGCTGCCTCGTGGCCAATGGGCCTTCTGCGGTTGCCTTTGTTCTTATGCTCTTAACTTAATTACAAATATTTTACGCAAAGCACAGGAAAGTACTATGCCTCACAAATTGAATAGATCAAACACAAAAATGTCCCGAAATGGATAACAAAGGATCTGAAAAACCTTATACGTAGAAAGAGAGCTTGGTACAAATGGATTAATAATGGGGAAGTCAGTTTTGAACAAGAATTCGCACAACTGGTTAGAAATGTTAAAAAAGAGATAAGGAGAGCAAAAATTAACTATGAAGTTCGTATAGCAGGCCAAGCAAAGGCAAATCCTAAAAGTTTTTTTCAGTTATATCGAACAAAGGTTAGGGACAGGATAGGTCCAATAAAAATCGAGACAGGTCAGTTAACAGAGAAGAGTTAAGTTAATGTTAATGTTGTAATGCTAATGAAGAAGAGATGAGTAGTATTTTTAACAAATGTTTTATATCTGTATTTACTAAAGAAGAACTTAACAATATGCCTTCAGCTGAACAATTATATGTGGGTGGGGATGAAGACAGGTTGACTAGTTTAGCAGTTACCAGGGAGGATGTAATTAAACAAATAGTAAAACTAAAACCAAACAAATCCCCAGGGCCGGATGAAGTGTTTGCCAGGGTGCTTAAAGAATGCAAAGAGGAGCTTTCCGAGCCACTGTCTACCATATTTAATAAATCAATAGTTAGGCAGAGTGCCAGAGTCATGAAAGGTAGCTAATGTAGTACCAATTTTTAAGAAAGGAGATAGATCACTTGCGTTAAACTATCGGCCAATTAGCCTAACGTCTATTGTGGGGAAGTTACCTGAATCAATAATTGCAAATACAATTCATCTGCATCTTGAAAAACATAAATTAATAAATGAGTCGCAACATGGTTTTACAAATGGCCATTCATGTTTAACAAATTTGCTAACTTTTTATTCCAGCATAGTTGAGCAGTTGATAGTGGTAAGGATTGTGATGTTGTGTACCTTGACATTAGCAAAGCTTTTGATACAGTGCCACATGAAAGACTAATTAAAAAAATAGAAGCTCATGGTATTTGGGGAGCTATATTAAGTTGGATTAGGGTATGGCTATTCCAAAGGAAACAGAGAGTTAGTATAAATGGGGTTAAGTCAGAGTGGGTTAATGTTGTTAGTGGAGTACCTCAGGGCTCTGTCCTGGCACTTCTGTTGTTTATAATATATATATAAATGATTTAGATTCAGGTTTGAGTAGCAAATCGATGATATTTGAGTTTGAGATGATACAAAAATCGGTAGGAAAATTAACACGAAAGAAGACTCGCTATCACTTCAAGTTGATCTAAATAGGGTTTTAAAATGGTCAAAAGACTGGCAGATGCAGTTTAATTCTAATAAATATAAAGTTTTGCCGCTAGGTAATGATGATAGAGTCACAAGATACGAGCTAGATGGTGTTGAGATTGCGAAGTCGGATTACGAAAGGGATCTGGGAGTTATGATTAGTAAGAATTTAAAACAAAAGGATCAATACATGAATGTTCGTAATAAGGCGAATAGGACACTGGGATTTGTTAATCGAAGCGTTAGTAACATGACACCTGGTGTGGTTCTTCAGCTATATTCGTCTTCATCTTGAAATTCGTCTTCATCTTGAAAAACATAAATTAATAATTGAGTCGCAACATGGTTTTATAAATGGCCGTTCATGTTTAACAAATTTGTTATCTTTTTATTCTAGCATTGTTGAGGCAGTTGATAGTGGTAAGGATTGCGATGTTGTATACCTTGACTTTAGCAAAGCTTTTGATACAGTGCCACATGAAAGACTGATTAAAAAGATAGAGTCTCATGGTATTGGGGGTGCTATATTAAGCTGGATTAGGGCATGGCTATACCAAAGGAAACAGAGAGTTAGTATAAATGGAATCAAGTCAGAGTGGGAAAATGTTGTAAGTGGAGTGCCTCAAGGCTCTGTCCTGGGACCTCTGTTGTTTATAATATATATAAATGATTTAGATTCAGGTTTGAGTAGCAACATTTGCAAATTTGCCGATGGTACGAAAATCGGTAGGGAAATTAATTCGGAGGAGGACTCACTATCACTTCAAGTTGATCTAGATAGGGTTTTGAAATGGTCAAAGGATTGGCAGATGCAGTTTAATGCTGATAAATGTAAAGTTCTGAAGTTAGGTAATGATGATAGAGTTACAAGATACGAGCTAGATGGTGTTTTGATTGCAAAGTCGGATTGCGAAAGGGATCTGGGAGTTATGATTAGTAAGAATTTAAAACAAAAGGATCAATGCATAAATGTACGTAATAAGGCAAATCGGACACTTGGATTTATTAATCGCAGCGTTAGTAACAAGACACCTGGTGTGGTTCTCAAGCTATATCTTGCTCTAGTTAGGCCCCATTTAGATTATGCAGTTCAGTTTTGGTCGCCATATTATAGAATGGATATAAATTCACTTGAACGTGTCCAGCGTAGGATGACTAAGTTAATTCCCCAAATTAGAAATCTTTCATATGAAGAAAGATTAACAAAGCTTAAGTTGCATTCACTGGAAAGGCGAAGAGTTAGGGGCGACATGATAGAGGTTTACAAGTGGGTGAATGGACATAACAAGGGGGATATTAATAGGGTATTAAAAGTATCAACACAGGACAGAACACGAAACAATGGGTATAAATTGGATAAGTTTAGATTTAGGAAAGACTTGGGTAAATACTGGTTCAGTAACAGGGTTGTAGATTTGTGGAACCAATTGCCGCGTAACGTGTTGGAGGTGGGGTCCCTCGATTGTTTCAAGCGCGGGTTGGACAAGTATATGAGTGGGATTGGGTGGTTATAAACAGGAGCTGCCTCGTATGGGCCAATAGGCCTTCTGCAGTTACCTTTGTTCTTATGTTCTTATGTTCTTATATCTTGCTCTGGTTAGGCCCCATTTAGATTATGCAGTCCAGTTTTGGTCGCCGTACTATAGAATATATATAAATTCACTTGAACGTGTCCAGCGTAGGATGACTAAGTTAATTCCCCAAATTAGAAATCTTTCATATGAAGAAAGATTAATAAAGCTTAAGTTGCATTCACTGGAAAGGCGAAGAGTTAGGGGTGACATGATAGAGGTTTACAAGTGGGTGAATAGACATAACAAAGGGGATATTAATAGGGTATTGAAAGTATTAACACAAGACAGAACACGAAACAATGGGTATAAATTGGATAAGTTTAGATTTAGGAAAGACTTGGGTAAATACTGGTTCAGTAACAGGGTTGTTGATTTGTGGAACCAATTACCGCATAACGTGCTGGACGTGGGGTCCCTCGATTGTTTCAAGCGCGGGTTTGACAAGTATATGAGTGGGATTGGGTGGTTATAAATAGGAGCTGCCTCGTATGGGCCAATAGGCCTTCTGCAGTTGCCTTTGTTCTTATGTTCTTATGTTTCAGCTGTCTTACCACCTCAAGTAGGAAATCCATCTCAGCTCTCAGAGTTCCAACTAGATTCATCAATTCGTCCATTATTGCTATAATAATGTTACTACGGAAAGACTTATCAACACAATTTGGGAAAGATTTGGGTTCGGTAACAGGGTTGTTGATTTGTGGAACCAATTACCACATAACGTGGTGGAGGTGGGGTCCCTCGATTATATCAAGCGTGGGGTTGGTGATGTATAAGAGTGGGATTGGGTGGTTATAGATAGGTGGTCTCGTATGGGCCAATAGGCCTTCTGCAATTACCTTTTTTCCTATGTTCTTATGTTCAGTTTTGGTCGCCTTACTATAGAATGAATATAAATTCACTTGAACATGTCCAGCGTAGGATGACAAAGTTAATTCCCTAAATTAGAAATCTTTCATATGAAGAAAGATTACCAAAGCCTAAATTGCATTCACTGGAAAGGCGAAGAGTTAAGGGTGACATGATAGAGGTTTACAAGTGGATAAATGAACTTAACAAGGGGGATAATAATAGTCTATTAAAAGTATCAACACAAGACAGAACACGAAACAATGGGTATAAATTGGATAAGTTTAAATTTAGGAAAGACTTGAGTAAATACTGATTCGGTAACAGGGTTGTTGATTTGTGGACTCAATTACCGCATAACGTGGTGGAGATGGAGTCCCTCGATTTTTTCAAGCGTGGGTTGTACATGTATATGAATGGGATTGGGTGGTTATAAATAGGAGCTGTATCGTATGGGCCAATAGGCCTTCTGCCGTTACCTTTGTTCTTATGTTCTTATTATCGATTTTCTTCATTGCAAGTTGTTATTGTTGTTTTAGATTGATCTACTCTAAAAGGAACTTTTTTCTAATTTAGTAACTAAAATTTCTATGTAGCACGGGCTATGGTGAACCGGTAAACCAATACAATTGACTGCAACCGATGATGATTTCATAAATATTTCCATTTCACACAGAAATCACACTAACGTGATACATCAGTCGATTAAGGCAGTGTCTGGGATGCTCCCGGACGCAGGTTCGAATCTTCGTCACGGCCCTTGTGGATTTGTTTATTTCCATTTCGTCAGGTACATGTAGAGGTGAGGTGTTTTAACATAAATAGATCTGAAAATCTGGCAGAAAAACATCGATCGGACTGTGTGTAAACTGGCTAGAAGATAGTGTGTTGGTTATCCATTCAGTTAAGGATACATCCTGTCATTTCTACCTCCAAACATGGCAGCTGATATTGATATGAGCCTGGAAGACTATATTAAGACTCGAATGAATATGGTTGGTTCAAGAACATGTCGAGACCGTTCAGAAGATCCTCAAAGGATGTCTGTTTTGAGCACTGTGGTTGTGGCAAGTCAATGCAAGGATATGACAGACAAAGTAAGTTACGCTTTCCTTATATTAATCTGAGATAATTAGTAAACATTAAATTTCAACTAATAACTACAAAATGTAAAGTAACCTATTTCAATCATTTCTAATGATGGAGTTTTTATGATTCTTAATATGTTAACTGTATCTGAGTTAGTGAATCAGAGGCATAATATTCCGGATTAGAGGAACGTTAACTTTTATATTACTAGTTCTGCTTGAATGATTCCTATTTTTGTCTAAATCATTTTTCATTGAGTTTTTAAGAAGTCTTACTCGATGAAACCATGTTATATATTAAAAAAAAATCACGTTTTACAGGACAATTGCAGAAAAAGCAACACCATGCACAAGAGGGAAGGATTCCGCAATCATAAGTTGGGTGAATCGGCCAAAGTCCTCATATCTAACCTGCGATATACAGTAACAGATGCAGAAATTTATGTGAGTCAAAGAATATTGAATATGAATGAAAGAAAGTTATGAGAGAATTCTGCAGTAATAAGATTTCTAGCGCATCAGTTAACTCTTATATGAACTTGAAATATTAGTTCATATTATTATTGTATTGTAGTTCATTATTATTATTGTAGTGTAGTGCATGCAAAACGCACAACAATAAAGTGGTGTAACTCAAGCTATTCTCAGCCCGTTTTTAAATATGTACTTGTTCTCCAATACAGAATCTTCAATCTTTCTCAGGAGCTGTTTGCTGAATTTGGAACCATTATAAATGCAGCAGTTAACAATGATAACTTGGGAAAGTCATTAGGTACAGCGTATATTGTCTTTGCCCGAGAAGCAGATGCACTTCAAGCTCTCAAGCAGTACAATGGTTTTCGTTTTCATGGCCGACCAATAGGAATCACCATGGATGGCGGATCAGCTGGTATGTCATGACATTAGATTTTCTTTGCAAGTTTTCTCTTATGGAAAGGTTGACTTCTTAGCTTTTCACATTAATGTATCACATTAATGTATCAAGTTCTAGTGATGTCATTATCCATGTATTTGTTGTTCTACTATGAAATATAGTAATTAATGAGTTGTATTATCTTCCCGATATTTAGGTAGTGGCGACATAAAAGATCGGCTTGACTACAACAGAGTCTACAGAAGAGGCTATCGTGGAAAAGACCGCACTGACTACCGTCTTGGCGATCGTACTAACAAACGGAGTGCATACAAAGGCAGAAAATTCATTAATTACAGTAATAGAGATGTCGAACGTGGTGGAAACGGTAGAGGCGAGCGTGATGTAAGTAGTGACGAACGCTTTGGCTACATTGACAGCAACCACGAGAGATGGTTTGGTAGGCGGGGTACCAGGAATAAGGTATATATTGGCAATGATCCGGATATTGAGTGTGATGCCTGGTAACTCCTGACTAGAAATTGGCTATTGATAATTTTATAAAGTTTTTGTGTAATAAACTTTAAATAATAAACTGTAATAATTTTTTGTTAAATTTGTCTATTGGTTAACCTAAATGATGCAAGAAAATATGTTATTTTACTTATTGGAATGTGAAGCAACTGCAGCCCTGCGCAACAAACTCAACATTCATCCAACGAGAGTAGCTGGATTAGATGTAAAATCCACAGCAACTACAATAGTTAGAAAGGCAGTTGAAGAATGGATAACACTAGTGAACACTGCTTCCATATCCGCCACCACAATAACGTTATTAATATTGACCAAACCACACACTAGTCGATTGTGTGAATGATCCAGGACGGACCGAAACGTCGTCGTTCCTTTACTTTCTAGTGTGTGGTTTGTCAATATTAATAACGTTATGGTGGTGGCGGATATGGAAGCAGTGTTCACAAGTGTTATCCATTCTTCAACTGCCTTTCTAACTATTGTAGTTCCTGTGGATTTTACATATAATGCAGCTGCTCAAGTCGATTGTGAGAATGATCCAGGACGGACCGAAACGTCGTCTTCCCTTATATTTCTAGTGTGTGGTTTTTTCAACATATTTCAGCCACGTTATTGTGACTTATTATTAACGTTATTGAAACAAGTCTAAGACAAGTTTGCTTCGCAGATGCTCAAAACTGTCAAAGAACAACAAACGGATACCATCTCAAGATTTGCAACTACACACATCTTCACAGATGGATCAGTTGATTAAGAATGAAGTTCTGCTTGTTTAGCAGATTACACTTATACCCATGAAGTTACTGGAGCATGAATAGTGGGTGTTCAACTTTGCAAACAGAATAATATACCCTGAAAAAGGCAATAAATTATACAATTGAGAATAATTTACATCATGTCATCATGCATGTCGACTCTCCAGGCATTGTTATCCAGCTAGCATAGAAATCATATACAATTCATCACAGAAATCGTACATATAGGAAAAGCCCACAATCTTGAGCTGTCAATTACCCTAAATTGGAGTACAAGTCACATTGGTATAGATGGTAATGAAAGGGCAGACTTACTAGCAAAAACTGCCACTGCTTTACCGTTGTTGTTGTTTCAGATTTAGCTTCTCAGGACAAAGTGTCCATGTAGCACGGGCTATGGTGAGCCCGTAATAGAGTTTGGTTATACCTGATAACCTTGCTTCTGTGATATTAGGGTCCAAGTTTGAAATGGAGGAGGGGATTTCTCCTTTTTCCTTACTTATTCAGCCACGTTATTGTGACTCATCGCCTGCTTATTTATCGCTTCTGTTTTAGTGCACTGGTTTTAATCTTATTTCATTAACATTATCTTGGTGGCGAATGTAGATGCAGAAGTCCCATTCCTCAACGCCTTTTCTAATCATTGTAGTCGCGGTGGATTGTGCATCTAATGCAGCTGCTGTCGTTGGATTAATATTAAGTTTGATGCGCAGGCCTTCAGTAGCCTCACATTCCAGTAAGTAGTGCAACAGTGGCGCCTCTGCTTCTGTTTCACAGATGTAACACTCTTTAACTATTGGCTACAAGTGCCAGCAGCACTTGTAACCAAGTCTGAGTCTGTCTATGGCTACTGCAATGTCTCTGGATATCTTTTTGCCAGGCTTGAAAGAGGAGTAACCAGTGGCTTGTTCGTACCATATCGCAGTGGATCTTCCTTCCGCTTCTTTGGCTCTGTGGCGACTTTTGTTAGTTGAGAATATTTTCTTCTTGATTTGCTCCTTTATCTGTGAGAAACTTGGAGGTATTTGAACCTTTACAACAGGTAGAGCAGCGGCAGTTTTTGCTAGTGAGTCTGCCTTTTCATCACCATCTATGCCAATGTGACTTGGTATCCAATTTAGGGTGATTGACAGCCCTCGATTATGGGCTTCTTTTCCTATATGTTGAATTTCTGTGAGGAGTTGTATATTATCTCTGTGCTGACTGGATAACAATGCCTGGAGCGAAGATTTAGAGTCTGTATGACATGTAAATTATTCTCAATTGTATAGTTTATTGCCTCCTTCAGGCCATATAATTCTGTTTGCAATGTTGAGCACCATTCATGCTCCAGTAAGCTTTATGGTTGGTAGTGTAAATTGCTGCCCCAGCAGAACCTTTTCCTTGATCAACTGATCCGTCTGTGAAGATGTGAGTCGTTGTAGGGTTAGAGATATTTTCCATTTGTTGTTCTATTACTTCCTTGAGCCTCTGCGGGTCACATGCTGATTTTTTAACTGGTAATCTTTCAATGATTATCTTTAGATTCGATTCTTCCCATGGAGGAGGCTATCGAAAGTGTGGATATGATCTATCTTTCCCTTTGTTTTTAATGGTCCATTTCAGGTCCATTTTCTCTACAATCTTGACTACATTATCCATCCATGAGCTTGTTCTACCCTGTAGGTTTTTCTGAAAGGATCTCTGAATGCTGTCTTTTCTTGCTGGCGGTACAGGCTAAAATACCTTCAAGTTTTTCACAGATTAAGCAGCAAATCAAGAAGAAAATACATGCAAATATCAAAAGTCGCCACAGAGCAACACTAGTGAACATTCTGCATCTACATCCACCACCAAGATAATGTTATTATAAGACTAAAACCAGTGCACTAAACAGAAGAGACAAATATTCAAGGGAAAAGGAGGAAACCCCCACCTCGATTTAAAACCTTGACCCAAATATTTTATGAACTATTACTATTATGCTACACAGTAGCAGTATGTCAACACACAGTAGAAAAGGAAATAAGTGATATAAATTTGATAAGTTTAGAATGAGGAAAGACCTGGGTAAATGCTAGTTCGGTAACAGGTATGTTACCGAACCAGCAGGGATCTATTAGGCTGCTGTGCTAATGTGTAACATAATAGTTTCACATCCCTGTTACCGAACCACCATTTTGTATAATATATATCAACACACAATAGAAAAGGAAATAAGTGATATAAACTTTATAAGTTTAGAATGAGGAAAGATGTAGGTAAATGCTGGTTCGGTAACAGGATGTGAAACTATTATGTTACACAGTAGCCTAATAGATCCCTGCTGGTTCGGTAACATACCTGTTACCGAACCAGCATTTACCCACATCTTTCCTCATTCTAAACTTATCAAGTTTATATCACTTATTTCCTTTTCTATTGTGTGTTGATATATATTATACATAAGTAATACATAAGTCCCCTTTTTATGCCCATTCATCCACTTGTTTACTTCAGTCATGTCTTCCCTAACTCTTTGCTTTTATAAAAAAATATATAATAAGGTTTCCAGTGATGACCAAAACACAATGCAGAAGACGACTTTCGGTATGTCCTAGACCATTATCAAGTTGTGTGAAAGCAGAGAGGAAGAGAGAAAAAAAGTGAGACCTCTCTGTAGTCTCTGTCCTCCTGCCGTCGATCTAATAAAAAGTGTCCGTGTCGTTTGGCCATCCACCTCAGTTACAGGCCGGCTCCTGTGCGAGGTAAGTCACCATAGTCCGTGCTACTTGAATATTTTTGTTCCCAGTAGCTGAATCTATAACAACAAAATCGTTTGGCCTTCTCTTCCTTATCTCCATCACTCTTCCCTTCTCTTCCTTATCTGATGTCAATCTCAGGACATCGTTTAAATGCAACGACTGCATCCCTCCTGTAAGATGCTTAGTCGTGATGTCGACTCTCTGTTCCTCTTAATAATGATTTTCCATAGTCAGAAAGTTGAGTAAGGAAAGGATATTCTCTCTATCTGATTTTATTTCACCTAAGAAATTGTTTAGGTGAAATAGATTGGAAAGTCCTGGGCAAGAAGGGTGGGCCGGTCATAGAGTGAGACGTGAACCTAGCGATGGGTGATGTAGGAAGGGATTTCGATATGGATTCAAAATGTAACTTATTTAAAAATATTCTACACCTAGCACAGAAACGTAGTATACCATGCAAATTTGAATAGATCGAATAATAAAGTTCGGAAGTGGATAACAATTCTTGCTTAGAACCTTATAGGTAGGAAGAGAGCTTGGTACAAAAGGATTAAGAGTGGGGAAGACGGTTCAAAGCAAGAAGTCGTCCTACTGGTTAGAAATGTTAAAACAAGAAATGCGGTCAAAAATAAACTATGAAGTTCTCATAGCAGGGAGAGCAAAGACAAATCCTAAAGGTTTTTTCATTTATATCAAACAAAGATTAGGAAAGGATAGGTCCATTAAAAACGGAGACAGGGCATCTCATCTCTTTGATAATGACAAAGAGATGAGTAGAATTTTTAATAAATATTTTATCTCTGTATTTACTAAAGAGTAACTTAAGGGGCCTGGTGTTTGGAGATTTTTCCAAATATGAAATATAGTGAAAACAATCTAAATGAATCTCCCGTTATTTGGTATCAACGTAGTGAAAATTTCATCGGAATGTGTTAAGAAATGATTTTTTTAAATTCATGCGTGCACGACAGGCGGCAACCAGTACTGATATTAACGATAACATCTCCTATTTACTGGCAATTAGGAATAAAGAAATGCAACCACATCTCCGATGCACAAAGAAGAAAATCATTAATAAGAAAGGTTTCCAAAGTTGGTATTCAGCTGATGACACCTGGAGGGTCAGATTTCTCCCATAATAATGAGTATGTTATTAGGCAGTATTTATTATATATCATATAAATACATTGCTCAATTGCAATATTTGTTATGTCTCTTTGTCTGAAAGTTGACAACTACATTTTTCTCCTTTATTTTTTTATGCGGATGTTGTTGTGACTTCTACATCTTGGAGAATGTATATCCGGCACTAAGCATGAGAAGTTGGAACGAAATGGGTCAACATGTTATTAAGCCACAGGTGGCAGAAGTAGTGACTGTTATTTGTTTTGGCCGATTTATTTACAGGTTTCAAACTCTATGGTTGACCAGTCCAGCAAAGAGAACGCCTGGTCGGGGACTGGGCCGCGAGGACGCAAAGCCCTGAAACCGTCTCAAGGTAACATCAAGGCTGTCATTAACATATCTATATATATTTGTGGGGGAAGGTGGTATTTTTTTGTGACTGGATTTAAACACATATTGACCCACAACTTTCACATATTCGAGTACGTTTAGCAGTATGTCTAACGAATGCGAAAAGGAGTTTTGCGAGCATTGTCTACCATATTTAAAAAATCATTAGAGTCAGGCAGAGTTTCAGAGTCGTGGAAAGTTTCTAATTTGGTACCAATTTTCAAGAAAGAAGATAGATCACTTGCGTCCAACTATCGGCAAATTATCTAAACGTCGATTGTGGGAAAGTTACTTGAATCAATAACTGCAAATACCATGCATCTTCATCTCGAATAACATAGTAATAATAGGTAGTAATAACCGTAGTAATATTATTATAGCAATAATGTAAGGATTAGTAATAATGTAAGGAAGGAACTGATAAATCTAGATGGAGTTCTGAGAGCAGAGAGAGAAATATCTCCGTACGACAGAATTCGTACGGAGTACGATTCATGGTACGACAGAATTATGTCGAGGAGGTACGACAGCTGAAATAACATCAAGAAGAAACGAAGGAGGCCAATATTAAAAAGACCTCGTCGTGGAAAGTCGTAAAGGACAAGGGTCTTAAGAAGACCTTGACAAGGCTGCCTACAGACGCCCTAACGACTACAAATTCATTTGCCGTGGTAGAAGACGAGTGCTGTGGTGAGCCTGCAGTTCACTCGAAAAGGAAATCAAAGAAGAGCAATGAAGCACAAGCCCCTCAAGGTGCTCAGAAAGTTAAGGAGGCATCTAAGCAAATTTTGGTTGTGTGAGATTCCCAGGTGAGGTACTTAGACAAAACGTTTTGTGCTAGAAATAGGGGGAACAGGTTAAGGGTTTGCTATCCCGGAGCTGGAAATGGTGACATAATAAACAACATGAATGATATTATGGCTGGAAATGGAAATAATCCCATTATATGTATTGGCACCTGAGGAAATGTTGTTGGTCAAGTTAGGAGTGAAGACTGATTCCGAGGTATAAAACAGCTTTTGATTTGTGGAACCAATTGCCGCATAACGTGGTGGAAGTGGGGTCCCTCGATTGTTTCAAGCGCGGATTGGACATGTATATGAGTGGGATTGGGTGGTTATAGATAGGAGCTGCCTCGTGGCCAATGGGCCTTCTGCGGTTGCCTTTGTTCTTATGCTCTTAACTTAATTACAAATATTTTACGCAAAGCACAGGAAAGTACTATGCCTCACAAATTGAATAGATCAAACACAAATGTCCCGAAATGGATAACAAAGGATCTGAAAAACCTTATACGTAGAAAGAGAGCTTGGTACAAATGGATTAATAATGGGGAAGTCAGTTTTGAACAAGAATTCGCACAACTGGTTAGAAATGTTAAAAAAGAGATAAGGAGAGCAAAAATTAACTATGAAGTTCGTATAGCAGGCCAAGCAAAGGCAAATCCTAAAAGTTTTTTTCAGTTATATCGAACAAAGGTTAGGGACAGGATAGGTCCAATAAAAATCGAGACAGGTCAGTTAACAGAGAAGAGTTAAGTTAATGTTAATGTTGTAATGCTAATGAAGAAGAGATGAGTAGTATTTTTAACAAATGTTTTATATCTGTATTTACTAAAGAAGAACTTAACAATATGCCTTCAGCTGAACAATTATATGTGGGTGGGGATGAAGACAGGTTGACTAGTTTAGCAGTTACCAGGGAGGATGTAATTAAACAAATAGTAAAACTAAAACCAAACAAATCCCCAGGGCCGGATGAAGTGTTTGCCAGGGTGCTTAAAGAATGCAAAGAGGAGCTTTCCGAGCCACTGTCTACCATATTTAATAAATCAATAGTTAGGCAGAGTGCCAGAGTCATGAAAGGTAGCTAATGTAGTACCAATTTTTAAGAAAGGAGATAGATCACTTGCGTCAAACTATCGGCCAATTAGCCTAACGTCTATTGTGGGGAAGTTACCTGAATTAATAATTGCAAATACAATTCATCTGCATCTTGAAAAACATAAATTAATAAATGAGTCGCAACATGGTTTTACAAATGGCCATTCATGTTTAACAAATTTGCTAACTTTTTATTCCAGCATAGTTGAGCAGTTGATAGTGGTAAGGATTGTGATGTTGTGTACCTTGACATTAGCAAAGCTTTTGATACAGTGCCACATGAAAGACTAATTAAAAAAATAGAAGCTCATGGTATTTGGGGAGCTATATTAAGTTGGATTAGGGTATGGCTATTCCAAAGGAAACAGAGAGTTAGTATAAATGGGGTTAAGTCAGAGTGGGTTAATGTTGTTAGTGGAGTACCTCAGGGCTCTGTCCTGGCACTTCTGTTGTTTATAATATATATATAAATGATTTAGATTCAGGTTTGAGTAGCAAATCGATGATATTTGAGTTTGAGATGATACAAAAATCGGTAGGAAAATTAACACGAAAGAAGACTCGCTATCACTTCAAGTTGATCTAAATAGGGTTTTAAAATGGTCAAAAGACTGGCAGATGCAGTTTAATTTTAATAAATGTAAAGTTTTGCCGCTAGGTAATGATGATAGAGTTACAAGATACGAGCTAGATGGTGTTGAGATTGCGAAGTCGGATTGCGAAAGGGATCTGGGAGTTATGATTAGTAAGAATTTAAAACAAAAGGATCAATGCATGAATGTTCGTAATAAGGCAAATAGGACACTGGGATTTGTTAATCGAAGCGTTAGTAACATGACACCTGGTGTGGTTCTTCAGCTATATCTTGCTCTGGTTAGGCCCCATTTAGATTATGCAGTCCAGTTTTGGTCGCCGTACTATAGAATATATATAAATTCACTTGAACGTGTCCAGCGTAGGATGACTAAGTTAATTCCCCAAATTAGAAATCTTTCATATGAAGAAAGATTAATAAAGCTTAAGTTGCATTCACTGGAAAGGCGAAGAGTTAGGGGTGACATGATAGAGGTTTACAAGTGGGTGAATAGACATAACAAAGGGGATATTAATAGGGTATTGAAAGTATTAACACTAGACAGAACACGAAACAATGGGTATAAATTGGATAAGTTTAGATTTAGGAAAGACTTGGGTAAATACTGGTTCAGTAACAGGGTTGTTGATTTGTGGAACCAATTACCGCATAACGTGCTGGACGTGGGGTCCCTCGATTGTTTCAAGCGCGGGTTTGACAAGTATATGAGTGGGATTGGGTGGTTATAAATAGGAGCTGCCTCGTATGGGCCAATAGGCCTTCTGCAGTTGCCTTTGTTCTTATGTTCTTATGTTTCAGCTGTCTTACCACCTCAAGTAGGAAATCCATCTCAGCTCTCAGAGTTCCAACTAGATTCATCAATTCGTCCATTATTGCTATAATAATGTTACTACGGAAAGACTTATCAACACAATTTGGGAAAGATTTGGGTTCGGTAACAGGGTTGTTGATTTGTGGAACCAATTACCACATAACGTGGTGGAGGTGGGGTCCCTCGATTATATCAAGCGTGGGGTTGGTGATGTATAAGAGTGGGATTGGGTGGTTATAGATAGGTGGTCTCGTATGGGCCAATAGGCCTTCTGCAATTACCTTTTTTCCTATGTTCTTATGTTCAGTTTTGGTCGCCTTACTATAGAATGAATATAAATTCACTTGAACATGTCCAGCGTAGGATGACAAAGTTAATTCCCTAAATTAGAAATCTTTCATATGAAGAAAGATTACCAAAGCCTAAATTGCATTCACTGGAAAGGCGAAGAGTTAAGGGTGACATGATAGAGGTTTACAAGTGGATAAATGAACTTAACAAGGGGGATAATAATAGTCTATTAAAAGTATCAACACAAGACAGAACACGAAACAATGGGTATAAATTGGATAAGTTTAAATTTAGGAAAGACTTGAGTAAATACTGATTCGGTAACAGGGTTGTTGATTTGTGGACTCAATTACCGCATAACGTGGTGGAGATGGAGTCCCTCGATTTTTTCAAGCGTGGGTTGTACATGTATATGAATGGGATTGGGTGGTTATAAATAGGAGCTGTATCGTATAGGCCAATAGGCCTTCTGCCGTTACCTTTGTTCTTATGTTCTTATTATCGATTTTCTTCATTGCAAGTTGTTATTGTTGTTTTAGATTGATCTACTCTAAAAAGAACTTTTTTCTAATTTAGTAACTAAAATTTCTATGTAGCACGGGCTATGGTGAACCGGTAAACCAATACAATTGACTGCAACCGATGATGATTTCATAAATATTTCCATTTCACACAGAAATCACACTAACGTGATACATCAGTCGATTAAGGCAGTGTCTGGGATGCTCCCGGACGCAGGTTCGAATCTTCGTCACGGCCCTTGTGGATTTGTTTATTTCCATTTCGTCAGGTACATGTAGAGGTGAGGTGTTTTAACATAAATAGATCTGAAAATCTGGCAGAAAAACATCGATCGGACTGTGTGTAAACTGGCTAGAAGATAGTGTGTTGGTTATCCATTCAGTTAAAGATACATCCTGTAATTTCTACCTCCAAACATGGCAGCTGATATTGATATGAGCCTGGAAGACTATATTAAGACTCGAATGAATATGGTTGGTTCAAGAACATGTCGAGACCGTTCAGAAGATCCTCAAAGGATGTCTGTTTTGAGCACTGTGGTTGTGGCAAGTCAATGCAAGGATATGACAGACAAAGTAAGTTACGCTTTCCTTATATTAATCTGAGATAATTAGTAAACATTAAATTTCAACTAATAACTACAAAATGTAAAGTAACCTATTTCAATCATTTCTAATGATGGAGTTTTTATGATTCTTAATATGTTAACTGTATCTGAGTTAGTGAATCAGAGGCATAATATTCCGGATTAGAGGAACGTTAACTTTTATATTACTAGTTCTGCTTGAATGATTCCTATTTTTGTCTAAATCATTTTTCATTGAGTTTTTAAGAAGTCTTACTCGATGAAACCATGTTATATATTAAAAAAAAATCACGTTTTACAGGACAATTGCAGAAAAAGCAACACCATGCACAAGAGGGAAGGATTCCGCAATCATAAGTTGGGTGAATCGGCCAAAGTCCTCATATCTAACCTGCGATATACAGTAACAGATGCAGAAATTTATGTGAGTCAAAGAATATTGAATATTCTTTGAGGACAGGTTGACGAGTTTAGCAGTTACCAGGGAGGATGTTCTTAAACAAATAGTAAAACTCAAACCAAACAAATCCCCAGGGCCGGATGAAGTGTTTGCCAGGGTGCTTAAAGAATGCAAAGAGGAGCTTTGTGACCCACTGTCAACCATATTTAATAAATCAATAGTCAGGCAGAGTGCCAGAGTTTTGGAAAGTTGCTAATGTGATACCAGTTTTTAAGAAAGGAGATAGATCACTTGCGTCTAACTATCGACCAATTAGCCTAACGTCTATTGTGGGAAAGTTACTCGAATCTATAATAGCAAATAAAATTCGTCTTCATCTTGAAAAACATAAATTAATAATTGAGTCTCAACATGGTTTTATAAATGGCCGTTCATGTTTAACAAATTTGTTATCTTTTTATTCTAGCATTGTTGAGGCAGTTGATAGTGGTAAGGATTGCGATGTTGTATACCTTGACTTTAGCAAAGCTTTTGATACAGTGCCACATGAAAGACTGATTAAAAAGATAGAGTCTCATGGTATTGGGGGTGCTATATTAAGCTGGATTAGGGCATGGCTATACCAAAGGAAACAGAGAGTTAGTATAAATGGAATCAAGTCAGAGTGGGAAAATGTTGTAAGTGGAGTGCCTCAAGGCTCTGTCCTGGGACCTCTGTTGTTTATAATATATATAAATGATTTAGATTCCGGTTTGAGTAGCAACATTTGCAAATTTGCCGATGATACGAAAATCGGTAGGGAAATTAATTCGGAGGAAGACTCACTATCACTTCAAGTTGATCTAGATAGGGTTTTGAAATGGTCAAAGGATTGGCAGATGCAGTTTAATGCTGATAAATGTAAAGTTCTGAGGTTAGGTAATGATGATAGAGTTACAAGATACGAGCTAGATAGTGTGATTGCGAAGTCGGATTGCGAAAGGGATCTGGGAGTTATGATTAGTAAGAATTTAAAACAAAAGGATCAATGCATAAATGTTCGTAATAAGGCAAATCGGACACTTGGATTTATTAATCGCAGCGTTAGTAACAAGACACCTGGTGTGGTTCTCAAGCTATATCTTGCTCTAGTTAGGCCCCATTTAGATTATGCAGTTCAGTTTTGGTCGCCATATTATAGAATGGATATAAATTCACTTGAACGTGTCCAGCGTAGGATGACTAAGTTAATTCCCCAAATTAGAAATCTTTCATATGAAGAAAGATTAACAAAGCTTAAGTTGCATTCACTGGAAAGGCAAAGAGTTAGGGGCGACATGATAGAGGTTTACAAGTGGGTGAATGGACATAACAAGGGGGATATTAATAGGGTATTAAAAGTATCAACACAGGACAGAACACGAAACAATGGGTATAAATTGGATAAGTTTAGATTTAGGAAAGACTTGGGTAAATACTGGTTCAGTAACAGGGTTGTTGATTTGTGGAACCAATTGCCGCGTAACGTGGTGGAGGTGGGGTCCCTCGATTGTTTCAAGCGCGGGTTGGACAAGTATATGAGTGGGATTGGGTGGTTATAGAATAGGAGCTGCCTCGAATGGGCCAATAGGCCTTCTGCAGTTACCTTTGTTCTTATGTTCTTATGAATATGAATGAAAGAAAGTTATGAGAGAATTCTGCAGTAATAAGATTTCTAGCGCATCAGTTAACTCTAATATGAACTTGAAATATTAGTTCATATTATTATTGTATTGTAGTTCATTATTATTATTGTAGTGTAGTGCATGCAAAACGCACAACAATAAAGTGGTGTAACTCAAGCTATTCTCAGCCCGTTTTTAAATATGTACTTGTTCTCCAATACAGAATCTTCAATCTTTTTCAGGAGCTGTTTGCTGAATTTGGAACCATTATAAATGCAGCAGTTAACAATGATAACTTGGGGAAGTCATTAGGTACAGCGTATATTGTCTTTGCCCGAGAAGCAGATGCACTTCAAGCTCTCAAGCAGTACAATGGTTTTCGTTTTCATGGCCGACCAATAGGAATCACCATGGATGGCGGATCAGCTGGTAAGTCATGACATTAGATTTTCTTTGCAAGTTTTCTCTTATGGAAAGGTTGACTTCTTAGCTTTGAACATTTTCACATTAATGTATCAAGTTCTAGTGATGTCATTATCCATGTATTTGTTGTTCTACTATGAAATATAGTAATTAATGAGTTGTATTATCTTCCCGATATTTAGGTAGTGGCGACATAAAAGATCGGCTTGACTACAACAGAGTCTACAGAAGAGGCTATCGTGGAAAAGACCGCACTGACTACCGTCTTGGCGATCGTACTAACAAACGGAGTGCATACAAAGGCAGAAAATTCATTAATTACAGTAATAGAGATGTCGAACGTGGTGGAAATGGTAGAGGCGAGCGTGATGTAAGTAGTGACGAACGCTTTGGCTACATTGACAGCAACCACGAGAGATGGTTTGGTAGGCGGGATACCAGGAATAAGGTATATAATGGCAATGATCCGGATATTGAGTGTGATGCCTGGTAACTCCTGACTAGAAATTGGCTATTGATAATTTTATAAAGTTTTTGTGTAATAAACTTTAAATAATAAACTGTAATAATTTTTTGTTAAATTTGTCTATTGGTTAACCTCAATGATGCAAGAAAATATGTTATTTTACTTATTGGAATGTGAAGCAACTGCAGCCCTGCACAACAAACTCAACATTCATCCAACGAGAGCAGCTGGATTAGATGTAAAATCCACAGCAACTACAATAGTTAGAAAGGCAGTTGAAGAATGGATAACACTAGTGAACACTGCTTCCATATCCGCCACCACAATAACGTTATTAATATTGACCAAACCACACACTAGTCGATTGTGTGAATGATCCAGGACGGACCGAAACGTCGTCGTTCCTTTACTTTCTAGTGTGTGGTTTGTCAATATTAATAACGTTATGGTGGTGGCGGATATGGAAGCAGTGTTCACAAGTGTTATCCATTCTTCAACTGCCTTTCTAACTATTGTAGTTCCTGTGGATTTTACATATAATCCAGCTGCTCAAGTCGATTGTGAGAATGATCCAGGACGGACCGAAACGTCGTCTTCCCTTATATTTCTAGTGTGTGGTTTTTTCAACATATTTCAGCCACGTTATTGTGAATTATTATTAACGTTATTGAAACAAGTCTAAGACAAGTTTGCTTCGCAGATGCTCAAAACTGTCAAAGAACAACAAACGGATACCATCTCAAGATTTGCAACTACACACATCTTCACAGATGGATCAGTTGATTAAGAATGAAGTTCTGCTTGTTTAGCAGTTTACACTTATACCCATGAAGTTACTGGAGCATGAATAGTGGGTGTTCAACTTTGCAAACAGAATAATATACCCTGAAAAAGGCAATAAATTATACAATTGAGAATAATTTACATCATGTCATCATGCATGTCGACTCTCCAGGCATTGTTATCCAGCTAGCATAGAAATCATATACAATTCATCACAGAAATCGTTCATATAGGAAAAGCCCACAATCTTGAGCTGTCAATTACCCTAAATTGGAGTACAAGTCACATTGGTATAGATGGTAATGAAAGGGCACACTTACTAGCAAAAACTGCCACTGCTTTACCGTTGTTGTTGTTTCAGATTTAGCTTCTCAGGACAAAGTGTCCATGAGCACGGGCTATGGTGAGCCCGTAATAGAGTTTGGTTATACCTGATAACCTTGCTTCTGTGATATTAGGGTCCAAGTTTGAAATGGAGGAGGGGATTTCTCCTTTTTCCTTACTTATTCAGCCACGTTATTGTGACTCATCGCCTGCTTATTTATCGCTTCTGTTTTAGTGCACTGGTTTTAATCTTATTTCATTAACATTATCTTGGTGGCGAATGTAGATGCAGAAGTCCCATTCCTCAACGCCTTTTCTAATCATTGTAGTCGCGGTGGATTGTGCATCTAATGCAGCTGCTGTCGTTGGATTAATATTAAGTTTGATGCGCAGGGCTTCAGTAGCCTCACATTCCAGTAAGTAGTGCAACAGTGGCGCCTCTGCTTCTGTTTCACAGATGTAACACTCTTTAACTATTGGCTACAAGTGCCAGCAGCACTTGTAACCAAGTCTGAGTCTGTCTATGGCTACTGCAATGTCTCTGGATATCTTTTTGCCAGGCTTGAAAGAGGAGTAACCAGTGGCTTGTTCGTACCATATCGCAGTGGATCTTCCTTCCGCTTCTTTGGCTCTGTGGCGACTTTTGTTAGTTGAGAATATTTTCTTCTTGATTTGCTCCTTTATCTGTGAGAAACTTGGAGGTATTTGAACCTTTACAACAGGTAGAGCAGCGGCAGTTTTTGCTAGTGAGTCTGCCTTTTCATCACCATCTATGCCAATGTGACTTGGTATCCAATTTAGGGTGATTGACAGCCCTCGATTATGGGCTTCTTTTCCTATATGTTGAATTTCTGTGAGGAGTTGTATATTATCTCTGTGCTGACTGGATAACAATGCCTGGAGCGAAGATTTAGAGTCTGTATGACATGTAAATTATTCTCAATTGTATAGTTTATTGCCTCCTTCAGGCCATATAATTCTGTTTGCAATGTTGAGCACCATTCATGCTCCAGTAAGCTTTATGGTTGGTAGTGTAAACTGCTGCCCCAGCAGAACCTTTTCCTTGATCAACTGATCCGTCTGTGAAGATGTGAGTCGTTGTAGGGTTAGAGATATTTTCCATTTGTTGTTCTATTACTTCCTTGAGCCTCTGCGGGTCACATGCTGATTTTTTAACTGGTAATCTTTCAATGATTATCTTTAGATTCGATTCTTCCCATGGAGGAGGCTATCGAAAGTGTGGATATGGTCTATCTTTCCCTTTGTTTTTAATGGTCCATTTCAGGTCCATTTTCTCTACAATCTTGACTACATTATCCATCCATGAGCTTGTTCTACCCTGTAGGTTTTTCTGAAAGGATCTCTGAATGCTGTCTTTTCTTGCTGGCGGTACAGGCTAAAATACCTTCAAGTTTTTCACAGATTAAGCAGCAAATCAAGAAGAAAATACATGCAAATATCAAAAGTCGCCACAGAGCAACACTAGTGAACATTCTGCATCTACATCCACCACCAAGATAATGTTATTATAAGACTAAAACCAGTGCACTAAACAGAAGAGACAAATATTCAAGGGAAAAGGAGGAAACCCCCACCTCGATTTAAAACCTTGACCCAAATATTTTATGAACTATTACTATTATGCTACACAGTAGCAGTATGTCAACACACAATAGAAAAGGAAATAAGTGATATAAATTTGATAAGTTTAGAATGAGGAAAGACCTGGGTAAATCTATAGAATCTATCTATCTGGGTAAATAGCAGGGATCTATTAGGCTGCTGTGCTAATGTGTAACATAATAGTTTCACATCCCTGTTACCGAACCACCATTTTGTATAATATATATCAACACACAATAGAAAAGGAAATAAGTGATATAAACTTTATAAGTTTAGAATGAGGAAAGATGTAGGTAAATGCTGGTTCGGTAACAGGATGTGAAACTATTATGTTACACAGTAGCCTAATAGATCCCTGCTGGTTCGGTAACATACCTGTTACCGAACCAGCATTTACCCACATCTTTCCTCATTCTAAACTTATCAAGTTTATATCACTTATTTCCTTTTCTATTGTGTGTTGATATATATTATACATAAGTAATACATAAGTCCCCTTTTTATGCCCATTCATCCACTTGTTTACTTCAGTCATGTCTTCCCTAACTCTTTGCTTTTATAAAAAATATATAATAAGGTTTCCAGTGATGACCAAAACACAATGCAGAAGACGACTTTCGGTATGTCCTAGACCATTATCAAGTTGTGTGAAAGCAGAGAGGAAGAAAGAAAAAAAGTGAGACCTCTCTGTAGTCTCTGCCCTCCTGCCGTCGATCTAATAAAAAGTGTCCGTGTCGTTTGGCCATCCACCTCAGTTACAGGCCGGCTCCTGTGCGAGGTAAGTCACCATAGTCCGTGCTTATTGAATATTTTTGTTCCCAGTAGCTGAATCTATAACAACAACATCGTTTGGCCTTCTCTTCCTTATCTCCATCACTCTTCCCTTCTCTTCCTTATCTGATGTCAATCTCAGGACATCGTTTAAATGCAACGACTGCATCCCTCCTGTAAGATGCTTAGTCGTGATGTCGACTCTCTGTTCCTCTTGATAATGATTTTCCATAGTCAGAAAGTTGAGTAAGGAAAGGATGTTCTCTCTATCTGATTTTATTTCACCTAAGAAATTGTTTAGGTGAAATAGATTGGAAAGTCCTGGGCAAGAAGGATGGACCGGTCATAGAGTGAGACGTGAACCTAGCGATCGGTGATGTAGGAAGGGATTTCGATATGGATTCAAAATGTAACTTATTTAAAAATATTCTACACCTAGCACAGAAACGTAGTATACCATGCAAATTTGAATAGATCGAATAATAAAGATCGGAAGTGGATAACAATTCTTGCTTTGAACCTTATAGGTAGGAAGAGAGCTTGGTACAAAAGGATTAAGATTGGGGAAGACGGTTCAAAGCAAGAAGTCGTCCTACTGGTTAGAAATGTTAAAACAAGAAATGCGGTCAAAAATAAACTATGAAGTTCTCATAGCAGGGAGGGCAAAGACAAATCCTAAAGGTTTTTTCAGTTATATCAAACAAAGATTATGGAAAGGATAGGTCCATTAAAAACGGAGACAGGGCAGATAACTGATAATGACAAAGAGATGAGTAGAATTTTTAATAAATATTTTATCTCTGTATTTACTAAAGAGTAACTTAAGGGGCCTGGTGACTGGAGATTTTTCCAAATATGAAATATAGTGAAAACAATCTAAATGAATCTCCCGTTATTTGGTATAAACGTAGTGAAAATTTCATCGGAATGTGTTGAGAAATGATTTTTTTAAATTCATGCGTGCACGACAGGCGGCAACCAGTACTGATATTAACGATAACATCTCCTATTTACTGGCAATTAGGAATAAAGAAATGCAACCACATCTCCGATGCACAAAGAAGAAAATCATTAATAAGAAAGGTTTCCAAAGTTGGTATTCAGCTGATGACACCTGGAGGGTCAGATTTCTCCCATAATAATGAGTATGTTATTATGCAGTATTTATTATATATCATATAAATACATTGCTCAATTGCAATATTTGTTATGTCTCTTTGTCTGAAAGTTGACAACTACATTTTTCTCCTTTATTTTTTATGCGGATGTTGTTGTGACTTCTACATCTTGGAGAATGTATATCCGGCACTAAGCATGAGAAGTTGGAACGAAATGGGTCAACATATTATTAAGCCACAGGTGGCAGAAGTAGTGACTGTTATTTGTTTTGGCCGATTTATTTACAGGTTTCAAACTCTATGGTTGACCAGTCCAGCAAAGAGAACGCCTGGTCGGGGACTGGGCCGCGAGGACGCAAAGCCCTGAAACCGTCTCAAGGTAACATCAAGGCTGTCATTAACATATCTATATATATTTGTGGGGGAATGTGGAATTTTTTTGTGACTGGATTTCAACACATATTGACCCACAACTTTCACATATTCGAGTACGTTTAGAAGTATGTCTAACGAATGCGAAAAGGAGTTTTGCGAGCATTGTCTACCATATTTAAAAAATCATTAGAGTCAGGCAGAGTTTCAGAGTCGTGGAAAGTTTCTAATTTGGTACCAATTTTCAAGAAAGAAGATAGATCACTTGCGTCCCACTATCAGCAAATTATCTAAACGTCGATTGTGGGAAAGTTACTTGAATCAATAACTGCAAATACCATGCATCTTCATCTCGAATAACATAGTAATAATAGGTAGTAATAACCATAGTAATATTATTATAGCAATAATGTAAGGATTAGTAATAATGTAAGGAAGTAATAATGTAAGGAAGGAACTGATAAATCTAGATGGAATTCTGAGAGCAGAGAGAGAAATATCTCCGTACGACAGAATTCGTACGGAGTACGATTCATGGTACGACAGAATTATGTCGAGGAGGTACAACAGCTGAAATAACATCAAGAAGAAACGAAGGAGGAGGCCAATATTAAAAAGACCTCGTCGTAGAAAGTCGTAAAGGACAAGGTTCTTAAGAAGACCTTGACAAGGCCGCCTACAGACGCCCTAACGACTACAAATTCATTTGCCGTGGTGGAAGACGAGTGCTGTGGTGAGCCTGCAGTTCACTCGAAAAGGAAATCAAAGAAGAGCAATGAAGCACAAGCCCCTCAAGGTGCTCAGAAAGTTAAGGAGGCATCTAAGCAAATTTTGGTTGTGGGAGATTCCCAGGTGAGGTACTTAGACAAAACGTTTTGTGCTAGAAATAGGGGGAACAGGTTAAGGGTTTGCTATCCAGGAGCTGGAATTGGTGACATTATAAACAACATGAATGATATTATGGCTGGAAATGGAAATAATCCCATTATTTGTATTAGCACCTGATGAAATGTTGTTGGTCGAGTTAGGAGTGAAGACTAAGATTAAGGGTTTGCTATCCAGGAGCTGGAATTGGTGACATTATAAACAACATGAATGATATTATGGCTGGAAATGGAAATAATCCCATTATTTGTATTAGCACCTGATGAAATGTTGTTGGTCGAGTTAAGAGTGAAGACTGATTCAGAGGTATAAAACAGCTTTTGATTTGTGGAACCAATTGCCGTGTAACGTGGTGGAAGTGGGGTCCCTCGATTGTTTCAAGCGCGGGTTGGACATGTATATGAGTGGGATTGGGTGGTTATAGATAGGAGCTGCCTCGTGGCCAATGGGCCTTCTGCGGTTGCCTTTGTTCTTATGCTCTTAACTTAATTACAAATATTTTACGCAAAGCACAGGAAAGTACTATGCCTCACAAATTGAATAGATCAAACACAAATGTCCCGAAATGGATAACAAAGGATCTGAAAAACCTTATACGTAGAAAGAGAGCTTGGTACAAAGGGATTAAGAATGGGGAAGTCAGTTTTGAACAAGAATTCGCACAACTGGTTAGAAATGTTAAAAAAGAGATAAGGAGAGCAAAAAGCAACTATGAAGTTCGTATAGCAGGCCAAGCAAAGGCAAATCCTAAAAATTTTTTTCAGTTATATCGAACAAAGGTTAGGGACAGGATAGGTCCATTAAAAATCGAGACAGGTCAGTTAACGGAGAAGAGTTAAGTTAATGTTGTAATGTTGGATGTTAATGTTGTAATGCTAATGAAGAAGAGATGAGTAGTATTTTTAACAAATGTTTTATATCTGTATTTACTAAAGAAGAACTTAACAATATGCCTTCAGCTGAACAATTATATGTGGGTGGGGATGAAGACAGGTTGACTAGTTTAGCAGTTACCAGGGAGGATGTAATTAAACAAATAGTAAAACTAAAACCAAACAAATCCCCAGGGCCGGATGAAGTGTTTGCCTGGAAGCTAGACGTAGATATGTAAGAATACTTAGCAAGAGGGTAAATATAAAAATGTTGTGGATTCCTTCTCACATTGGCATGCAGGAACATGACAAAGTTGACGCCCTTGCTAAGGCTGCAGTAAATAAAGACAGTATTGAATGGAATCTTGAGTTATCAAATAGGTCTCTTAAAAGTGTCATTAGACGAGAACTCCTAGATGGATTTGAAGAAAGTAGAACAGTGCAAACTGGAACTAGTAGGTCCATTGTTCATCACAATGAAATGTGTGAAGTAAAACATGTGTATGGGCAAGTAACAAAGTCAGTAGACTAACAGATGTTGTCACAGCTCGTATAAGACTTGGCTACAAGTATCTCTGGCAGTTCGGCTTGTATAGGGATCTAGATGAAGTAAAGTGTAAAGTGTGTGGACATAGGCAGGGACACACACTCGAACACTATATCTTGGATTGTTGTAAAATTGAGCCTTTTAGAGATAGATCTAAGCTCACTCTGTATGATATGGCAACCTATCTTATTACCATGAATAAATTACCTGAAATCCTTGCACTGTACCCACATTTTGCTTCCAGTAGATGAACGACATATGAGATTCAGAAACAAGTAGTGTATTGTGAGGACTAATAATAAACAGAAGCTCCCCTATGACTCTGTAATATCCCCATTGGCCAAACTATTATGTATTAACGATAAGACCTACCATTAATGTATGATGACTTACTGTAAAGATGTAGCTCTTGTAATAGCACTTTCTCTGTAACTAGCTGACATTGTATCTATAAGGTGTGAAGGATTGAAGAAATTGTTTATGTAATAATCTAAGATGAGGTCTGATAAAGACCTTTTGTGCCCTCTGTAATGCTTTTGCGCTACCGCTCACAGGATGAGTATGGGGTGCACAATAAACTAGCCGCCTTCGGCGGCAACAATCAAAATCAATCAACCAGGGTGCTTAAAGAATGCAAAGAGGAGCTTTCCGAGCCACTGTCTACCATATTTAATAAATCAATAGAGTTAGGCAGAGTGCCAGAGTCATGGAAGGTAGCTAATGTGGTACCAATTTTTAAGAAAGGAGATAGATCACTTGCGTCAAACTATCGGCCAAATAGCCTAACGTCTATTGTGGGGAAGTTACTTGAATCAATAATTGCAAATACAATTCATCTGCATCTTGAAAAACATAAATTAATAAATGAGTCGCAACATGGTTTTACAAATGGCCATTCATGTTTAACAAATTTGCTAACTTTTTACCCCAGCATAGTTGAGGCAGTTGATAGTGGTAAGGATTGTGATGTTGTGTACCTTGACATTAGCAAAGCTTTTGATACAGTGCCATATGAAAGACTAATTAAAAAAATAGAAGCACATGGTATTTGGGGAGCTATATTAAGTTGGATTAGGGTATGGCTATTCCAAAGGAAACAGAGAGTTAGTATAAATGGGGTTAAGTCAGAGTGGGTTAATGTTGTTAGTGGAGTACCTCAGGGCTCTGTCCTGGCACTTCTGTTGTTTATAATATATATAAATGATTTAGATTCAGGTTCGAGTAGCAAATCGATGATATTTGAGTTTGAGATGATACAAAAATCGGTAGGAAAATTAACACGAAAGAAGACTCGCTATCACTTCAAGTTGATCTAAATAGGGTTTTAAAATGGTCAAAAGACTGGCAGATGCAGTTTAATTCTAATAAATGTAAAGTTTTGCGGCTAGGTAATGATGATAGAGTTACAAGATACGAGCTAGATGGCGTTGAGATTGCGAAGTCGGATTGCGAAAGGGATCTGGGAGTTATGATTAGTAAGAATTTAAAACAAAAGGATCAATGCATGAATGTTCGTAATAAGGCAAATAGGACACTGGGATTTGTTAATCGAAGCGTTAGTAACATGACACCTGGTGTGGTTCTTCAGCTATATCTTGCTCTGGTTAGGCCCCATTTAGATTATGCAGTCCAGTTTTGGTCGCCGTACTATAGAATATATATAAATTCACTTGAACGTGTCCAGCGTAGGATGACTAAGTTAATTCCCCAAATTAGAAATCTTTCATATGAAGAAAGATTAATAAAGCTTAAGTTGCATTCACTGGAAAGGCGAAGAGTTAGGGGTGACATGATAGAGGTTTACAAGTGGGTGAATAGACATAACCAAGGGGATATTAATAGGGTATTGAAAGTATTAACACAAGACAGAACACGAAACAATGGGTATAAATTGGATAAGTTTAGATTTAGGAAAGACTTGGGTAAATACTGGTTCAGTAACAGGGTTGTTGATTTGTACAACCAATTACCGCATAACGTGCTGGACGTGGGATCCCTCGATTGTTTCAAGCGCGGGTTTGACAAGTATATGAGTGGGATTGGGTGGTTATAAATAGGAGCTGCCTCGTATGGGCCAATAGGCCTTCTGCAGTTACCTTTGTTCTTATGTTCTTATGTTTCAGCTGTCTTACCACCTCAAGTAGGGAATCCATCTCAGCTCTCAGAGTTCCAACTAGATTCATCAATTCGTCCATTATTGCTATAATAATGTTACTACGGAAAGACTTATCAACACAATTTGGGAAAGATTTGGGTTCGGTAACAGGGTTGTTGATTTGTGGAACCAATTACCACATAACGTGGTGGAGGTGGGGTCCCTCGATTATATCAAGCGTGGGGTTGGTGATGTATAAGAGTAGGATTGGGTGGTTATAGATAGGTGGTCTCGTATGGGCCAATAGGCCTTCTGCAATTACCTTTTTTCCTATGTTCTTATGTTCAGTTTTGGTCGCCTTACTATAGAATGAATATAAATTCACTTGAACATGTTCAGCGTAGGATGACAAAGTTAATTCCCCAAATTAGAAATCTTTCATATGAAGAAAGATTACCAAAGCCTAAATTGCATTCACTGGAAAGGCGAAGAGTTAAGGGTGACATGATAGAGGTTTACAAGTGGATAAATGAACATAACAAGGGGGATAATAATAGTCTATTAAAAGTATCAACACAAGACAGAACACGAAACAATGGGTATAAATTGGATAAGTTTAAATTTAGGAAAGACTTGAATAAATACTGATTCGGTAACAGGGTTGTTGATTTGTGGACTCAATTACCGCATAACGTGGTGGAGATGGAGTCCCTCGATTTTTTCAAGCGTGGGTTGTACATGTATATGAATGGGATTGGGTGGTTATAAATAGGAGCTGTATCCTATGGGCCAATAGGCCTTCTGCCGTTACCTTTGTTCTTATAATCGATTTTCTTCATTGCAAGTTGTTATTGTTGTTTTAGATTGATCTACTCTAAAAGGAACTTTTTTCTAATTTAGTAACTAAAATTTCTATGTAGCACGGGCTATGGTGAACCGGTAAACCAATACAATTGACTGCAACCGATGATGATTTCATAAATATTTCCATTTCACACAGAAATCACACTAACGTGATACATCAGTCGATTAAGGCAGTGTCTGGGATGCTCCCGGACGCAGGTTCGAATCCTCGTCACGGCCCTTGTGGATTTGTTTATTTCCATTTCGTCAGGTACATGTAGAGGTGAGGTGTTTTAACATAAATAGATCTGAAAATCTGGCAGAAAAACATCGATCGGACTGTGTGTAAACTGGCTAGAAGATAGTGTGTTGGTTATCCATTCAGTTAAGGATACATCCTGTCATTTCTACCTCCAAACATGGCAGCTGATATTGATATGAGCCTGGAAGACTATATTAAGACTCGAATGAATATGGTTGGTTCAAGAACATGTCGAGACCGTTCAGAAGATCCTCAAAGGATGTCTGTTTTGAGCACTGTGGTTGTGGCAAGTCAATGCAAGGATATGACAGACAAAGTAAGTTACGCTTTCCTTATATTAATCTGAGATAATTAGTAAACATTAAATTTCAACTAATAACTACAAAATGTAAAGTAACCTATTTCAATCATTTCTAATGATGGAGTTTTTATGATTCTTAATATGTTAACTGTATCTGAGTTAGTGAATCAGAGGCATAATATTCCGGATTAGAGGAACGTTAACTTTTATATTACTAGTTCTGCTTGAATGATTCCTATTTTTGTCTAAATCATTTTTCATTGAGTTTTTAAGAAGTCTTACTCGATGAAACCATGTTATATATTAAAAAAAAATCACGTTTTACAGGACAATTGCAGAAAAAGCAACACCATGCACAAGAGGGAAGGATTCCGCAATCATAAGTTGGGTGAATCGGCCAAAGTCCTCATATCTAACCTGCGATATACAGTAACAGATGCAGAAATTTATGTGAGTCAAAGAATATTGAATATGAATGAAAGAAAGTTATGAGAGAATTCTGCAGTAATAAGATTTCTAGCGCATCAGTTAACTCTAATATGAACTTGAAATATTAGTTCATATTATTATTGTATTGTAGTTCATTATTATTATTGTAGTGTAGTGCATGCAAAACGCACAACAATAAAGTGGTGTAACTCAAGCTATTCTCAGCCCGTTTTTAAATATGTACTTGTTCTCCAATACAGAATCTTCAATCTTTTTCAGGAGCTGTTTGCTGAATTTGGAACCATTATAAATGCAGCAGTTAACAATGATAACTTGGGGAAGTCATTAGGTACAGCGTATATTGTCTTTGCCCGAGAAGCAGATGCACTTCAAGCTCTCAAGCAGTACAATGGTTTTCGTTTTCATGGCCGACCAATAGGAATCACCATGGATGGCGGATCAGCTGGTATGTCATGACATTAGATTTTCTTTGCAAGTTTTCTCTTATGGAAAGGTTGACTTCTTAGCTTTGAACATTTTCACATTAATGTATCAAGTTCTAGTGATGTCATTATCCATGTATTTGTTGTTCTACTATGAAATATAGTAATTAATGAGTTGTATTATCTTCCCGATATTTAGGTAGTGGCGACATAAAAGATCGGCTTGACTACAACAGAGTCTACAGAAGAGGCTATCGTGGAAAAGACCGCACTGACTACCGTCTTGGCGATCGTACTAACAAACGGAGTGCATACAAAGGCAGAAAATTCATTAATTACAGTAATAGAGATGTCGAACGTGGTGGAAATGGTAGAGGCGAGCGTGATGTAAGTAGTGACGAACGCTTTGGCTACATTGACAGCAACCACGAGAGATGGTTTGGTTGGCGGGATACCAGGAATAAGGTATATAATGGCAATGATCCGGATATTGAGTGTGATGCCTGGTAACTCCTGACTAGAAATTGGCTATTGATAATTTTATAAAGTTTTTGTGTAATAAACTATAAATAATAAACTGTAATAATTTTTTGTTAAATTTGTCTATTGGTTAACCTCAATGATGCAAGAAAATATGTTATTTTACTTATTGGAATGTGAAGCAACTGCAGCCCTGCACAACAAACTCAACATTCATCCAACGAGAGCAGCTGGATTAGATGTAAAATCCACAGCAACTACAATAGTTAGAAAGGCAGTTGAAGAATGGATAACACTAGTGAACACTGCTTCCATATCCGCCACCACAATAACGTTATTAATATTGACCAAACCACACACTAGTCGATTGTGTGAATGATCCAGGACGGACCGAAACGTCGTCGTCCCTTTACTTTCTAGTGTGTGGTTTGTCAATATTAATAACGTTATGGTGGTGGCGGATATGGAAGCAGTGTTCACAAGTGTTATCCATTCTTCAACTGCCTTTCTAACTATTGTAGTTCCTGTGGATTTTACATATAATCCAGCTGCTCAAGTCGATTGTGAGAATGATCCAGGACGGACCGAAACGTCGTCTTCCCTTATATTTCTAGTGTGTGGTTTTTTCAACATATTTCAGCCACGTTATTGTGAATTATTATTAACGTTATTGAAACAAGTCTAAGACAAGTTTGCTTCGCAGATGCTCAAAACTGTCAAAGAACAACAAACGGATACCATCTCAAGATTTGCAACTACACACATCTTCACAGATGGATCAGTTGATTAAGAATGAAGTTCTGCTTGTTTAGCAGTTTACACTTATACCCATGAAGTTACTGGAGCATGAATAGTGGGTGTTCAACTTTGCAAACAGAATAATATACCCTGAAAAAGGCAATAAATTATACAATTGAGAATAATTTACATCATGTCATCATGCATGTCGACTCTCCAGGCATTGTTATCCAGCTAGCATAGAAATCATATACAATTCATCACAGAAATCGTACATATAGGAAAAGCCCACAATCTTGAGCTGTCAATTACCCTAAATTGGAGTACAAGTCACATTGGTATAGATGGTAATGAAAGGGCACACTTACTAGCAAAAACTGCCACTGCTTTACCGTTGTTGTTGTTTCAGATTTAGCTTCTCAGGACAAAGTGTCCATGAGCACGGGCTATGGTGAGCCCGTAATAGAGTTTGGTTATACCTGATAACCTTGCTTCTGTGATATTAGGGTCCAAGTTTGAAATGGAGGAGGGGATTTCTCCTTTTTCCTTACTTATTCAGCCACGTTATTGTGACTCATCGCCTGCTTATTTATCGCTTCTGTTTTAGTGCACTGGTTTTAATCTTATTTCATTAACATTATCTTGGTGGCGAATGTAGATGCAGAAGTCCCATTCCTCAACGCCTTTTCTAATCATTGTAGTCGCGGTGGATTGTGCATCTAATGCAGCTGCTGTCGTTGGATTAATATTAAGTTTGATGCGCAGGGCTTCAGTAGCCTCACATTCCAGTAAGTAGTGCAACAGTGGCGCCTCTGCTTCTGTTTCACAGATGTAACACTCTTTAACTATTGGCTACAAGTGCCAGCAGCACTTGTAACCAAGTCTGAGTCTGTCTATGGCTACTGCAATGTCTCTGGATATCTTTTTGCCAGGCTTGAAAGAGGAGTAACCAGTGGCTTGTTCGTACCATATCGCAGTGGATCTTCCTTCCGCTTCTTTGGCTCTGTGGCGACTTTTGTTAGTTGAGAATATTTTCTTCTTGATTTGCTCCTTTATCTGTGAGAAACTTGGAGGTATTTGAACCTTTACAACAGGTAGAGCAGCGGCAGTTTTTGCTAGTGAGTCTGCCTTTTCATCACCATCTATGCCAATGTGACTTGGTATCCAATTTAGGGTGATTGACAGCCCTCGATTATGGGCTTCTTTTCCTATATGTTGAATTTCTGTGAGGAGTTGTATATTATCTCTGTGCTGACTGGATAACAATGCCTGGAGCGAAGATTTAGAGTCTGTATGACATGTAAATTATTCTCAATTGTATAGTTTATTGCCTCCTTCAGGCCATATAATTCTGTTTGCAATGTTGAGCACCATTCATGCTCCAGTAAGCTTTATGGTTGGTAGTGTAAACTGCTGCCCCAGCAGAACCTTTTCCTTGATCAACTGATCCGTCTGTGAAGATGTGAGTCGTTGTAGGGTTAGAGATATTTTCCATTTGTTGTTCTATTACTTCCTTGAGCCTCTGCGGGTCACATGCTGATTTTTTAACTGGTAATCTTTCAATGATTATCTTTAGATTCGATTCTTCCCATGGAGGAGGCTATCGAAAGTGTGGATATGGTCTATCTTTCCCTTTGTTTTTAATGGTCCATTTCAGGTCCATTTTCTCTACAATCTTGACTACATTATCCATCCATGAGCTTGTTCTACCCTGTAGGTTTTTCTGAAAGGATCTCTGAATGCTGTCTTTTCTTGCTGGCGGTACAGGCTAAAATACCTTCAAGTTTTTCACAGATTAAGCAGCAAATCAAGAAGAAAATACATGCAAATATCAAAAGTCGCCACAGAGCAACACTAGTGAACATTCTGCATCTACATCCACCACCAAGATAATGTTATTATAAGACTAAAACCAGTGCACTAAACAGAAGAGACAAATATTCAAGGGAAAAGGAGGAAACCCCCACCTCGATTTAAAACCTTGACCCAAATATTTTATGAACTATTACTATTATGCTACACAGTAGCAGTATGTCAACACACAATAGAAAAGGAAATAAGTGATATAAATTTGATAAGTTTAGAATGAGGAAAGACCTGGGTAAATCTATAGAATCTATCTATCTGGGTAAATAGCAGGGATCTATTAGGCTGCTGTGCTAATGTGTAACATAATAGTTTCACATCCCTGTTACCGAACCACCATTTTGTATAATATATATCAACACACAATAGAAAAGGAAATAAGTGATATAAACTTTATAAGTTTAGAATGAGGAAAGATGTAGGTAAATGCTGGTTCGGTAACAGGATGTGAAACTATTATGTTACACAGTAGCCTAATAGATCCCTGCTGGTTCGGTAACATACCTGTTACCGAACCAGCATTTACCCACATCTTTCCTCATTCTAAACTTATCAAGTTTATATCACTTATTTCCTTTTCTATTGTGTGTTGATATATATTATACATAAGTAATACATAAGTCCCCTTTTTATGCCCATTCATCCACTTGTTTACTTCAGTCATGTCTTCCCTAACTCTTTGCTTTTATAAAAAATATATAATAAGGTTTCCAGTGATGACCAAAACACAATGCAGAAGACGACTTTCGGTATGTCCTAGACCATTATCAAGTTGTGTGAAAGCAGAGAGGAAGAAAGAAAAAAAGTGAGACCTCTCTGTAGTCTCTGCCCTCCTGCCGTCGATCTAATAAAAAGTGTCCGTGTCGTTTGGCCATCCACCTCAGTTACAGGCCGGCTCCTGTGCGAGGTAAGTCACCATAGTCCGTGCTTATTGAATATTTTTGTTCCCAGTAGCTGAATCTATAACAACAACATCGTTTGGCCTTCTCTTCCTTATCTCCATCACTCTTCCCTTCTCTTCCTTATCTGATGTCAATCTCAGGACATCGTTTAAATGCAACGACTGCATCCCTCCTGTAAGATGCTTAGTCGTGATGTCGACTCTCTGTTCCTCTTGATAATGATTTTCCATAGTCAGAAAGTTGAGTAAGGAAAGGATGTTCTCTCTATCTGATTTTATTTCACCTAAGAAATTGTTTAGGTGAAATAGATTGGAAAGTCCTGGGCAAGAAGGATGGACCGGTCATAGAGTGAGACGTGAACCTAGCGATCGGTGATGTAGGAAGGGATTTCGATATGGATTCAAAATGTAACTTATTTAAAAATATTCTACACCTAGCACAGAAACGTAGTATACCATGCAAATTTGAATAGATCGAATAATAAAGATCGGAAGTGGATAACAATTCTTGCTTTGAACCTTATAGGTAGGAAGAGAGCTTGGTACAAAAGGATTAAGATTGGGGAAGACGGTTCAAAGCAAGAAGTCGTCCTACTGGTTAGAAATGTTAAAACAAGAAATGCGGTCAAAAATAAACTATGAAGTTCTCATAGCAGGGAGGGCAAAGACAAATCCTAAAGGTTTTTTCAGTTATATCAAACAAAGATTATGGAAAGGATAGGTCCATTAAAAACGGAGACAGGGCAGATAACTGATAATGACAAAGAGATGAGTAGAATTTTTAATAAATATTTTAACTCTGTATTTACTAAAGAGTAACTTAAGGGGCCTGGTGACTGGAGATTTTTCCAAATATGAAATATAGTGAAAACAATCTAAATGAATCTCCCGTTATTTGGTATAAACGTAGTGAAAATTTCATCGGAATGTGTTGAGAAATTATTTTTTTAAATTCATGCGTGCACGACAGGCGGCAACCAGTACTGATATTAACGATAACATCTCCTATTTACTGGCAATTAGGAATAAAGAAATGCAACCACATCTCCGATGCACAAAGAAGAAAATCATTAATAAGAAAGGTTTCCAAAGTTGGTATTCAGCTGATGACACCTGGAGGGTCAGATTTCTCCCATAATAATGAGTATGTTATTATGCAGTATTTATTATATATCATATAAATACATTGCTCAATTGCAATATTTGTTATGTCTCTTTGTCTGAAAGTTGACAACTACATTTTTCTCCTTTATTTTTTATGCGGATGTTGTTGTGACTTCTACATCTTGGAGAATGTATATCCGGCACTAAGCATGAGAAGTTGGAACGAAATGGGTCAACATATTATTAAGCCACAGGTGGCAGAAGTAGTGACTGTTATTTGTTTTGGCCGATTTATTTACAGGTTTCAAACTCTATGGTTGACCAGTCCAGCAAAGAGAACGCCTGGTCGGGGACTGGGCCGCGAGGACGCAAAGCCCTGAAACCGTCTCAAGGTAACATCAAGGCTGTCATTAACATATCTATATATATTTGTGGGGGAATGTGGAATTTTTTTGTGACTGGATTTCAACACATATTGACCCACAACTTTCACATATTCGAGTACGTTTAGAAGTATGTCTAACGAATGCGAAAAGGAGTTTTGCGAGCATTGTCTACCATATTTAAAAAATCATTAGAGTCAGGCAGAGTTTCAGAGTCGTGGAAAGTTTCTAATTTGGTACCAATTTTCAAGAAAGAAGATAGATCACTTGCGTCCCACTATCAGCAAATTATCTAAACGTCGATTGTGGGAAAGTTACTTGAATCAATAACTGCAAATACCATGCATCTTCATCTCGAATAACATAGTAATAATAGGTAGTAATAACCATAGTAATATTATTATAGCAATAATGTAAGGATTAGTAATAATGTAAGGAAGTAATAATGTAAGGAAGGAACTGATAAATCTAGATGGAATTCTGAGAGCAGAGAGAGAAATATCTCCGTACGACAGAATTCGTACGGAGTACGATTCATGGTACGACAGAATTATGTCGAGGAGGTACAACAGCTGAAATAACATCAAGAAGAAACGAAGGAGGAGGCCAATATTAAAAAGACCTCGTCGTAGAAAGTCGTAAAGGACAAGGTTCTTAAGAAGACCTTGACAAGGCCGCCTACAGACGCCCTAACGACTACAAATTCATTTGCCGTGGTGGAAGACGAGTGCTGTGGTGAGCCTGCAGTTCACTCGAAAAGGAAATCAAAGAAGAGCAATGAAGCACAAGCCCCTCAAGGTGCTCAGAAAGTTAAGGAGGCATCTAAGCAAATTTTGGTTGTGGGAGATTCCCAGGTGAGGTACTTAGACAAAACGTTTTGTGCTAGAAATAGGGGGAACAGGTTAAGGGTTTGCTATCCAGGAGCTGGAATTGGTGACATTATAAACAACATGAATGATATTATGGCTGGAAATGGAAATAATCCCATTATTTGTATTAGCACCTGATGAAATGTTGTTGGTCGAGTTAGGAGTGAAGACTAAGATTAAGGGTTTGCTATCCAGGAGCTGGAATTGGTGACATTATAAACAACATGAATGATATTATGGCTGGAAATGGAAATAATCCCATTATTTGTATTAGCACCTGATGAAATGTTGTTGGTCGAGTTAAGAGTGAAGACTGATTCAGAGGTATAAAACAGCTTTTGATTTGTGGAACCAATTGCCGTGTAACGTGGTGGAAGTGGGGTCCCTCGATTGTTTCAAGCGCGGGTTGGACATGTATATGAGTGGGATTGGGTGGTTATAGATAGGAGCTGCCTCGTGGCCAATGGGCCTTCTGCGGTTGCCTTTGTTCTTATGCTCTTAACTTAATTACAAATATTTTACGCAAAGCACAGGAAAGTACTATGCCTCACAAATTGAATAGATCAAACACAAATGTCCCGAAATGGATAACAAAGGATCTGAAAAACCTTATACGTAGAAAGAGAGCTTGGTACAAAGGGATTAAGAATGGGGAAGTCAGTTTTGAACAAGAATTCGCACAACTGGTTAGAAATGTTAAAAAAGAGATAAGGAGAGCAAAAAGCAACTATGAAGTTCGTATAGCAGGCCAAGCAAAGGCAAATCCTAAAAATTTTTTTCAGTTATATCGAACAAAGGTTAGGGACAGGATAGGTCCATTAAAAATCGAGACAGGTCAGTTAACGGAGAAGAGTTAAGTTAATGTTGTAATGTTGGATGTTAATGTTGTAATGCTAATGAAGAAGAGATGAGTAGTATTTTTAACAAATGTTTTATATCTGTATTTACTAAAGAAGAACTTAACAATATGCCTTCAGCTGAACAATTATATGTGGGTGGGGATGAAGACAGGTTGACTAGTTTAGCAGTTACCAGGGAGGATGTAATTAAACAAATAGTAAAACTAAAACCAAACAAATCCCCAGGGCCGGATGAAGTGTTTGCCTGGAAGCTAGACGTAGATATGTAAGAATACTTAGCAAGAGGGTAAATATAAAAATGTTGTGGATTCCTTCTCACATTGGCATGCAGGAACATGACAAAGTTGACGCCCTTGCTAAGGCTGCAGTAAATAAAGACAGTATTGAATGGAATCTTGAGTTATCAAATAGGTCTCTTAAAAGTGTCATTAGACGAGAACTCCTAGATGGATTTGAAGAAAGTAGAACAGTGCAAACTGGAACTAGTAGGTCCATTGTTCATCACAATGAAATGTGTGAAGTAAAACATGTGTATGGGCAAGTAACAAAGTCAGTAGACTAACAGATGTTGTCACAGCTCGTATAAGACTTGGCTACAAGTATCTCTGGCAGTTCGGCTTGTATAGGGATCTAGATGAAGTAAAGTGTAAAGTGTGTGGACATAGGCAGGGACACACACTCGAACACTATATCTTGGATTGTTGTAAAATTGAGCCTTTTAGAGATAGATCTAAGCTCACTCTGTATGATATGGCAACTTATCTTATTACCATGGATAAATTACCTGAAATCCTTGCACTGTACCCACATTTTGCTTCCAGTAGATGAACGACATATGAGATTCAGAAACAAGTAGTGTATTGTGAGGACTAATAATAAACAGAAGCTCCCCTATGACTCTGTAATATCCCCATTGGCCAAACTATTATGTATTAACGATAAGACCTACCATTAATGTATGATGACTTACTGTAAAGATGTAGCTCTTGTAATAGCACTTTCTCTGTAACTAGCTGACATTGTATCTATAAGGTGTGAAGGATTGAAGAAATAGTTTATGTAATAATCTAAGATGAGGTCTGATAAAGACCTTTTGTGCCCTCTGTAATGCTTTTGCGCTACCGCTCACAGGATGAGTATGGGGTGCACAATAAACTAGCCGCCTTCGGCGGCAACAATCAAAATCAATCAACCAGGGTGCTTAAAGAATGCAAAGAGGAGCTTTCCGAGCCACTGTCTACCATATTTAATAAATCAATAGAGTTAGGCAGAGTGCCAGAGTCATGGAAGGTAGCTAATGTGGTACCAATTTTTAAGAAAGGAGATAGATCACTTGCGTCAAACTATCGGCCAAATAGCCTAACGTCTATTGTGGGGAAGTTACTTGAATCAATAATTGCAAATACAATTCATCTGCATCTTGAAAAACATAAATTAATAAATGAGTCGCAACATGGTTTTACAAATGGCCATTCATGTTTAACAAATTTGCTAACTTTTTACTCCAGCATAGTTGAGGCAGTTGATAGTGGTAAGGATTGTGATGTTGTGTACCTTGACATTAGCAAAGCTTTTGATACAGTGCCATATGAAAGACTAATTAAAAAAATAGAAGCACATGGTATTTGGGGAGCTATATTAAGTTGGATTAGGGTATGGCTATTCCAAAGGAAACAGAGAGTTAGTATAAATGGGGTTAAGTCAGAGTGGGTTAATGTTGTTAGTGGAGTACCTCAGGGCTCTGTCCTGGCACTTCTGTTGTTTATAATATATATAAATGATTTAGATTCAGGTTCGAGTAGCAAATCGATGATATTTGAGTTTGAGATGATACAAAAATCGGTAGGAAAATTAACACGAAAGAAGACTCGCTATCACTTCAAGTTGATCTAAATAGGGTTTTAAAATGGTCAAAAGACTGGCAGATGCAGTTTAATTCTAATAAATGTAAAGTTTTGCGGCTAGGTAATGATGATAGAGTTACAAGATACGAGCTAGATGGCGTTGAGATTGCGAAGTCGGATTGCGAAAGGGATCTGGGAGTTATGATTAGTAAGAATTTAAAACAAAAGGATCAATGCATGAATGTTCGTAATAAGGCAAATAGGACACTGGGATTTGTTAATCGAAGCGTTAGTAACATGACACCTGGTGTGGTTCTTCAGCTATATCTTGCTCTGGTTAGGCCCCATTTAGATTATGCAGTCCAGTTTTGGTCGCCGTACTATAGAATATATATAAATTCACTTGAACGTGTCCAGCGTAGGATGACTAAGTTAATTCCCCAAATTAGAAATCTTTCATATGAAGAAAGATTAATAAAGCTTAAGTTGCATTCACTGGAAAGGCGAAGAGTTAGGGGTGACATGATAGAGGTTTACAAGTGGGTGAATAGACATTCACCCACTTGTAAATTCAATTAATATCCAAGGGGATATTAATAGGGTATTGAAAGTATTAACACAAGACAGAACACGAAACAATGGGTATAAATTGGATAAGTTTAGATTTAGGAAAGACTTGGGTAAATACTGGTTCAGTAACAGGGTTGTTGATTTGTACAACCAATTACCGCATAACGTGCTGGACGTGGGATCCCTCGATTGTTTCAAGCGCGGGTTTGACAAGTATATGAGTGGGATTGGGTGGTTATAAATAGGAGCTGCCTCGTATGGGCCAATAGGCCTTCTGCAGTTACCTTTGTTCTTATGTTCTTATGTTTCAGCTGTCTTACCACCTCAAGTAGGGAATCCATCTCAGCTCTCAGAGTTCCAACTAGATTCATCAATTCGTCCATTATTGCTATAATAATGTTACTACGGAAAGACTTATCAACACAATTTGGGAAAGATTTGGGTTCGGTAACAGGGTTGTTGATTTGTGGAACCAATTACCACATAACGTGGTGGAGGTGGGGTCCCTCGATTATATCAAGCGTGGGGTTGGTGATGTATAAGAGTGGGATTGGGTGGTTATAGATAGGTGGTCTCGTATGGGCCAATAGGCCTTCTGCAATTACCTTTTTTCCTATGTTCTTATGTTCAGTTTTGGTCGCCTTACTATAGAATGAATATAAATTCACTTGAACATGTTCAGCGTAGGATGACAAAGTTAATTCCCCAAATTAGAAATCTTTCATATGAAGAAAGATTACCAAAGCCTAAATTGCATTCACTGGAAAGGCGAAGAGTTAAGGGTGACATGATAGAGGTTTACAAGTGGATAAATGAACATAACAAGGGGGATAATAATAGTCTATTAAAAGTATCAACACAAGACAGAACACGAAACAATGGGTATAAATTGGATAAGTTTAAATTTAGGAAAGACTTGAATAAATACTGATTCGGTAACAGGGTTGTTGATTTGTGGACTCAATTACCGCATAACGTGGTGGAGATGGAGTCCCTCGATTTTTTCAAGCGTGGGTTGTACATGTATATGAATGGGATTGGGTGGTTATAAATAGGAGCTGTATCCTATGGGCCAATAGGCCTTCTGCCGTTACCTTTGTTCTTATAATCGATTTTCTTCATTGCAAGTTGTTATTGTTGTTTTAGATTGATCTACTCTAAAAGGAACTTTTTTCTAATTTAGTAACTAAAATTTCTATGTAGCACGGGCTATGGTGAACCGGTAAACCAATACAATTGACTGCAACCGATGATGATTTCATAAATATTTCCATTTCACACAGAAATCACACTAACGTGATACATCAGTCGATTAAGGCAGTGTCTGGGATGCTCCCGGACGCAGGTTCGAATCTTCGTCACGGCCCTTGTGGATTTGTTTATTTCCATTTCGTCAGGTACATGTAGAGGTGAGGTGTTTTAACATAAATAGATCTGAAAATCTGGCAGAAAAACATCGATCGGACTGTGTGTAAACTGGCTAGAAGATAGTGTGTTGGTTATCCATTCAGTTAAGGATACATTCTGTCATTTCTACCTCCAAACATGGCAGCTGATATTGATATGAGCCTGGAAGACTATATTAAGACTCGAATGAATATGGTTGGTTCAAGAACATGTCGAGACCGTTCAGAAGATCCTCAAAGGATGTCTGTTTTGAGCACTGTGGTTGTGGCAAGTCAATGCAAGGATATGACAGACAAAGTAAGTTACGCTTTCCTTATATTAATCTGAGATAATTAGTAAACATTAAATTTCAACTAATAACTACAAAATGTAAAGTAACCTATTTCAATCATTTCTAATGATGGAGTTTTTATGATTCTTAATATGTTAACTGTATCTGAGTTAGTGAATCAGAGGCATAATATTCCGGATTAGAGGAACGTTAACTTTTATATTACTAGTTCTGCTTGAATGATTCCTATTTTTGTCTAAATCATTTTTCATTGAGTTTTTAAGAAGTCTTACTCGATGAAACCATGTTATATATTAAAAAAAAATCACGTTTTACAGGACAATTGCAGAAAAAGCAACACCATGCACAAGAGGGAAGGATTCCGCAATCATAAGTTGGGTGAATCGGCCAAAGTCCTCATATCTAACCTGCGATATACAGTAACAGATGCAGAAATTTATGTGAGTCAAAGAATATTGAATATGAATGAAAGAAAGTTATGAGAGAATTCTGCAGTAATAAGATTTCTAGCGCATCAGTTAACTCTAATATGAACTTGAAATATTAGTTCATATTATTATTGTATTGTAGTTCATTATTATTATTGTAGTGTAGTGCATGCAAAACGCACAACAATAAAGTGGTGTAACTCAAGCTATTCTCAGCCCGTTTTTAAATATGTACTTGTTCTCCAATACAGAATCTTCAATCTTTTTCAGGAGCTGTTTGCTGAATTTGGAACCATTATAAATGCAGCAGTTAACAATGATAACTTGGGAAAGTCATTAGGTACAGCGTATATTGTCTTTGCCCGAGAAGCAGATGCACTTCAAGCTCTCAAGCAGTACAATGGTTTTCGTTTTCATGGCCGACCAATAGGAATCACCATGGATGGCGGATCAGCTGGTAAGTCATGACATTAGATTTTCTTTGCAAGTTTTCTCTTATGGAAAGGTTGACTTCTTAGCTTTGAACATTTTCACATTAATGTATCAAGTTCTAGTGATGTCATTATCCATGTATTTGTTGTTCTACTATGAAATATAGTAATTAATGAGTTGTATTATCTTCCCGATATTTAGTTCTAGTGATGTCATTATCCATGTATTTGTTGTTCTACTATGAAATATAGTAATTAATGAGTTGTATTATCTTCCCGATATTTAGGTAGTGGCGACATAAAAGATCGGCTTGACTACAACAGAGTCTACAGAAGTGGCTATCGTGGAAAAGACCGCACTGACTACCGTCGTGGCGATCGTACTAACAAACGGAGTGCATACAAAGGCAGAAAATTCATTAATTACAGTAATAGAGATGTCGAACGTGGTGGAAATGGTAGAGGCGAGCGTGATGTAAGTAGCGACGAACGCTTTGGCTACATTGACAGCAACCACGAGAGATGGTTTGGTAGGCAGGGTACCAGGAATAAGGTATATACTGGCAATGATCCGGATATTGAGTGTGATGCCTGGTAACTCCTGACTAGAAATTGGCTATTGATAATTTTATAAAGTTTTTGTGTAATAAACTTTAAATAATAAACTGTAATAATTTTTTGTTAAATTTGTCTATTGGTTAACCTCAATGATGCAAGAAAATATGTTATTTTACTTATTGGAATGTGAAGCAACTGCAGCCCTGCGCAACAAACTCAACATTCATTCAACGAGAGCAGCTGGATTAGATGTAAAATCCACAGCAACTACAATAGTTAGAAAGGCAGTTGAAGAATGGATAACACTAGTGAACACTGCTTCCATATCCGCCACCACAATAACGTTATTAATATTGACCAAACCACACACTAGTCGATTGTGTGAATGATCCACGACGGACCGAAACGTCGTCGTCCCTTTACTTTCTAGTGTGTGGTTTGTCAATATTAATAACGTTATGGTGGTGGCGGATATGGAAGCAGTATTCACAAGTGTTATCCATTCTTCAACTGCCTTTCTAACTATTGTAGTTCCTGTGGATTTTACATATAATCCAGCTGCTCAAGTCGATTGTGAGAATGATCCAGGACGGACCGAAACGTCGTCTTCCCTTATATTTCTAGTGTGTGGTTTGGTCAACATATTTCAGCCACGTTATTGTGACTTTATAACGTTATTGAAACAAGACTAAGACAAGTTTGCTTCGCAGAGGCTCAAAACTGTCAAAGAACAACAAACGGATACCATCTCAAGATTTGCAACTACACACATCTTTACAGATGGATCAGTTGATTAAGAATGAAGTTCTGCTTGTTTAGCAGTTTACACTTACACCCATGAAGTTACTGGAGCATGAATAGTGGGTGTTCAACTTTGCAAACAGAATAATATACCCTGAAAAAGGCAATAAATTATACAATTGAGAATAATTTACATCATGTCATCATGCATGTCGACTCTCCAGGCATTGTTATCCAGCTAGCATAGAAATCATATACAATTCATCACAGAAATCGTACATATAGGAAAAGCCCACAATCTTGAGCTGTCAATTACCCTAAATTGGAGTACAAGTCACATTGGTATAGATGGTAATGAAAGGGCAGACTTACTAGCAAAAACTGCCACTGCTTTACCGTTGTTGTTGTTTCAGATTTAGCTTCTCAGGACAAAGTGTCCATGTAGCACGGGCTATGGTGAGCCCGTAATAGAGTTTGGTTATACCTGATAACCTTGCTTCTGTGATATTAGGGTCCAAGTTTGAAATGGATGAGGGGATTTTTCCTTTTTCCTTACTTATGTATCGCTTCTGTTTTAGTGCACTGGTTTTAATCATATTTCATTAACATTATCTTGGTGGCGAATGTAGATGCAGAAGTCCCATTCCTCAACGCCGCTTCTAATCATTGTAGTCGCGGTGGATTGTGCATCTAATGCAGCTGATGTCGTTGGATTAATATTGAGTTTGATGCGCAGGGCTTCAGTAGCCTCACATTCCAGTAAGTAGTGCAATAGTGGCGCCTCTGCTTCTGTTTCACAGATGTGACACTCTTTAAGTATTGGCTACAAGTGCCAGCAGCACTTGTAACCAAGTCTGAGTCTGTCTATGGCTACTGCAATGTCTCTGGATATCTTTTTGCCAGGCTTGAAAGAGGAGTAACCAGTGGCTTGTTCGTACCATATCGCAGTAAATCTTCCTTCCGCTTCTTTGGCTCTGCGGCGACTTTTGTTAGTTGAGAATATTTTCTTCTTGATTTGCTCCTTTATATGTGAGAAACTTGGAGGTATTTGAACCTTTACAACAGGTAGAGCAGCGGCAGTTTTTGCTAGTGAGTCTGCCTTTTCATTACTATCTATGCCAATGTGTCTTGGTATCCAATTTAGGGTGATTGACAGCCCTCGATTATGGGCTTCTTTTCCTATATGTTGAATTTCTGTGAGGAGTTGTATATTATCTCTGTGCTGACTGGATAACAATGCCTGGAGCGAAGATTTAGAGTCTGTATGACATGTAAATTATTCTCAATTGTATAGTTTATTGCCTCCTTCAGGCCATATAATTCTGTTTGCAATGTTGAGCACCATTCATGCTCCAGTAAGCTTTATGGTTGGTAGTGTAAACTGCTGCCCCAGCAGAACCTTTTCCTTGATCAACTGATCCGTCTGTGAAGATGTGAGTCGTTGTAGGGTTAGAGATATTTTCCATTTGTTGTTCTATTACTTCCTTGAGCCTCTGCGGGTCACATGCTGATTTTTTAACTGGTAATCTTTCAACGATTATCTTTAGATTCGATTCTTCCCATGGAGGAGGCTATCGAAAGTGTGGATATGGTCTATCATCCCCTTTGTTTTCAATGGTCCATTTCAGGTCCATTTTCTCTACAATCTTGACTACATTATCCACTGTTCAACATTATTCGCTTGTTCTACACTGTAGGTTTTTCTGAAAGGATCTCTGAATGATGTCTTTGATTGCTGGCGGTACAGGCTAAAATACCTTCAAGTTTTTCACAGATTAAGCAGCAAATCAAGAAGAAAATACATGCAAATATCAAAAGTCGCCACAGAGCAACACTAGTGAACATTCTGCATCTACAGCCACCACCAAGATAATGTTATTATAAGACTAAAACCAGTGCACTAAACAGAAGAGACAAATATTCAAGGGAAAAGGAGGAAACCCCCACCTCGATTTAAAACCTTGACCCAAATATTTTATGAACTATTACTATTATGCTACACAGTAGCAGTATGTCAACACACAATAGAAAAGGAAATAAGTGATATAAATTTGATAAGTTTAGAATGAGGAAAGACCTGGGTAAATGCTGGTTCGGTAACAGGTATGTTACCGAACCAGCAGGGATCTATTAGGCTACTGTGTAACATAATAGTTTCACATCCCTGTTACCGAACCAGCATTTTGTATAATATATATCAACACACAATAGAAAAGGAAATAAGTGATATAAACTTTATAAGTTTAGAATGAGGAAAGATGTAGGTAAATGCTGGTTCGGTAACAGGGATGTGAAACTATTATATTACACAGTAGCCTAATAGATCCCTGCTGGTTCGGTAACATACCTGTTACCGAACCAGCATTTACCCACATCTTTCCTCATTCTAAACTTATCAAGTTTATATCACTTATTTCCTTTTCTATTGTGTGTTGATATATATTATACATAAGTAATATCCCCTTTTTATGCCCATTCATCCACTTGTTTACTTCAGTCATGTCTTCCCTAACTCTTTGCTTTTATAAAAAATATATAATAAGGTTTCCAGTGATGACCAAAACACAATGCAGAAGACGACTTTCGGTATGTCCTAGACCATTATCAAGTTGTGTGAAAGCAGAGAGGAAGAAAGAAAAAAAGTGAGACCTCTCTGTAGTCTCTGTCCTCCTGCCGTCGATCTAATAAAAAGTGTCCGTGTCGTTTGGCCTTCCACCTCAGTTACAGGCCGGCTCCTGTGCGAGGTAAGTCACCATAGTCCGTGCTTATTGAATATTTTTGTTCCCAGTAGCTGAATCTATAACAACAACATCGTTTGGCCTTCTCTTCCTTATCTCCATACTCTTCCCTTCTCTTCCTTATCTGATGTCAATCTCAGGACATCGTTTAAATGCAACGACTGCATCCCTCCTGTAAGATGCTTAGTCGTGATGTCGACTCTCTGTTCCTCTTGATAATGATTTTCCATAGTCAGAAAGTTGAGTAAGGAAAGTATGTTCTCTCTATCTGATTTTATTTCACCTAAGAAATTGTTTAGGTGAAATAGATTGGAAAGTCCTGGGCAAGAAGGATGGACCGGTCATAGAGTGAGACGTGAACCTAGCGATCGGTGATGTAGGAAGGGATTTCGATGTGGATTCAAAATGTAACTTATTTAAAAATATTCTACACCTAGCACAGAAACGTAGTATACCATGCAAATTTGAATAGATCGAATAATAAAGATCGGAAGTGGATAACAATTCTTGCTTTGAACCTTATAGGTAGGAAGAGAGCTTGGTACAAAAGGATTAAGAGTGGGGAAGACGGTTCAAAGCAAGAAGTCGTCCTACTGGTTAGAAATGTTAAAACAAGAAATGCGGTAAAAAATAAACTATGAAGTTCTCATAGCAGGGAGGGCAAAGACAAATCCTAAAGGTTTTTTCAGTTATATCAAACAAAGATTAGGGAAAGGATAGGTCCATTAAAAACGGAGACAGGGCAGATAACTGATAATAAAGAGATGAGTAGAATTTTTAATAAACATTTTATCTCTGTATTTACTAAAGAGTAACTTAAGGGGCCTGGTGACTGGAGATTTTTCCAAATATGAAATATAGTGAAAACAATCTAAATGAATCTCCCGTTATTTGGTATCAACGTAGTGAAAATTTCATCGGAATGTGTTAAGAAATGATTTTTTTAAATTCATGCGAGCACGACAGGCGGCAACCAGTACTGATATTAACGATAATATCTCCTATTTACTGGCAATTAGGAATAAAGAAATGCAACCACATCTCCGATGCACAAAGAAGAAAATCATTAATAAGAAAGGTTTCCAAAGTTGGTATTCAGCTGATGACACCTGGAGGGTCAGATTTCTCCCATAATAATGAGTATGTTATTATGCAGTATTTATTATATATCATATAAATACATTGCTCAATTGCAATATTTGTTATGTCTCTTTGTCTGAAAGTTGACAACTACATTTTTCTCCTTTATTTTTTATGCGGATGTTGTTGTGACTTCTACATCTTGGAGAATGTATATCCGGCACTAAGCATGAGAAGTTGGAACGAAATTGGTCAACATCTTATTAAGTCACAGGTGGCAGAAGTAGTGACTGTTATTTGTTTTGGCCGATTTATTTACAGGTTTCAAACTCTATGGTTGACCAGTCCAGCAAAGAGAACGCCTGGTCGGGGACTGGGCCGCGAGGACGCAAAGCCCTGAAACCGTCTCAAGGTTGTCATTAACATATCTATATATATTTGTGGGGGAAGGTGGTTTTTTTTTGTGACTGGATTTCAACACATATTGACCCACAACTTTCACATATTCGAGTACGTTTAGCAGTATGTCTAACGAATGCGAAAAGGAGTTTTGCGAGCATTGTCTACCATATTTAAAAAATCATTAGAGTCAGGCAGAGTTTGAGAGTCGTGGAAAGTTTCTAATTTGGTACCAATTTTCAAGAAAGAAGATAGATCACTTGCGTCCACCTATCGGCAAATTATCTAAACGTCGATTGTGGGAAAGTTACTTGAATCAATAACTGCAAATACCATGCATCTTCATCTCGAATAACATAGTAATAATAGGTAGTAATAACCATAGTAATATTATTATAGCAATAATGTAAGGATTAGTAATAATGTAAGGAAGGAACTGATAAATCTAGTTGGAATTCTGAGAGCAGAGAGAGAAATATCTCCGTACGACAGAATTCGTAGGGAGTACGATTCATGGTACGACAGAATTATGTCGAGGAGGTACGACAGCTGAAATAACATCAAGAAGAAACGAAGGAGGAGGCCAATATTAAAAAGACCTCGTCGTAGAAAGTCGTAAAGGACAAGGGTCTTAAGAAGACCTTGACAAGGCCGCCTACAGACGCCCTAACGACTACAAATTCATTTGCCGTGGTGGAAGACGAGTGCTGTGGTGAGCCTGCAGTTCACTCGAAAAGGAAATCAAAGAAGAGCAATGAAGCACAAGCCCCTCAAGGTGCTCAGAAAGTTAAGGAGGCATCTAAGCAAATTTTGGTTGTGGGAGATTCCCAGGTGAGGTACTTAGACAAACCGTTTTGTGCTAGAAATAGGGGGAACAGGTTAAGGGTTTGCTATCCCGAAGCTGGAATTGGTGACATTATAAACAACATGAATGATATTATGGCTGGAAATGGAAATAATCCCATTATTTGTATTAGCACCTGAGGAAATGTTGTTGGTTGATTTAGGAGTGAAGACTGATTCAGAGGTATAAAACAGCTTTTGATTTGTGGAACCAATTGCCGCGTAACGTGGTGGAAGTGGGGTCCCTCGATTGTTTCAAGCGCGGGTTGGACATGTATATGAGTGGGATTGGGTGGTTATAGATAGGAGCTGCCTCGTGGCCAATGGGCCTTCTGCGGTTGCCTTTGTTCTTATGCTCTTAACTTAATTACAAATATTTTACGCAAAGCACAGGAAAGTACTATGCCTCACAAATTGAATAGATCAAACACAAATGTCCCGAAATGGATAACAAAGGATCTGAAAAACCTTATACGTAGAAAGAGAGCTTGGTACAAAGGGATTAAGAATGGGGAAGTCAGTTTTGAACAAGAATTCGCACAACTGGTTAGAAATGTTAAAAAAGAGATAAGGAGAGCAAAAAGTAACTATGAAGTTCGTATAGCAGGCCAAGCAAAGGCAAATCCTAAAAGTTTTTTTCAGTTATATCGAACAAAGGTTAGGGACAGGATAGGTCCAATAAAAATCGAGACAGGTCAGTTAACGGAGAAGAGTTAAGTTAATGTTAATGTTGTAATGCTAATGAAGAAGTGATGAGTAGTATTTTTAACAAATGTTTTATATCTGTATTTACTAAAGAAGAACTTAACAATATGCCTTCAGCTGAACAATTATATGTGGGTGAGGATGAAGACAGGTTGACTAGTTTAGCAGTTACCAGGGAGGATGTAATTAAACAAATAGTAAAACTAAAACCAAACAAATCCCCAGGGCCGGATGAAGTGTTTGCCTGGAAGCTAGACGTAGATATGTAAGAATACTTAGCAAGAGGGTAAATATAAAAATGTTGTGGATTCCTTCTCACATCGGCATGCAGGAACATGACAAAGTTGACGCCCTTGCTAAGGCTGCAGTAAATAAAGACAGTATTGAATGGAATCTTGAGTTATCAAATAGGTCCCTTAAAAGTGTCATTAGACGAGAACTCCTAGATGGATTTGAAGAAAGTAGAACAGTGCAAACTGGAACTAGTAGGTCCATTGTTCATCACAATGAAATGTGTGAAGTAAAACATGTGTATGGGCAAGTAACAAAGTCAGTAGACTAACAGATGTTGTCACAGCTCGTATAAGACTTGGCTACAAGTATCTCTGGCAGTTCGGCTTGTATAGGGATCTAGATGAAGTAAAGTGTAAAGTGTGTGGACATAGGCAGGGACACACACTCGAACACTATATCTTGAATTGTTGTAAAATTGAGCCTTTTAGAGATAGATCTAAGCTCACTCTGTATGATATGGCAACCTATCTTATTACCATGGATAAATTACCTGAAATCCTTGCACTGTACCCACATTTTGCTTCCAGTAGATGAACGACATATGAGATTCAGAAACAAGTAGTGTATTGTGAGGACTAATAATAAACAGAAGCTCCCCTATGACTCTGTAATATCCCCATTGGCCAAACTATTATGTATTAACGATAAGACCTACCATTAATGAATGATGACTTACTGTAAAGATGTAGCTCTTGTAATAGCACTTTCTCTGTAACTAGCTGACATTGTATCTATAAGGTGTGAAGGATTGAAGAAATTGTTTATGTAATAATCTAAGATGAGGTCTGATAAAGACCTTTTGTGCCCTCTGTAATGCTTTTGCGCTACCGCTCACAGGATGAGTATGGGGTGCACAATAAACTAGCCGCCTTCGGCGGCAACAATCAAAATCAATCAACCAGGGTGCTTAAAGAATGCAAAGAGGAGCTTTCCGAGCCACTGTCTACCATATTTAATAAATCAATAGAGTTAGGCAGAGTGCCAGAGTCATGGAAGGTAGCTAATGTGGTACCAATTTTTAAGAAAGGAGATAGATCACTTGCGTCAAACTATCGGCCAAATAGCCTAACGTCTATTGTGGGGAAGTTACTTGAATCAATAATTGCAAATACAATTCATCTGCATCTTGAAAAACATAAATTAATAAAGGAGTCGCAACATGGTTTTACAAATGGCCATTCATGTTTAACAAATTTGCAAACTTTTTACTCCAGCATAGTTGAGGCAGTTGATAGTGGTAAGGATTGTGATGTTGTGTACCTTGACATTAGCAAAGCTTTTGATACAGTGCCACATGAAAGAATAATTAAAAAAATAGAAGCACATGGTATTTGGGGAGCTATATTAAGTTGGATTAGGGTATGGCTATTCCAAAGGAAACAGAGAGTTAGCATAAATGGGGTTAAGTCAGTGTGGGTTAATGTTGTTAGTGGAGTACCTCAGGGCTCTGTCCTGGTACTTCTGTTGTTTATAATATATATAAATGATTTAGATTCAGGTTTGAGTAGCAAATCGATGATATTTGAGTTTGAGATGATACAAAAATCGGTAGGGAAATTAACACGAAAGAAGACTCGCTATCACTTCAAGTTGATCTAAATAGGGTTTTAAAATGGTCAAAAGACTGGAAGATGCAGTTTAATTCTAATAAATGTAAAGTTTTGCAGCTAGGTAATGATGATAGAGTTACAAGATACGAGCTAGATGGTGTTGAGATTGCGAAGTCGGATTGCGAAAGGGATCTGGGAGTTATGATTAGTAAGAATTTAAAACAAAAGGATCAATGCATGAATGTTCGTAATAAGGCGAATAGGACACTGGGATTTGTTAATCGAAGCGTTAGTAACATGACACCTGGTGTGGTTCTTCAGCTATATCTTGCTCTGGTTAGGCCCCATTTAGATTATGCAGTCCAGTTTTGGTCGCCGTACTATAGAATATATATAAATTCACTTGAACGTGTCCAGCGTAGGATGACTAAGTTAATTCCCCAAATTAGAAATCTTTCATATGAAGAAAGATTAATAAAGCTTAAGTTGCATTCACTGGAAAGGCGAAGAGTTAGGGGTGACATGATAGACGTTTACAAGTGGGTGAATAGACATAACAAAGGGGATATTAATAGGGTATTGAAAGTATTAATACAAGACAGAACACGAAACAATGGGTATAAATTGGATAAGTTTAGATTTAGGAAAGACTTGGGTAAATACTGGTTCAGTAACAGGGTTGTTGATTTGTGGAACCAATTACCGCATAACGTGCTGGAGGTGGGGTCCCTCGATTGTTTCAAGCGCGGGTTTGACAAGTATATGAGTGGGATTGGGTGGTTATAAATAGGAGCTGCCTCGTATGGGCCAATAGGCCTTCTGCAGTTACCTTTGTTCTTATGTTCTTATGTTTCAGCTGTCTTACCACCTCAAGTAGGGAATCCATCTCAGCTCTCAGAGTTCCAACTAGATTCATCAATTCGTCCATTATTGCTATAATAATGTTACTACGGAAAGACTTATCAACACAATTTGGGAAAGATTTGGGTTCGGTAACAGGGTTGTTGATTTGTGGAACCAATTACCACATAACGTGGTGGAGGTGGGGTCCCTCGATTATATCAAGCGTGGGGTTGGTGATGTATAAGAGTGGGATTGGGTGGTTATAGATAGGTGGTCTCGTATGGGCCAATAGGCCTTCTGCAATTACCTTTTTTCCTATGTTCTTATGTTCAGTTTTGGTCGCCTTACTATAGAATGAATATAAATTCACTTGAACATGTTCAGCGTAGGATGACAAAGTTAATTCCCCAAATTAGAAATCTTTCATATGAAGAAAGATTACCAAAGCCTAAATTGCATTCACTGGAAAGGCGAAGAGTTAAGGGTGACATGATAGAGGTTTACAAGTGGATAAATGAACATAACAAGGGGGATAATAATAGTCTATTAAAAGTATCAACACAAGACAGAACACGAAACAATGGGTATAAATTGGATAAGTTTAAATTTAGGAAAGACTTGAATAAATACTGATTCGGTAACAGGGTTGTTGATTTGTGGACTCAATTACCGCATAACGTGGTGGAGATGGAGTCCCTCGATTTTTTCAAGCGTGGGTTGTACATGTATATGAATGGGATTGGGTGGTTATAAATAGGAGCTGTATCGTATGGGCCAATAGGCCTTCTGCCGTTACCTTTGTTCTTATGTTCTTATTATCGATTTTCTTCATTGCAAGTTGTTATTGTTGTTTTAGATTGATCTACTCTAAAAGGAACTTTTTTCTAATTTAGTAACTAAAATTTCTATGTAGCACGGGCTATGGTGAACCGGTAAACCAATACAATTGACTGCAACCGATGATGATTTCATAAATATTTCCATTTCACACAGAAATCACACTAACGTGATACATCAGTCGATTAAGGCAGTGTCTGGGATGCTCCCGGACGCAGGTTCGAATCCTCGTCACGGCCCTTGTGGATTTGTTTATTTCCATTTCGTCAGGTACATGTAGAGGTGAGGTGTTTTAACATAAATAGATCTGAAAATCTGGCAGAAAAACATCGATCGGACTGTGTGTAAACTGGCTAGAAGATAGTGTGTTGGTTATCCATTCAGTTAAGGATACATCCTGTCATTTCTACCTCCAAACATGGCAGCTGATATTGATATGAGCCTGGAAGACTATATTAAGACTCGAATGAATATGGTTGGTTCAAGAACATGTCGACACCGTTCAGAAGATCCTCAGAGGATGTCTGTTTTGAGTACTGTGGTTGTGGCAAGTCAATGCAAGGATATGACAAAGTAAGTTACGCTTTCCTTATATTAATCTGAGATAATTAGTAAACATTAAATTTCAACTAATAACTACAAAATGTAAAGTAACCTATTTCAATCATTTCTAATGATGGAGTTTTTATGATTCTTAATATGTTAACTGTATCTGAGTTAGTGAATCAGAGGCATAATATTCCGGATTAGAGGAACGTTAACTTTTATATTACTAGTTCTGCTTGAATGATTCCTATTTTTGTCTAAATCATTTTTCATTGAGTTTTTAAGAAGTCTTACTCGATGAAACCATGTTATATAAAAAAAAATCACGTTTTACAGGACAATTGCAGAAGGAGCAACACCATGCACAAGAGGGAAGGATTCCGCAATCATAAGTTGGGTGAATCGGCCAAAGTCCTCATATCTAACCTGCGATATACAGTAACAGACGCAGAAATTTATGTGAGTCAAAGAATATTGAATATGAATGAAAGAAAGTTATGAGAGAATTCTGCAGTAATAAGATTTCTAGCGCATCAGTTAACTTTAATATGAACTTGAAATATTAGTTCATATTATTATTGTATTGTAGTTCATTATTATTATTGTAGTGTAGTGCATGCAAAACGCACAACAATAAAGTGGTGTAACTCAAGCTATTCTCAGCCCGTTTTTAAATATGTACTTGTTCTCCAATACAGAATCTTCAATCTTTTTCAGGAGCTGTTTGCTGAATTTGGAACCATTTGTGTGGTTTGTCAATATTAATAACGTTATGGTGGTGGCGGATATGGAAGCAGTGTTCACAAGTGTTATCCATTCTTCAACTGCCTTTCTAACTATTGTAGTTCCTGTGGATTTTACATATAATCCAGCTGCTCAAGTCGATATTGAGAATGATCCAGGACGGACCGAAACGTCGTCTTCCCTTATATTTCTAGTGTGTGGTTTGGTCAACATATTTCAGCCACGTTATTGTGACTTTATAACGTTATTGAAACAAGACTAAGACAAGTTTGCTTCGCAGAGGCTCAAAACTGTCAAAGAACAACAAACGGATACCATCTCAAGATTTGCAACTACACACATCTTCACAGATCGATCAGTTGATTAAGAATGAAGTTCTGCTTGTTTAGCAGTTTACACTTACACCCATGAAGTTACTGGAGCATGAATAGTGGGTGTTCAACTTTGCAAACAGAATAATATACCCTGAAAAAGGCAATAAATTATACAATTGAGAATAATTTACATCATGTCATCATGCATGTCGACTCTCCAGGTATTGTTATCCAGCTAGCATAGAAATCATATACAATTCATCACAGAAATCGTACATATAGGAAAAGCCCACAATCTTGAGCTGTCAATTACCCTAAATTGGAGTACAAGTCACATTGGTATAGATGGTAATGAAAGGGCAGACTTACTAGCAAAAACTGCCACTGCTTTACCGTTGTTGTTGTTTCAGATTTAGCTTCTCAGGACAAAGTGTCCATGTAGCACGGGCTATGGTGAGCCCGTAATAGAGTTTGGTTATACCTGATAACCTTGCTTCTGTGATATTAGGGTCCAAGTTTGAAATGGAGGAGGGGATTTTTCCTTTTTCCTTACTTATTTATCGCTTCTGTTTTAGTGCACTGCTTTTAATCTTATTTCATTAACATTATCTTGGTGGCGAATGTAGATGCAGAAGTCCCATTCCTCAACGCCTTTTCTAATCATTGTAGTCGCGGTGGATTGTGCATCTAATGCAGCTGCTGTCGTTGGATTAATATTGAGTTTGATGCTCAAGGGCTTCAGTAGCCTCACATTCCAGTAAGTAGTGCAATAGTGGCGCCTCTGCTTCTGTTTCACAGATGTGACACTCTTTAAGTATTGGCTACAAGTGCCAGCAGCACTTGTAACCAAGTTTGAGTCTGTCTATAGCTACTGCAATGTCTGTGGATATCGTTTTGCCAGGCTTGAAAGAGGAGTAACCAGTGGCTTGTTCGTACCATATCGCAGTGGATCTTCCTTCCGCTTCTTTGGCTCTGCGGCGACTTTTGTTAGTTGAGAATATTTTCTTCTTGATTTGCTCCTTTATATGTGAGAAACTTGGAGGTATTTGAACCTTTACAACAGGTAGAGCAGCGGCAGTTTTTGCTAGTGAGTCTGCCTATTCATTACTATCTATGCCAATGTGTCTTGGTATCCAATTTAGGGTGATTGACAGCCCTCGATTATGGGCTTCTTTTCCTATATGTTGAATTTCTGTGAGGAGTTGTATATTATCTCTGTGCTGACTGGATAACAATGCCGGAGCCAAGATTTAGAGTCTGTATGACATGTAAATTATTCTCAATTGTATAGTTTATTGCCTCCTTCAGGCCATATAATTCTGTTTGCAATGTTGAGCACCATTCATGCTCCAGTAAGCTTTATGGTTGGTAGTGTAAACTGCTGCCCCAGCAGAACCTTTTCCTTGATCAACTGATCCGTCTGTGAAGATGTGAGTCGTTGTAGGGTTAGAGATATTTTCCATTTGTTGTTCTATTACTTCCTTGAGCCTCTGCGGGTCACATGCTGACTTTTTAACTGGTAATCTTTCAATGATTATCTTTAGATTCGATTCTTCCCATGGAGGAGGCTATCGAAAGTGTGGATATGGTCTATCTTCCCCTTTGTTTTCAATGGTCCATTTCAGGTCCATTTTCTCTACAATCTTGACTACATTATCCACTGTTCTACATTATTCGCTTGTTCTACACTGTAGGTTTTTCTGAAAGGATCTCTGAATGATGTCTTTGATTGCTGGCGGTACAGGCTAAAATACCTTCAATTTTTTCACAGATTAAGCAGCAAATCAAGAAGAAAATACATGCAAATATCAAAAGTCGCCACAGAGCAACACTAGTGAACATTCTGCATGTACATCCACCACCAAGATAATGTTATTATAAGACTAAAACCAGTGCACTAAACAGAAGAGACAAATATTCAAGGGAAAAGGAGGAAACCCCCACCTCGATTTAAAACCTTGACCCAAATATTTTATGAACTATTACTATTATGCTACACAGTAGCAGTATGTCAACACACAATAGAAAAGGAAATAAGTGATATAAATTTGATAAGTTTAGAATGAGGAAAGACCTGGGTAAATGCTGGTTCGGTAACAGGTATGTTACCGAACCAGCAGGGATCTATTAGGCTACTGTATAACATAATAGTTTCACATCCCTGTTACCGAACCAGCATTTTGTATAATATATATGAACACACAATAGAAAAGGAAATAAGTGATATAAACTTTATAAGTTTAGAATGAGGAAAGATGTAGGTAAATGCTGGTTCGGTAACAGGGATGTGAAACTATTATATTACACAGTAGCCTAATAGATCCCTGCTGGTTCGGTAACATACCTGTTACCGAACCAGCATTTACCCACATCTTTCCTCATTCTAAACTTATCAAGTTTATATCACTTATTTCCTTTTCTATTGTGTGTTGATATATATTATACATAAGTAATATCCCCTTTTTATGCCCATTCATCCACTTGTTTACTTCAGTCATGTCTTCCCTAACTCTTTGCTTTTATAAAAAATATATAATAAGGTTTCCAGTGATGACCAAAACACAATGCAGAAGACGACTTTCGGTATGTCCTAGACCATTATCAAGTTGTGTGAAAGCAGAGAGGAAGAGAGAAAAAAAGTGAGACCTCTCTGTATTCTCTGTCCTCCTGCCGTCGATCTAATAAAAAGTGTCCGTGTCGTTTGGCCTTCCACCTCAGTTACAGGCCGGCTCCTGTGCGAGGTAAGTCACCATAGTCCGTGCTTATTGAATATTTTTGTTCCCAGTAGCTGAATCTATAACAACAACATCGTTTGGCCTTTTTTTTTTTTTTTTTTTTTTTTTTTTTTTTTTTTTTTTTGAGATATATACAAGAGTTGTTACATTCTTGTACAGCCACTAGTACGCGTAGCGTTTCGGGCAAGTCCTTAATCCTATGGTCCCTGGAATACGATCCCCTGCCGCGAAGAATCGTTTTTTCATCCAAGTACACATTTTACTGTTGCGTTAAACAGAGGCTACAGTTAAGGAATTGCGCCCAGTAAATCCTCCCCGGCCAGGATACGAACCCATGACATAGCGCTCGCGGAACGCCAGGCGAGTGTCTTACCACTACACCACGGAGACTGCTAGGTTCTGAGGAGACTGCCTTCTCTTCCTTATCTCCATCACTCTTCCCTTCTCTTCCTTATCTGATGTCAATCTCAGGACATCGTTTAAATGCAACGACTGCATCCCTCCTGTAAGATGCTTAGTCGTGATGTCGACTCTCTGTTCCTCTTGATAATGATTTTCCATAGTCAGAAAGTTGAGTAAGGAAAGGATGTTCTCTCTATCTGATTTTATTTCACCTAAGAAATTGTTTAGGTGAAATAGATTGGAAAGTCCTGGGCAAGAAGGATGGACCGGTCATAGAGTGAGACGTGAACCTAGCGATGGGTGATGTAGGAAGGGATTTCGATGTGGATTCAAAATGTAACTTATTTAAAAATATTCTACACCTAGCACAGAAACGTAGTATACCATGCAAATTTGAATAGATCGAATAATAAAGATCGGAAGTGGATAACAATTCTTGCTTTGAACCTTATAGGTAGGAAGAGAGCTTGGTACAAAAGGATTAAGAGTGGGGAAGACGGTACAAAGCAAGAAGTCGTCCTACTGGTTAGAAATGTTAAAACAAGAAATGCGGTAAAAAATAAACTATGAAGTTCTCATAGCAGGGAGAGCAAAGACAAATCCTAAAGGTTTTTTCAGTTATATCAAACAAAGATTAGGGAAAGGATAGGTCCATTAAAAACGGAGACAGGGCAGATAACTGATAATAAAGAGATGAGTAGAATTTTTAATAAACATTTTATCTCTGTATTTACTAAAGAGTAACTTAAGGGGCCTGGTGACTGTAGATTTTTCCAAATATGAAATATAGTGAAAACAATCTAAATGAATCTCCCGTTATTTGGTATCAACGTAGTGAAAATTTCATCGGAATGTGTTAAGAAATGATTTTTTTAAATTCATGCGTGCACGACAGGCGGCAACCAGTACTGATATTAACGATAACATCTCCTATTTACTGGCAATTAGGAATAAAGAAATGCAACCACATCTCCGATGCACAAAGAAGAAAATCATTAATAAGAAAGGTTTCCAAAGTTGGTATTCAGCTGATGACACCTGGAGGGTCAGATTTCTCCCATAATAATGAGTATGTTATTATGCAGTATTTATTATATATCATATAAATACATTGCTCAATTGCAATATTTGTTATGTCTCTTTGTCTGAAAGTTGACAACTACATTTATCTCCTTTATTTTTTTATGCGGATGTTGTTGTGACTTCTACATCTTGGAGAATGTATATCCGGCACTAAGCATGAGAAGTTGGAACGAAATTGGTCAACATCTTATTAAGTCACAGGTGGCAGAAGTAGTGACTGTTATTTGTTTTGGCCGATTTATTTACAGGTTTCAAACTCTATGGTTGACCAGTCCAGCAAAGAGAACGCCTGGTCGGGGACTGGGCCGCGAGGACGCAAAGCCCTGAAACCGTCTCAAGGTTGTCATTAACATATCTATATATATTTGTGGGGGAAGGTGGTATTTTTTTGTGACTGGATTTCAACACATATTGACCCACAACTTTCACATATTCGAGTACGTTTAGCAGTATGTCTAACGAATGCGAAAAGGAGTTTTGCGAGCATTGTCTACCATATTTAAAAAATCATTAGAGTCAGGCAGAGTTTCAGAGTCGTGGAAAGTTTCTAATTTGGTACCAATTTTCAAGAAAGAAGATAGATCACTTGCGTCCAACTATCGGCAAATTATCTAAACGTCGATTGTGGGAAAGTTACTTGAATCAATAACTGCAAATACCATGCATCTTCATCTCGAATAACATAGTAATAATAGGTAGTAATAACCATAGTAATATTATTATAGCAATAATGTAAGGATTAGTAATAATGTAAGGAAGGAACTGATAAATCTAGTTGGAATTCTGAGAGCAGAGAGAGAAATATCTCCGTACGACAGAATTCGTAGGGAGTACGATTCATGGTACGACAGAATTATGTCGAGGAGGTACGACAGCTGAAATAACATCAAGAAGAAACGAAGGAGGAGGCCAATATTAAAAAGACCTCGTCGTAGAAAGTCGTAAAGGACAAGGGTCTTAAGAAGACCTTGACAAGGCCGCCTACAGACGCCCTAACGACTACAAATTCATTTGCCGTGGTGGAAGACGAGTGCTGTGGTGAGCCTGCAGTTCACTCGAAAAGGAAATCAAAGAAGAGCAATGAAGCACAAGCCCCTCAAGGTGCTCAGAAAGTTAAGGAGGCATCTAAGCAAATTTTGGTTGTGGGAGATTCCCAGGTGAGGTACTTAGACAAACCGTTTTGTGCTAGAAATAGGGGGAACAGGTTAAGGGTTTGCTATCCCGGAGCTGGAATTGGTGACATTATAAACAACATGAATGATATTATGGCTGGAAATGGAAATAATCCCATTATTTGTATTAGCACCTGAGGAAATGTTGTTGGTTGATTTAGGAGTGAAGACTGATTCAGAGGTATAAAACAGCTTTTGATTTGTGGAACCAATTGCCGCGTAACGTGGTGGAAGTGGGGTCCCTCGATTGTTTCAAGCGCGGGTTGGACATGTATATGAGTGGGATTGGGTGGTTATAGATAGGAGCTGCCTCGTGGCCAATGGGCCTTCTGCGGTTGCCTTTGTTCTTATGCTCTTAACTTAATTACAAATATTTTACGCAAAGCACAGGAAAGTACTATGCCTCACAAATTGAATAGATCAAACACAAATGTCCCGAAATGGATAACAAAGGATCTGAAAAACCTTATACGTAGAAAGAGAGCTTGGTACAAAGGGATTAAGAATGGGGAAGTCAGTTTTGAACAAGAATTCGCACAACTGGTTAGAAATGTTAAAAAAGAGATAAGGAGAGCAAAAAGAAACTATGAAGTTCGTATAGCAGGCCAAGCAAAGGCAAATCCTAAAAGTTTTTTTCAGTTATATCGAACAAAGGTTAGGGACAGGATAAGTCCATTAAAAATCGAGACAGGTCAGTTAACGGAGAAGAGTTAAGTTAATGTTGTAATGCTAATGAAGAAGTGATGAGTAGTATTTTTAACAAATGTTTTATATCTGTATTTACTAAAGAAGAACTTAACAATATGCCTTCAGCTGAACAATTATATGTGGGTGAGGATGAAGACAGGTTGACTAGTTTAGCAGTTACCAGGGAGGATGTAATTAAACAAATAGTAAAACTAAAACCAAACAAATCCCCAGGGCCGGATGAAGTGTTTGCCTGGAAGCTAGACGTAGATATGTAAGAATACTTAGCAAGAGGGTAAATATAAAAATGTTGTGGATTCCTTCTCACATCGGCATGCAGGAACATGACAAAGTTGACGCCCTTGCTAAGGCTGCAGTAAATAAAGACAGTATTGAATGGAATCTTGAGTTATCAAATAGGTCCCTTAAAAGTGTCATTAGACGAGAACTCCTAGATGGATTTGAAGAAAGTAGAACAGTGCAAACTGGAACTAGTAGGTCCATTGTTCATCACAATGAAATGTGTGAAGTAAAACATGTGTATGGGCAAGTAACAAAGTCAGTAGACTAACAGATGTTGTCACAGCTCGTATAAGACTTGGCTACAAGTATCTCTGGCAGTTCGGCTTGTATAGGGATCTAGATGAAGTAAAGTGTAAAGTGTGTGGAACATAGGCAGGGACACACACTCGAACACTATATCTTGGATTGTTGTAAAATTGAGCCTTTTAGAGATAGATCTAAGCTCACTCTGTATGATATGGCAACCTTATCTTATTACCATGGATAAATTACCTGAAATCCTTGCACTGTACCCACATTTTGCTTCCAGTTGATGAACGACATATGAGATTCAGAAACAAGTAGTGTATTGTGAGGACTAATAATAAACAGAAGCTCCGCTATGACTCTGTAATATCCCCATTGGCCAAACTATTATGTATTAACGATAAGACCTACCATTAATGTAATGATGACTTACTGTAAAGATGTAGCTCTTGTAATAGCACTTTCTCTGTAACTAGCTGACATTGTATCTATAAGGTGTGAAGGATTGAAGAAATTGTTTATGTAATAATCTAAGATGAGGTCTGATAAAGACCTTTTGTGCCCTCTGTAATGCTTTTGCGCTACCGCTCACAGGATGAGTATGGGGTGCACAATAAACTAGCCGCCTTCGGCGGCAACAATCAAAATCAATCAACCAGGGTGCTTAAAGAATGCAAAGAGGAGCTTTCCGAGCCACTGTCTACCATATTTAATAAATCAATAGAGTTAGGCAGAGTGCCAGAGTCATGGAAGGTAGCTAATGTGGTAACCAATTTTTAAGAAAGGAGATAGATCACTTGCGTCAAACTATCGGCCAAATAGCCTAACGTCTATTGTGGGGAAGTTACTTGAATCAATAATTGCAAATACAATTCATCTGCATCTTGAAAAACATAAATTAATAAATGAGTCGCAACATGGTTTTACAAATGGCCATTCATGTTTAACAAATTTGCTAACTTTTTACTCCAGCATAGTTGAGGCAGTTGATAGTGGTAAGGATTGTGATGTTGTGTACCTTGACATTAGCAAAGCTTTTGATACAGTGCCACATGAAAGAATAATTAAAAAAATAGAAGCACATGGTATTTGGGGAGCTATATTAAGTTGGATTAGGGTATGGCTATTCCAAAGGAAACAGAGAGTTAGCATAAATGGGGTTAAGTCAGAGTGGGTTAATGTTGTTAGTGGAGTACCTCAGGGCTCTGTCCTGGTACTTCTGTTGTTTATAATATATATAAATGATTTAGATTCAGGTTTGAGTAGCAAATCGATGATATTTGAGTTTGAGATGATACAAAAATCGGTAGGGAAATTAACACGAAAGAAGACTCGCTATCACTTCAAGTTGATCTAAATAGGGTTTTAAAATGGTCAAAAGACTGGCAGATGCAGTTTAATTCTAATAAATGTAAAGTTTTGCGGCTAGGTAATGATGATAGAGTTACAAGATACGAGCTAGATGGTGTTGAGATTGCGAAGTCGGATTGCGAAAGGGATCTGGGAGTTATGATTAGTAAGAATTTAAAACATAAGGATCAATGCATGAATGTTCGTAATAAGGCGAATAGGACACTGGGATTTGTTAATCGAAGCGTTAGAAACATGACACCTGGTGTGGTTCTTCAGCTATATCTTGCTCTGGTTAGGCCCCATTTAGATTATGCAGTTCAGTTTTGGTCGCCGTACTATAGAATATATATCAATTCACTTGAACGTGTCCATCGTAGGATGACTAAGTTAATTCCCCAAATTAGAAATCTTTCATATGAAGAAAGATTAATAAAGCTTAAGTTGCATTCACTGGAAAGGCGAAGAGTTAGGGGTGACATGATAGAGGTTTACAAGTGGGTGAATAGACATAACAAAGGGGATATTAATAGGGTATTGAAAGTATTAACACAAGACAGAACACGAAACAATGGGTATAAATTGGATAAGTTTAGATTTAGGAAAGACTTGAATAAATACTGATTCGGTAACAGGGTTGTTGATTTGTGGACTCAATTACCGCATAACGTGGTGGAGATGGAGTCCCTCGATTTTTTCAAGCGTGGGTTGTACATGTATATGAATGGGATTGGGTGGTTATAAATAGGAGCTGTATCGTATGGGCCAATAGGCCTTCTGCCGTTACCTTTGTTCTTATGTTCTTATTATCGATTTTCTTCATTGCAAGTTGTTATTGTTGTTTTAGATTGATCTACTCTAAAAGGAACTTTTTTCTAATTTAGTAACTAAAATTTCTATGTAGCACGGGCTATGGTGAACCGATAAACCAATACAATTGACTGCAACCGATGATGATTTCATAAATATTTCCATTTCACACAGAAATCACACTAACGTGATACATCAGTCGATTAAGGCAGTGTCTGGGATGCTCCCGGACGCAGGTTCGAATCCTCGTCACGGCCCTTGTGGATTTGTTTATTTCCATTTCGTCAGGTACATGTAGAGGTGAGGTGTTTTAACATAAATAGATCTGAAAATCTGGCAGAAAAACGTCGATCGGACTGTGTGTAAACTGGCTAGAAGATAGTGTGTTGGTTATCCATTCAGTTAAGGATACATCCTGTCATTTCTACCTCCAAACATGGCAGCTGATATTGATATGAGCCTGGAAGACTATATTAAGACTCGAATGAATATGGTTGGTTCAAGAACATTTCGAGACCGTTCAGAAGATCCTCAGAGGATGTCTGTTTTGAGCACTGTGGTTGTGGCAAGTCAATGCAAGGATATGACAGACAAAGTAAGTTACGCTTTCCTTATATTAATCTGAGATAATTAGTAAACATTAAATTTCAACTAATAACTACAAAATGTAAAGTAACCTATTTCAATCATTTCTAATGATGGAATTTTTATGATTCTTAATATGTTAACTGTATCTGAGTTAGTGAATCAGAGGCATAATATTCCGGATTAGAGGAAAGTTAACTTTTATATTACTAGTTCTGCTTGAATGATTCCTATTTTTGTCTAAATCATTTTTCATTGAGTTTTTAAGAAGTCTTACTCGATGAAACCATGTTATATAAAAAAAAAATCACGTTTTACAGGACAATTGCAGAAGGAGCAACACCATGCACAAGAGGGAAGGATTCCGCAATCATAAGTTGGGTGAATCGGCCAAAGTCCTCATATCTAACCTGCGATATACAGTAACAGACGCAGAAATTTATGTGAGTCAAAGAATATTGAATATGAATGATAGAAAGTTATGAGAGAATTCTGCAGTAATAAGATTTCTAGCGCATCAGTTAACTCTAATATGAACTTGAAATATTAGTTCATATTATTATTGTATTGTAGTTCATTATTATTATTGTAGTGTAGTGCGTGCAAAACGCACAACAATAAAGTGGTTTAACTCAAGCTATTCTCAGCCCGTTTTTAAATATGTACTTGTTCTCCAATACAGAATCTTCAATCTTTTTCAGGAGCTATTTGCTGAATTTGGAACCATTATAAATGCAGCAGTTAACAATGATAACTTGGGAAAGTCATTAGGTACAGCGTATATTGTCTTTGCCCGAGAAGCAGATGCACTTCTAGCTCTCAAGCAGTACAATGGTTTTCGTTTTCATGGCCGACCAATAGGAATCACCATGGATGGCGGATCAGCTGGTAAGTCATGACATTAGATTTTCTTTGCAAGTTTTCTCTTATGGAAAGGTTGACTTCTTAGCTTTTCACATTAATGTGTCAAGTTCTAGTGATGTCATTATCCATGTATTTGTTGTTCTACTATGAAATATAGTAATTAATGAGTTGTATTATCTTCCCGATATTTAGGTAGTGGCGACATAAAAGATCGGCTTGACTACAACAGAGTCTACAGAAGTGGCTATCGTGGAAAAGACCGCACTGGCTACCGTCTTGGCGATCGTACTAACAAACGGAGTGCATACAAAGGCAGAAAATTCATTAATTACAGTAATAGAGATGTCGAACGTGGTGGAAATGGTAGAGGCGAGCGTGATGTAAGTAGTGACGAACGCTTTGGCTACATTGACAGCAACCACGAGAGATGGTTTGGTAGGCGGGGTACCAGGAATAAGGTATATAATGGCAATGATCCGGATATTGAGTGTGATGCCTGGTAACTCCTGACTAGAAATTGGCTATTGATAATTTTATAAGTTTTTGTGTAATAAACTTTAAATAATAAACTGTAATAATTTTTTGTTAAATTTGTCTATTGGTTAACCTCAATGATGCAAGAAAATATGTTATTTTACTTATTGGAATGTGAAGCAACTGCAGCCCTGCGCAACAAACTCAACATTCATCCAACGAGAGCAGCTGGATTAGATGTAAAATCCACAGCAACTACAATAGTTAGAAAGGCAGTTGAAGAATGGATAACACTAGTGAACACTGCTTCCATATCCGCCACCACAATAACGTTATTAATATTGACCAAACCACACACTAGTCGATTGTGTGAATGATCCAGGACGGACCGAAACGTCGTCGTCCCTTTACTTTCTAGTGTGTGGTTTGTCAATATTAATAACTTTATGGTGGTGGCGGATATGGAAGCAGTGTTCACAAGTGTTATCCATTCTTCAACTGCCTTTCTAACTATTGTAGTTCCTGTGGATTTTACATATAATCCAGCTGCTCAAGTCGATTGTGAGAATGATCCAGGACGGACCGAAACGTCGTCTTCCCTTATATTTCTAGTGTGTGGTTTGGTCAACATATTTCAGCCACGTTATTGTGACTTTAAAACGTTATTGAAACAAGACTAAGACAAGTTTGCTTCGCAGAGGCTCAAAACTGTCAAAGAACAACAAACGGATACCATCTCAAGATTTGCAACTACACACATCTTCACAGATGGATCAGTTGATTAAGAATGAGGTTCTGCTTGTTTAGCAGTTTACACTTATACCCATGAAGTTACTGGAGCATGAATAGTGGGTGTTCAACTTTGCAAACAGAATAATATACCCTGAAAAAGGCAATAAATTATACAATTGAGAATAATTTACATCATGTCATCATGCATGTCGACTCTCCAGGCATTGTTATCCAGCTAGCATAGAAATCATATACAATTCATCACAGAAATCGTAAATATAGGAAAAGCCCACAATCTTGAGCTGTCAATTACCCTAAATTGGAGTACAAGTCACATTGGTATAGATGGTAATGAAAGGGCAGACTTACTAGCAAAAACTGCCACTGCTTTACCGTTGTTGTTGTTTCAGATTTAGCTTCTCAGGACAAAGTGTCCATGTAGCACGGGCTATGGTGAGCCCGTAATAGAGTTTGGTTATACCTGATAACCTTGCTTCTGTGATATTAGGGTCCAAGTTTGAAATGGAGGAGGGGATTTTTCCTTTTTCCTTACTTATTTATCGCTTCTGTTTTAGTGCACTGGTTTTAATCTTATTTCATTAACATTATCTTGGTGGCGAATGCAGATGCAGAAGTCCCATTCCTCAACGCCTTTTCTAATCATTGTAGTCGCGGTGGATTGTGCATCTAACGCAGCTGCTGTCGTTGGATTAATATTGAGTTTGATGCTCAAGGGCTTCAGTAGCCTCACATTCCAGTAAGTAGTGCAATAGTGGCGCCTCTGCTTCTGTTTCACAGATGTGACACTCTTTAACTATTGGCTACAAGTGCCAGCAGCACTTGTAACCAAGTCTGAGTCTGTCTATGGCTACTGCAATGTCTCTGGATATCTTTTTGCCAGGCTTGAAAGAGGAGTAACCGGTGGCTTGTTCGTACCATATCGCAGTGGATCTTCCTTCCGCTTCTTTGGCTCTGCGGCGACTTTTGTTAGTTGAGAATATTTTCTTCTTGATTTGCTCCTTTATCTGTGAGAAACTTGGAGGTATTTGAACCTTTACAACAGGTAGAGCAGCGGCAGTTTTTGCTAGTGAGTCTGCCTTTTCATTACCATCTATGCCAATGTGACTTGGTATCCAATTTAGGGTGATTGACAGCCCTCGATTATGGGCTTCTTTTCCTATATGTTGAATTTCTGTGAGGAGTTGTATATTATCTCTGTGCTGACTGGATAACAATGCCTGGAGCGAAGATTTAGAGTCTGTATGACATGTAAATTATTCTCAATTGTATAGTTTATTGCCTCCTTCAGGCCATATAATTCTGTTTGCAATGTTGAGCACCATTCATGCTCCAGTAAGCTTTATGGTTGGTAGTGTAAACTGCTGCCCCAGCAGAACCTTTTCCTTGATCAACTGATCCGTCTGTGAAGATGTGAGTCGTTGTAGGGTTAGAGATATTTTCCATTTGTTGTTCTATTACTTCCTTGAGCCTCTGCGGGTCACATGCTGATTTTTTAACTGGTAATCTTTCAATGATTATCTTTAGATTCGATTCTTCCCATGGAGGAGGCTATCGAAAGTGTGGATATGGTCTATCTTCCCCTTTGTTTTTAATGGTCCATTTCAGGTCCATTTTCTCTACAATCTTGACTACATTATCCATCCATGAGCTTGTTCTACCCTGTAGGTTTTTCTGAAAGGATCTCTGAATGCTGTCTTTTCTTGCTGGCGGTACAGGCTAAAATACCTTCAAGTTTTTCACAGATTAAGCAGCAAATCAAGAAGAAAATACATGCAAATATCAAAAGTCGCCACAGAACAACACTAGTGAACATTCTGCATCTACATCCACCACCAAGATAATGTTATTATAAGACTAAAACCAGTGCACTAAACAGAAGAGACAAATATTCAAGGGAAAAGGAGGAAACCCCCACCTCGATTTAAAACCTTGACCCAAATATTTTATGAACTATTACTATTATGCTACACAGTAGCAGTATGTCAACACACAATAGAAAAGGAAATAAGTGATATAAATTTGATAAGTTTAGAATGAGGAAAGACCTGGGTAAATGCTGGTTCGGTAACAGGTATGTTACCGAACCAGCAGGGATCTATTAGGCTACTGTGCTAATGTGTAACATAATAGTTTCACATCCCTGTTACCGAACCAGCATTTTGTATAATATATATCAACACACAATAGAAAAGGAAATAAGTGATATAAACTTTATAAGTTTAGAATGAGGAAAGATGTAGGTTAATGCTGGTTCGGTAACAGGATGTGAAACTATTATGTTACACAGTAGCCTAATAGATCCCTGCTGGTTCGGTAACATACCTGTTACCGAACCAGCATTTACCCACATCTTTCCTCATTCTAAACTTATCAAGTTTATATCACTTATTTTCTTTTCTATTGTGTGTTGATATATATTATACATAAGTAATACATAAGTCCCCTTTTTATGCCCATTCATCCACTTGTTTACTTCAGTCATGTCTTCCCTAACTCTTTGCTTTTATAAAAAATATATAATAAGGTTTCCAGTGATGACCAAAACACAATGCAGAAGACGACTTTCGGTATGTCCTAGACCATTATCAAGTTGTGTGAAAGCAGAGAGGAAGAGAGAAAAAAAGTGAGACCTCTCCGTAGTCTCTGTCCTCCTGCCGTCGATCTAATAAAAAGTGTCCGTGTCGTTTGGCCTTCCACCTCAGTTACAGGCCGGCTCCTGTGCGAGGTAAGTCACCATAGTCCGTGCTTATTGAATATTTTTGTTCCCAGTAGCTGAATCTATAACAACAACATCGTTTGGCCTTCTCTTCCTTATCTCCATCACTCTTCCCTTCTCTTCCTTATCTGATGTCAATCTCAGGACATCGTTTAAATGCAACGACTGCATCCCTCCTGTAAGATGCTTAGTCGTGATGTCGACTCTCTGTTCCTCTTGATAATGATTTTCCATAGTCAGAAAGTTGAGTAAGGAAAGGATATTCTCTCTATCTGATTTTATTTCACCTAAGAAATTGTTTAGGTGAAATAGATTGGAAAGTCCTGGGCAAGAAGGATGGGCCGGTCATAGAGTGAGACGTGAACCTAGCGATGGGTGATGTAGGAAGGGATTTCGATGTTGATTCAAAATGTAACTTATTTAAAAATATTCTACACCTAGCACAGAAACGTAGTATACCATGCAAATTTGAATAGATCGAATAATAAAGTTCGGAAGTGGATAACAATTCTTGCTTAGAACCTTATAGGTAGGAAGAGAACTTGGTACAAAAGGATTAAGAGTGGGGAAGACGGTTCAGAGCAAGAAGTCGTCCTACTGGTTAGAAATGTTAAAACAAGAAATGCGGTCAAAAATAAACTATGAAGTTCTCATAGCAGGGAGAGCAAAGACAAATCCTAAAGGTTTTTTCATTTATATCAAACAAAGATTAGGAAAGGATAGGTCCATTAAAAACGGAGACAGGGCATCTCATCTCTTTGATAATGACAAAGAGATGAGTAGAATTTTTAATAAATATTTTATCTCTGTATTTACTAAAGAGTAACTTAAGGGGCCTGGTGACTGGAGATTTTTCCAAATATGAAATATAGTGAAAACAATCTAAATGAATCTCCCGTTATTTGGTATCAACGTAGTGAAAATTTCATCGGAATGTGTTAAGAAATGATTTTTTTAAATTCATGCGTGCACGACAGGCGGCAACCAGTACTGATATTAACGATAACATCTCCTATTTACTGGCAATTAGGAATAAAGAAATGCAACCACATCTCCGATGCACAAAAAAGAAAATCATTAATAAGAAAGGTTTCCAAAGTTGGTATTCAGCTGATGACACCTGGAGGGTCAGATTTCTCCCATAATAATGAGTATGTTATTATGCAGTATTTATTATATAGCATATAAATACATTGCTCAATTGCAATATTTGTTATGTCTCTTTGTCTGAAAGTTGACAACTACATTTTTCTCCTTTATTTTTTATGCGGATGTTGTTGTGACTTCTACATCTTGGAGAATGTATATCCGGCACTAAGCACGAGAAGTTGGAACGAAATTGGTCAACATCTTATTAAGTCACAGGTGGCAGAAGTAGTGACTGTTATTTGTTTTGGCCGATTTATTTACAGGTTTCAAACTCTATGGTTGACCAGTCCAGCAAAGAGAACGCCTGGTCGGGGACTGGGCCGCGAGGACGCAAAGCCCTGAAACCGTCTCAATGTAACATCAAGGCTGTCATTAACATATCTATATATATTTGTGGGGGAGGGTGGTATTTTTTTGTGACTGGATTTCAACACATATTGACCCACAACTTTCACATATTCCAGTAGTTTAGCAGTATGTCTAACGAATGCGAAAAGGAGTTTTGCGAGCATTGTCTACCATATTTAATAAATCATTAGAGTCAGGCAGAGTTTCAGAGTCGTGGAAAGTTGCTAATTTGGTACCAATTTTCAAGAATGAAGATAGATCACTTGCGTCCAACTATCGGCAAATTATCTAAGCGTCGGTTGTGGGAAAGTTACTTGAATCAATAACTGCAAATACCATGCATCTTCATCTCGAATAACATAGTAATAATAGGTAGTAATAACCGTAGTAATATTATTATAGCAATAATGTAAGGATTAGTGAAGGAACTGATAAATCTAGATGGAATTCTGAGAGCAGAGAGAGAAATATCTCCGTATGACAGAATTCGTACGGAGTACGATTCATGGTACGACAGAATTATGTCGAGGAGGTACGACAGCTGAAATAACATCAAGAAGAAACGAAGGAGGAGGCCAATATTAAAAAGACCTCGTCGTGGAAAGTCGTAAAGGACAGGGGTCTTAAGAAGACCTTCACAAGGCCGCCTACAGACGCCCTAACGACTACAAATTCATTTGCCGTGGTGGAAGACGAGTGCTGTGGTGAGCCTGCAGTTCACTCGAAAAGGAAATCAAAGAAGAGCAATGAAGCGCAAGCCCCTCAAGGTGCTCAGAAAGTTAAGGAGGCATCTAAGCAAATTTTGGTTGTGGGAGATTCCCAGGTGAGGTACTTAGACAAACCGTTTTGTGCTAGAAATAGGGGGAACAGGTTAAGGGTTTGCTATCCCGGAGCTGGAATTGGTGACATTATAAACAACATGAATGATATTATGGCTGGAAATGGAAATAATCCCATTATTTGTATTAGCACCTGAGGAAATGTTGTTGGTTGAGTTAGGAGTGAAGACTGATTCAGAGGTATAAAACAGCTTTTGATTTGTGGAACCAATTGCCGCGTAACGTGGTGGAAGTGGGGTCCCTCGATTGTTTCATGCGTGGGTTGGACATGTATATGAGTGGGATTGGGTGGTTATAGATAGGAGCTGCCTCGTGGCCAATGGGCCTTCTGCGGTTGCCTTTGTTCTTATGCTCTTAACTTAATTACAAATATTTTACGCAAAGCACAGGAAAGTACTATGCCTCACAAATTGAATAGATCAAACGCAAATGTCCCGAAATGGACAACAAAGGATCTGAAAAACCTTATACGTAGAAAGAGAGCTTGGTACAAAGGGATTAAGAATGGGGAAGTCAGTTTTGAACAAGAATTCGCACAACTGGTTAGAAATATTAAAAAAGAGATAAGGAGAGCAAAAATAAACTATGAAGTTCGTATAGCAGGCCAAGCAAAGGCAAATCCTAAAAGTTTTTTTCAGTTATATCGAACAAAGGTTAGGGACAGGATAAGTCCATTAAAAATCGAGACAGGTCAGTTAACGGAGAAGAGTTAAGTTAATGTTAATGTTGTAATGCTAATGAAGAAGAGATGAGTAGTATTTTTAACAAATGTTTTATATCTGTATTTACTAAAGAAGAACTTAACAATATGCCTTCAGCTGAACAATTATATGTGGGTGGGGATGAAGACAGGTTGACTAGTTTAGCAGTTACCAGGGAGGATGTAATTAAACAAATAGTAAAACTAAAACCAAACAAATCCCCAGGGCCGGATGAAGTGTTTGCCTGGAAGCTAGACGTAGATATGTAAGAATACTTAGCAAGAGGGTAAATATAAAAATGTTGTGGATTCCTTCTCACATTGGCATGCAGGAACATGACAAAGTTGACGCCCTTGCTAAGGCTGCAGTAAATAAAGACAGTATTGAATGGAATCTTGAGTTATCAAATAGGTCCCTTAAAAGTGTCATTAGACGAGAACTCCTAGATGGATTTGAAGAAAGTAGAACAGTGCAAACTGGAACTAGTAGGTCCATTGTTCATCACAATGAAATGTGTGAAGTAAAACATGTGTATGGGCAAGTAACAAAGTCAGTAGACTAACAGATGTTGTCACAGCTCGTATAAGACTTGGCTACAAGTATCTCTGGCAGTTCGGCTTGTATAGGGATCTAGATGAAGTAAAGTGTAAAGTGTGTGGACATAGGCAGGGACACACACTCGAACACTATATCTTGGATTGTTGTAAAATTGAGCCTTTTAGAGATAGATCTAAGCTCACTCTGTATGATATGGCAACCTATCTTATTACCATGGATAAATTACCTGAAATCCTTGCACTGTACCCACATTTTGCTTCCAGTAGATGAACGACATATGAGATTCAGAAACAAGTAGTGTATTGTGAGGACTAATAATAAACAGAAGCTCCCCTATGACTCTGTAATATCCCCATTGGCCAAACTATTATGTATTAACGATAAGACCTACCATTAATGTATGATGACTTACTGTAAAGATGTAGCTCTTGTAATAGCACTTTCTCTGTAACTAGCTGACATTGTATCTATAAGGTGTGAAGGATTGAAGAAATTGTTTATGTAATAATCTAAGATGAAAAGACCTTTTGTGCCCTCTGTAATGCTTTTGCGCTACCGCTCACAGGATGAGTATGGGGTGCACAATAAACTAGCCGCCTTCGGCGGCAACAATCAAAATCAACCAGGGTGCTTAAAGAATGCAAAGAGGAGCTTTCCGAGCCACTGTCTACCATATTTAATAAATCAATAGAGTTAGGCAGAGTGCCAGAGTCATGGAAGGTAGCTAATGTGGTACCAATTTTTAAGAAAGGAGATAGATCACTTGCGTCAAACTATCGGCCAAATAGCCTAACGTCTATTGTGGGGAAGTTACTTGAATCAATAATTGCAAATACAATTCATCTGCATCTTGAAAAACATAAATTAATAAATGAGTCGCAACATGGTTTTACAAATGGCCATTCATGTTTAACAAATTTGCTAACTTTTTACTCCAGCATAGTTGAGGCAGTTGATAGTGGTAAGGATTGTGATGTTGTGTACCTTGACATTAGCAAAGCTTTTGATACAGTGCCACATGAAAGAATAATTAAAAAAATAGAAGCACATGGTATTTGGGGAGCTATATTAAGTTGGATTAGGGTATGGCTATTCCAAAGGAAACAGAGAGTTAGCATAAATGGGGTTAAGTCAGAGTGGGTTAATGTTGTTAGTGGAGTACCTCAGGGCTCTGTCCTGGCACTTCTGTTGTTTATAATATATATAAATGATTTAGATTTAGGTTTGAGTAGCAAATCGATGATATTTGAGTTTGAGATGATACAAAAATCGGTAGGGAAATTAACACGAAAGAAGACTCGCTATCACTTCAAGTTGATCTAAACAGGGTTTTAAAATGGTCAAAAGACTGGCAGATGCAGTTTAATTCTAATAAATGTAAAGTTTTGCGGCTAGGTAATGATGATAGAGTTACAAGATACGAGCTAGATGGTGTTGAGATTGCGAAGTCGGATTGCGAAAGGGATCTGGGAGTTATGATTAGTAAGAATTTAAAACAAAAGGATCAATGCATGAATGTTCGTAATAAGGCGAATAGGACACTGGGATTTGTTAATCGAAGCGTTAGTAACATGACACCTGGTGTGGTTCTTCAGCAATATCTTGCTCTGGTTAGGCCCCATTTAGATTATGCAGTCCAGTTTTGGTCGCCGTACTATAGAATATATATCAATTCACTTGAACGTGTCCAGCGTAGGATGACTAAGTTAATTCCCCAAATTAGAAATCTTTCATATGAAGAAAGATTAATAAAGCTTAAGTTGCATTCACTGGAAAGGCGAAGAGTTAGGGGTGACATGATAGAGGTTTACAAGTGGGTGAATAGACATAACAAAGGGGATATTAATAGGGTATTGAAAGTATTAACACAAGACAGAACACGAAACAATGGGTATAAATTGGATAAGTTTAGATTTAGGAAAGACTTGGGTAAATACTGGCTCAGTAACAGGGTTGTTGATTTGTGGAACCAATTACCGCATAACGTGCTGGAGGTGGGGTCCCTCGATTGTTTCAAGCGCGGGTTTGACAAGTATATGAGTGGGATTGGGTGGTTATAAATAGGAGCTGCCTCGTATGGGCCAATAGGCCTTCTGCAGTTGCCTTTGTCCTGATGTTCTTATGTTTCAGCTGTCTTACCACCTCAAGTAGGGAATCCATCTCAGCTCTCAGAGTTCCAACTAGATTCATCAATTCTTCCATTATTGCTACAATAATGTTACTACGGAAAGACTTATCAACACAATTTGGGAAAGATTTGGGTAAATACTGGTTCGGTAACAGGGTTGTTGATTTGTGGAACCAATTACCACATAACGTGGTGGAGGTGGGGTCCCTCGATTATATCAAGCGTGGGGTTGGTGATGTATAAGAGTGGGATTGGGTGGTTATAGATAGGTGGTCTCGTATGGGCCAATAGGCCTTCTGCAATTACCGTTTTTCCTATGTTCTTATGTTCAGTTTTGGTCGCCTTACTATAGAATGAATAAAAATTCACTTGAATGAGGGTTGTTGTGCGTTAACGACGGAGAAGCGACGGAGGCAGTTGTGTTGAAGAAATGTGGTACAGGATTATCTACAAGACCAAGCAGTGACGTCGCCCAGCCAGAGACAATGGACGTCTGTCTACATATTTCATTTTTTTAGAGTAGGATGATGTATATTTGTTTAGCTAGGATGTATTTTTTTTTTCGTTAATAAAGTTGTTGCACACAGCTAGCTTGCTTTAGCAGTGTTGCAAAAACTTTATTTCGGGGAGAAGGGGAGATGTAACACTGTAAAAGTGTTTGGGTTAGTTTATTTAAAATATATATAGAGTACACGAGTCACAGACAAGGATCTGAGAGGCGCCAGTTGTCTGCCTGAGATCTCACACCTCTAACCGTTAATGACCCCAAGTGACCTGAGGTCAGATCATGATAATTTCACCTTGCTTCCGCTAAGCGTATAATTGGAGCCGGGTAGCCTTCAAACATGCCGACGTTTAAGGAGTGGCTTGGTAGTGCCGGAGGCTATCTACTTGTGGGCGGAGTTAGCTACTAGGTTCCCCAATATAAACTCGGAGAGCTATCCAGCATGGGGCATTAACAGACAGAACGGCAGTCAGGATTGCAGAAGAGACGGCCTAGCAGGAAGGCTGTCGGCCGGCAGGGCGGGAGTCTCTGTCAACTACAGACCCCCCCCCCCCCCCTCTATCCAGCTATAGGCAGAGACACTTGGTGAGTGAACAGTAAGGTGACTTGTCGTGTTTTACAAGTGTTGTGTGATGATCAGGGGCAGTCAAGTTGTAGGGTTCTCGAATTCTTGGATGATGACTCACTTTGCATATTAAACTGGAACATTTTAATTGAATTGCTAAATTATGATACTTCATGTGAAATATAATTATGAATTTATTATTTAAATTGTGTTTAACTTTGTTCCCTAGAGCTTTGAGTTGAGGATTTGAGAAAGCCTCTGTGGTTACTGGGTTCATGATATAAATGAGTACATGTTTGGAGTTGATACATGGTACAGAGGGAACATACTAATAATGAACTCATGATAACATCCTTTGAGAATTTTGTGATACAGGCAAGTTCCATTCCTTGTCTTGTATGTAATGATCATGAATGGATGGTGGCAGCATTTCGTCTTCTACTATCTACTCTTTTACTTCTGCTATCTACTTTTCTACTTCTACCTATCTACTCCTCTCCCTCCACCCCTCTCTAAACTCTCACTTTCAACTAATGACCCTCCTCGCTCCTCCCACCTCTCTACCTTTCACCCCAAACCCTCACTAATTACTTCACTATTCATTTCTTTCCTTTCGTTTTCTCTTATACGTTTGTGGCAGTGAAATGTATTCTAGAGTTCTCTCTAGGGTTTCGGGTAGCTGATCAAGTTATGGCGCCTTGTAGTCGCTGCACCTAGGTAGTCGAATACCTAGGTTACAAGGTGTTGAACGAGAGAGGTTGCCGTAGGAACTCTGGGAGTGCTCTAGAATAGTTAGCTAACTGGGGACGGGATAACGGACTAGAGAGAGCTGTTTCCCCCGGCCTCGTTAGTTAACTGGGGGGTGGAATAATGGACAAGATAGAGCTATTTCCCCCCACTCCCCGTTACATGAACATGTCCAGCGTAGGATGACAAAGTTAATTCCCCAAATTAGAAATCTTTCATATGAAGAAAGATTACCAAAGCCTAAATTGCATTCACTGGAAAGGCGAAGAGTTAAGGGTGACATGATAGAGGTTTACAAGTGGATAAATGAACATAACAAGGGGGATAATAATAGTCTATTAAAAGTATCAACACAAGACAGAACACGAAACAATGGGTATAAATTGGATAAGTTTAAATTTAGGAAAGACTTGAATAAATACTGATTCGGTAACAGGGTTGTTGATTTGTGGACTCAATTACCGCATAACGTGGTGGAGATGGAGTCCCTCGATTTTTTCAAGCGTGGGTTGTACATGTATATGAATGGGATTGGGTGGTTATAAATAGGAGCTGTATCGTATGGGCCAATAGGCCTTCTGCCGTTACCTTTGTTCTTATGTTCTTATTATCGATTTTCTTCATTGCATGTTGTTATTGTTGTTTTAGATTGATCTACTCTAAAAGGAACTTTTTTTCTAATTTAGTAACTAAAATTTCTATGTAGCACGGGCTATGGTGAACCGGTAAACCAATACAATTGACTGCAACCGATGATGATTTCATAAATATTTCCATTTCACACAGAAATCACACTAACGTGATACATCAGTCGATTAAGGCAGTGTCTGGGATGCTCCCGGACGCAGGTTCGAATCCTCGTCACGGCCCTTGTGGATTTGCTTATTTCCATTTCGTCAGGTACATGTAGAGGTGAGGTATTTTAACATAAAAAGATCTGAAAATCTGGCAGAAAAACGTCGATCGGACTGTGTGTAAACTGGCTAGAAGATAGTGTGTTGGTTATCCATTCAGTTAAGGATACATCCTGTCATTTCTACCTCCAAACATGGCAGCTGATATTGATATGAGCCTGGAAGACTATATTAAGACTCGAATGAATATGGTTGGTTCAAGAACATGTCGAGACCGTTCAGAAGATCCTCAGAGGATGTCTGTTTTGAGCACTGTGGTTGTGGCAAGTCAATGCAAGGATATGACAGACAAAGTAAGTTCCGCTTTCCTTATATCAATCTGAGATAATTAGTAAACATTAAATTTCAACTAATAACTACAAAATGTAAAGTAACCTATTTCAATCATTTCTAATGATGGAGTTTTTATGATTCTTAATATGTTAACTGTATCTGAGTTAGTGAATCAGAGGCATAATATTCCGGATTAGAGGAACGTTAACTTTTATATTACTAGTTCTGCTTGAATGATTCCTATTTTTGTCTAAATCATTTTTCATTGAGTTTTTAAGAAGTCTTACTCGATGAAACCATGTTATATATTAAAAAAAAAATCACGTTTTACAGGACAATTGCAGAAGGAGCAACACCATGCACAAGAGGGAAGGATTCCGCAATCATAAGTTGGGTGAATCGGCCAAAGTCCTCATATCTAACCTGCGATATACAGTAACAGACGCAGAAATTTATGTGAGTCAAAGAATATTGAATATGAATGAAAGAAAGTTATGAGAGAATTCTGCAGTAATAAGATTTCTAGCGCATCAGTTAACTCTAATATGAACTTGAAATATTAATTCATATTATTATTGTATTGTAGTTCATTATTATTATTGTAGTGTAGTGCGTGCAAAACGCACAACAATAAAGTGGTGTAACTCAAGCTATTCTCAGCCCGTTTTTAAATATGTACTTGTTCTCCAATACAGAATCTTCAATCTTTTTCAGGAGCTGTTTGCTGAATTTGGAACCATTATAAATGCAGCAGTTAACAATGATAACTTGGGAAAGTCATTAGGTACAGCGTATATTGTCTTTGCCTGAGAAGCAGATGCACTTCAAGCTCTCAAGCAGTACAATGGTTTTCGTTTTCATGGCCGACCAATAGGAATCACCATGGATGGCGGATCAGCTGGTAAGTCATGACATTAGATTTTCTTTGCAAGTTTTCTCTTATGGAAAGGTTGACTTCTTAGCTTTGAACATTTTCACATTAATGTATCAAGTTCTAGTGATGTCATTATTCATGTATTTGTTGTTCTACTATGAAATATAGTAATTAATGAGTTGTATTATCTTCCTGATATTTAGGTAGTGGCGACATAAAAGATCTGCTTGACTACAACAGAGTCTACAGAAGTGGCTATCGTGGAAAAGACCGCACTGGCTACCGTCTTGGCGATCGTACTAACAAACGGAGTGCATACAAAGGCAGAAAATTCATTAATTACAGTAATAGAGATCTCGAACGTGGTGGAAATGGTAGAGGCGAGCGTGATGTAAGTAGCGACGAACGCTTTGGCTACATTGACAGCAACCACGAGAGATGGTTTGGTAGGCGGGGTACCAGGAATAAGGTATATAATGGCTATGATCCGGATATTGAGTGTGATGCCTGGTAACTCCTGACTAGAAATTGGCTATTGATAATTTTATAAAGTTTTTGTGTAATAAACTTTAAATAATAAACTGTAATAATTTTTTGTTAAATTTGTCTATTGGTTAACCTCAATGATGCAAGAAAATATGTTATTTTACTTATTGGAATGTGAAGCAACTGCAGCCCTGCGCAACAAACTCAACATTCATCCAACGAGAGCAGCTGGATTAGATGTAAAATCCACAGCAACTACAATAGTTAGAAAGGCAGTTGAAGAATGGATAACACTAGTGAACACTGCTTCCATATCCGCCACCACAATAACGTTATTAATATTGACCAAACCACACACTAGTCGATTGTGTGAATGATCCAGGACGGACCGAAACGTCGTCGTCCCTTTACTTTCTAGTGTGTGGTGTGTCAATATTAATAACGTTATGGTGGTGGCGGATATGGAAGCAGTGTTCACAAGTGTTATCCATTCTTCAACTGCCTTTCTAACTATTGTAGTTCCTGTGGATTTTACATATAATCCAGCTGCTCAAGTCGATTGTGAGAATGATCCAGGACGGACCGAAACGTCGTCTTCCCTTATATTTCTAGTGTGTGGTTTGGTCAACATATTTCAGCCATGTTATTGTGACTTTATAACGTTATTGAAACAAGACTAAGACAAGTTTGCTTCGCAGAGGCTCAAAACTGTCAAAGAACAACAAACGGATACCATCTCAAGATTTGCAACTACACACATCTTCACAGATGGATCAGTTGATTAAGAATGAAGTTCTGCTTGTTTAGCAGTTTACACTTATACCCATGAAGTTACTGGAGCATGAATAGTGGGTGTTCAACTTTGCAAACTGAATAATATACCCTGAAAAAGGCAATAAATTATACAATTGAGAATAATTTACATCATGTCATCATGCATGTCGACTCTCCAGGCATTGTTATCCAGCTAGCATAGAAATCATATACAATTCATCACAGAAATCGTACATATAGGAAAAGCCCACAATCTTGAGCTGTCAATTACCCTAAATTGGAGTACAAGTCACATTGGTTTAGATGGTAATGAAAGGGCAGACTTACTAGCAAAAACTGCCACTGCTTTACCGTTGTTGTTGTTTCAGATTTAGCTTCTCAGGACGAAGTGTCCATGTAGCACGGGCTATGGTGAGCCCGTAATAGAGTTTGGTTATACCTGATAACCTTGCTTCTGTGATATTAGGGTCTAAGTTTGAAATGGAGGAGGGGATTTCTCCTTTTTCCTTACTTATTTATCGCTTCTGTTTTAGTGCACTGGTTTTAATGTTATTTCATTAACATTATCTTGGTGGCGAATGTAGATGCAGAAGTCCCATTCCTCAACGCCTTTTCTATTCATTGTAGTCGCGGTGGATTGTGCATCTAATGCAGCTGCTGTCGTTGGATTAATATTGAGTTTGATGCTCAAGGGCTTCAGTAGCCTCACATTCCAGTAAGTAGTGCAATAGTGGCGCCTCTGCTTCTGTTTCACAGATGTGACATTCTTTAAGTATTGGCTACAAGTGCCAGCAGCACTTGTAACCAAGTCTGAGTCTATGGCTACTGCAATGTCTCTGGATATCTTTTTGCCAGGCTTGAAAGAGGAGTAACCAGTGGCTTGTTCGTACCATATCGCAGTGGATCTTCCTTCCGCTTCTTTGGCTCTGCGGCGACTTTTGTTAGTTGAGAATATTTTCTTCTTGATTTGCTCCTTTATCTGTGAGAAACTTGGAGGTATTTGAACCTTTACAACAGGTAGAGCAGCGGCAGTTTTTGCTAGTGAGTCTGCCTTTTCATTACCATCTATGCCAATGTGACTTGGTATCCAATTTAGGGTGATTGACAGCCCTCGATTATGGGCTTCTTTTCCTATATGTTGAATTTCTGTGAGGAGTTGTATATTATCTCTGTGCTGACTGGATAACAATGCCTGGAGCGAAGATTTAGAGTCTGTATGACATGTAAATTATTCTCAATTGTATAGTTTATTGCCTCCTTCAGGCCATATAATTCTGTTTGCAATGTTGAGCACCATTCATGCTCCAGTAAGCTTTATGGTTGGTAGTGTAAACTGCTGCCCCAGCAGAACATTTTCCTTGATCAACTGATCCGTCTGTGAAGATGTGAGTCGTTGAAGGGTTAGAGATATTTTCCATTTGTTGTTCTATTACTTCCTTGAGCCTCTGCGGGTCACATGCTGATTTTTTAACTGGTAATCTTTCAATGATTATCTTTAGATTCGATTCTTCCCATGGAGGAGGCTATCGAAAGTGTGGATATGGTCTATCTTCCCCTTTGTTTTTAATGGTCCATTTCAGGTCCATTTTCTCTACAATCTTGACTACATTATCCATCCATGAGCTTGTTCTACCCTGTAGGTTTTTCTGAAAGGATCTCTGAATGCTGTCTTTTCTTGCTGGCGGTACAGGCTAAAATACCTTCAAGTTTTTCACAGATTAAGCAGCAAATCAAGAAGAAAATACATGCAAATATCAAAAGTCGCCACAGAGCAACACTAGTGAACATTCTGCATCTACATCCACCACCAAGATAATGTTATTATAAGACTAAAACCAGTGCACTAAACAGAAGAGACAAATATTCAAGGGAAAAGGAGGAAACCCCCACCTCGATTTAAAACCTTGACCCAAATATTTTATGAACTATTACTATTATGCTACACAGTAGCAGTATATCAACACACAATAGAAAAGGAAATAAGTGATATAAATTTGATAAGTTTAGAATGAGGAAAGACCTGGGTAAATGCTGGTTCGGTAACAGGTATGTTACCGAACCAGCAGGGATCTATTAGGCTAATGTGTAACATAATAGTTTCACATCTCTGTTACCGAACCAGCATTTTGTATAATATATATCAACACACAATAGAAAAGGAAATAAGTGATATAAACTTTATAAGTTTAGAATGAGGAAAGATATAGGTAAATGCTGGTTCGGTAACAGGATGTGAAACTATTATGTTACACAGTAGCCTAATAGATCCCTGCTGGTTCGGTAACATACCTGTTACCGAACCAGCATTTACCCACATCTTTCCTCATTCTAAACTTATCAAGTTTATATCACTTATTTCCTTTTCTATTGTGTGTTGGTATATATTATACATAAGTAATACATAAGTCCCCTTTTTATGCCCATTCATCCACTTGTTTACTTCAGTCGTGTCTTCCCTAACTCTTTGCTTTTATAAAAAATATATAATAAGGTTTCCAGTGATGACCAAAACACAATGCAGAAGACGACTTTCGGTATGTCCTAGACCATTATCAAGTTGTGTGAAAGCAGAGAGGAAGAGAGAAAAAAAGTGAGACCTCTCTGTAGTCTCTGTCCTTCTGCCGTCGATCTAATAAAAAGTGTCCGTGTCGTTTGGCCTTCCACCTCAGTTACAGGCCGGCTCCTGTGCGAGGTAAGTCACCATAGTCCGTGCTACTTGAATATTTTTGTTCCCAGTAGCTGAATCTATAACAACAACATCGTTTGGCCTTCTCTTCCTTATCTCCATCACTCTTCCCTTCTCTTCCTTATCTGATGTCAATCTCAGGACATAGTTTAAATGCAACGACTGCATCCCTCCTGTAAGATGCTTAGTCGTGATGTCGACTCTCTGTTCCTCTTGATAATGATTTTCCATAGTCAGAAAGTTGAGTAAGGAAAGGATATTCTCTCTATCTGATTTTATTTCACCTAAGAAATTGTTTAGGTGAAATAGATTGGAAAGTCCTGGGCAAGAAGGGTGGGCCGGTCATAGAGTGAGACGTGAACCTAGCGATGGGTGATGTAGGAAGGGATTTCGATGTGGATTCAAAATGTAACTTATTTAAAAATATTCTACACCTAGCACAGAAACGTAGTATACCATGCAAATTTAAATAGATCGAATAATAAAGTTCGGAAGTGGATAACAATTCTTGCTTAGAACCTTATAGGTAGGAAGAGAACTTGGTACAAAAGGATTAAGAGTGGGGAAGACGGTTCAAAGCAAGAAGTCGTCCTACTGGTTAGAAATGTTAAAACAAGAAATGCGGTCAAAAATAAACTATGAAGTTCTCATAGCAGAGAGAGCAAAGACAAATCCTAAAGGTTTTTTCATTTATATCAAACAAAGATTAGGAAAGGATAGGTCCATTAAAAACGGAGACAGGGCATCTCATCTGTTTGATAATGACAAAGAGATGAGTAGAATTTTTAATAAATATTTTATCTCTGTATTTACTAAAGAGTAACTTAAGGGGCCTGGTGACTGGAGATTTTTCCAAATATGAAATATAGTGAAAACAATCTAAATGAATCTCCCGTTATTTGGTATCAACGTAGTGAAAATTTCATCGAAATGTGTTAAGAAATGATTTTTTTAAATTCATGCGTGCACGACAGGCGGCAACCAGTACTGATATTAACGATAACATCTCCTATTTACTGGCAATTAGGAATAAAGAAATGCAACCACATCTCCGATGCACAAAGAAGAAAATCATTAATAAGAAAGGTTTCCAAAGTTGGTATTCAGCTGATGACACCTGGAGGGTCAGATTTCTCCCATAATAATGAGTATGTTATTATGCAGTATTTATTATATATCATATAAATACATTGCTCAATTGCAATATTTGTTATGTCTCTTTGTCTGAAAGTTGACAACTACATTTTTCTCCTTTATTTTTTATGCGGATGTTGTTGTGACTTCTACATCTTGGAGAATGTATATCCGGCACTAAGCATGAGAAGTTGGAACGAAATTGGTCAACATCTTATTAAGTCACAGGTGGCAGAAGTAGTGACTGTTATTTGTTTTGGCCGATTTATTTACAGGTTTCAAACTCTATGGTTGACCAGTCCAGCAAAGAGAACGCCTGGTCGGGGACTGGGCCGCGAGGACGCAAAGCCCTGAAACAATCTCAATGTAACATCAAGGCTGTCATTAACATATCTATATATATTTGTGGGGGAGGGTGGTATTTTTTTGTGACTGGATTTCAACTCATATTGACCCACAACTTTCACATATTCCAGTACGTTTAGCAGTATGTCTAACGAATGCGAAAAGGAGTTTTGCGAGCATTGTCTACCATATTTAATAAATCATTAGAGTCAGGCAGAGTTTCAGAGTCGTGGAAAGTTGCTAATTTGGTACCAATTTTCAAGAATGAAGATAGATCACTTGCGTCCAACT